>NW_028258295.1:3300076-3612611 GCF_053883595.1 Heterocephalus glaber | reverse complement strand
CAGTTGTAGGTATTATTTTACATCAAGAAACATACGGAAACATCATCTTTATGTTTGTACAAAGTGTGATGACTGCCTTCACATTCATGTTGGCTTTTATGTTGTTTCTATCAAGATCACCTTCCCAGGAATATGAGAAACCACACACTTCTGGATGAGTTCATTCTACTGGGAATACCCCAGACAGGGGGACTGGAGCCTGGGCTCTTTGTCATCTTCTCCCTCATCTACCTCTTCACGCTGCTGGGAAATTCACTCATCTTGACTGCAATCATATCTTCCTCTTCCCTTCACACCCCCATGTATTTTTTCTTGGGACTTCTCTCAATTTTTGACATGTTGTTCCCATCTGTAACCTGTCCCAAGATGCTGCTTTATCTCTCTGGGCAGAGCCGAGCCATCTCTTATGAGGGATGTGCTGCACAACTCTTCTTCTATCATTTTCTGGGTTCCACTGAAGGATGCCTCTACTCTGTGATGGCTTATGACCGCTTTGTTGCCATCTGTCACCCACTAAGGTACCTGCTCATCATGAAACCTGAAGTCTGTGTCATGTTGGTCATGGTAGCCTGGTTGGTGGGAACCCTTCTGGCCACAACCCTGACCTCCTTCACTTTTCAGTTAACCTACTGTGGTCCCAGCCAGGTGGACCACTTCTTCTGTGACCTTCCTGCGGTTTTACCCCTGGCTTGTAATGATAGCTCCTTGGCCCAGAGAGTGGGTTCCATTAACGTTGGCCTTCTGGCTTTACTGCTTTTACTCAGTGTTTGTGTCTCCTACACACACATCGGGATTGCCATTCTGAGGATCCGTTCAGCAGAGGGCAGGCGGAAAGCTTTCTCCACCTGCAGTGCCCACCTCACTGCAATCCTCTGTGCCTATGGACCTGTAATCATCATCTATCTGCAGCGCACTCCCAACGCCCTGCTTGGTGCTGTGGTACAGATATTAAATAATATTGTTTCGCCCATGCTGAACTCATTAATCTACTCTTTGAGGAATAAGGAAGTGAAAAATTCTCTGAAAAGAGTGTTCCCAAAGTTTATACTTACTGTTCTTGAATAAATTATGGAGTTTTAAATGGATTTAAAAAGACTTTGTTCCTTTTCCAGCAATATCTATTTCTTTCTCTTAAATAAATAAGCGCATAACAGAAAACATTTCCTCTGAAAGCAATGTGTTTTGTTTACCGGTAAGATTTTCTGTGTTGTTATATCTCTGTCATACCCAAGACCTCCTAATTAACACTAACATACTCCCCATTACTTTATCCTGGGTAAGGAATATAAAGGGCATAGTAAGCTACCAGAGGCAGATTTCTTGTCACTGCAATGGGCACTCAGTTTTGCCTGGTTGAAGAAGGAAGGACCTGTGTTCCTTTGAAAGTCCCTCTGTGCCCAGAGTCAACCTTTGTTTCACATTTCTGTTCCTTAGAAGGTAACTGCTCTTCTTTTTTGCTTAGAAGCATTTCAGTTCCTCTATTTCACATAGTATTAAGTAATATTTACAGAGCATGTTCTGTCTTAGAGGCATTGTTATGAATATTTCAAACTTGTCATCTTATTTAATCTTCATATTGCCCCATAATATGTATATCTTATATTTTTATATAAAAGAACTTTCAGAATTAGAGGCTTCAAAAAACAGAATTATTTGCGCATGCTTCAGTAAATCCTGCCCCGAGCTACAACGCAATTGATGCCAAAGCCCCTGCTCTTCATCCCTCTTCTATATGGTTGCCCTGTGTGGCTTGTTTTGGAGTTTATGACCCATCATTACCTCTCTCTAGAGGTCATGATACAAAATTCTTCAGTAAATACCTGGAAAATGAACACTAACATAGGTCATGTATATACATTGGCCTTAATATTATTTATTCTATTTTACCAAAGGCCCCCCCATGTTATGGAATACTTGCTTCCCCTATGTGACATATCCAGTGATAGTAAAGCCAGGCCTTGTCTCAACCCTCTTATCTCCTACTTGGTCATAGTTTTCCTCCGGCACTACAGTGCCAATATCCCAAATCACTCTCCTGTGTAAGAGCAGTGGGAAAGCCTTTCCATACACTGATGTGGAAGAGAAGCCCACTTAACATCCTTATTTCATTTCCTCACCAAGCCTCCATGGCTAACTCTGTGACAGCTCAGCTAGTCTGGCAAGTTGATTGGCTTGAGAGCTGCTGAGGGCATTAGTAAAACATGTTTCTCCATGTGTCTGCCTGGGTCATGGAGGCATGACTGGGTTCCATATATCCATATCTGTTTCCTAGCCCCTTCCTCTCTGGTGCCGGCTCCCATTCTGTTTCCCAGCCGCTATGCATTGCACTACTACATGCTTTTGTCATTATTCTTCTGCCTTGGTGCCAGCCAACCATGAACTGAATCCTATAAGACTGTGAAATAACCATTTCTTCCTTTAAGTTGTGAATGTCTGGTGTTTGAACCCAGCAAAGGCTCCCCAAAAGACTGGCATTGACAATTGTTTCTGTTTTATCAAAACCTAAAGAAAAGAAAAAAAGTGCCATTTACTGAGGATTCCAAGAGTACACCAGTTCTTTATTTCCATAACACTTCAGTTATTTGAGAATTTTATTCTGGTTTTAGTCCCAAATTTCCATCCTATTTGAAACCATTAAAACAAAACAAAAAAGTAGAAATCTCAAATAAAACACAAGGCTTATTTTACTAAATCATGAATGAGACAAAAAGAACAGGCTAACAAAAATCCAAGATCACTCAGAATCTCATTCCTATTCTTTGGAGGTGTCTATCCTCTATGATATGCTGGATCCAAATAATTCAAATATTAGGGTTTTTTTCTATTAATGTTGGATCTTTTTGGAAGAATCTACTTGTCATAATGTCTGGTAAAACCTAGATAGTGTTGATGGACATATATTCATCACATGGACACTTATTCAACAGACTTCTATCCTAGACAATGGAAATTTCTGTAAGAGGAGAGATTGTGTTTGTCTTATTTACTCCAATATCCAAAAGACATAGGCCAGTATAAGCAACATAGGTCTGCTGACTTAATGAAGCAATACCATTCTGTTGTTTGCTAAAGTTTGGACACAGTTTGTCTTCCAAATGTTTCTGTGCTGGAATTGTGTCTCAAGTGTACCATTGTGGAAAGTTTGATCATGAAAAAGTTGACCATGTTAATATTTTTACACTGCATAGTCACTGTTTTAGGAAATGGAAGTGGTTTCCAGGGACTGGGGATTTTTTTGTAGGAGGATCTAGGGAAGACAGGTCCCTGTTTAAATGTTACAGAGTTTCAATTCTTCAAGTTAAGAAAGTTCTAGGGACTGAGATGTAAATATATTTAATATTACTGAACTGTATACTACAAATTAGATGTTAACATTTGCCTTTGTGTATTTTATCCCAATTTTTATAAAAAGGCTGCTTATCCAGTTTTCACATATCTTACAGTCTTTGACTTTGCTAGTTCTCTTTACAATTATATCTAGTTTTAACCCAGTCAAATCACTTTATCTTAATTTTTATTTATTTTTATTTTTAATTAATTTTATTGGTACAATTTAAATATATATAATGATCACATTTGTCAAAGAGAATTTGTACTTGTACATGATTTCTTTATTTTCCAATCACTTTCCCTCCCTTCAACAGTTGCTTCCATTCTTTCCTTCTTTTCTCAATTTTTTTCCCTTCCTTTTCAACCCTCCTTCTTTCACAGTTTCCCTTTCCTTTGGAACAGTTTCTTCTTATCTCATATTATCTATTATACATCTTGGTCCTTATTTACCCTTTCAATTTCTCACACTAGAGAAGCAATGCAATATTTATACATATGTATCCAATTTATTTCACTTAAGAATATAGTCTCAAGTTGCATTTAGCTATAAATGTCTTAAATTTATCTTTCTTTATGGCTCAGTAGTACTTCATTGTATAAAAAAGACATCCTTTTTTATCCATTCATCAGTTGATGGGCATTTGGGCTATTTCCAAGATTTGGCTATTACAAACTGTGTCACGATAAACATGGATGTGCATATAACACTGTGGCATGATGCTTTTAATTCTTTTGGGAAGATACCCAGCAGGTGAAAAGCTGGGTCAAATGGGACCTCTAATCCTAATTTTTTTGAAGAATCTTCACACCAGTCTACACTTCCACCAAGAGTCGAGAAAGGTTCTTTTGTCCCCACAGCCTCTCCAGCATTTGGTTGGCTGATTTCTCGATAATAGACATTCTTTTTGGAGTGAGATAGAATCTCAACATCGTTTTAATTTTCATCTCTCAGATGACCAGTGATGTTGAACATTTTTACATATATTTGTTTGCCGTTTCTACTTCTTCATCTAAAAAGTGTCTATTCATTTCAGATTCATTTTTGATTAGGTCTTTAAATTTGGGAAGTCTGAATTTTTTCAATTCCTTATGTGTTCTAGATATTAGTCTTTTATTTGAGGGACTACTGGCTAAAATTTTTTCCCACTCAATGGGTTTTGTCTTCACTCTGTTGGTGATTTCTCTGGTGATTTCTTTTGCAGTCCAAAAACATTTTAATAAGATGAGATCCCAGTTGTTGATTCTTTGCACTATTTTCCATGCAGTTTGGGTTTTGTTCACGAAGTTCTTGCCTGTCCCTATGTCCTCAAGAGCTCTACCTATTATCTCTTCCAGCAGATTTAGTGTTTCTGTTTTAATATGTAGATCTTTGATCTATTTTGACTTTAATTTAGTGCATGGTAAGAGACATGGGTCTAGTTTTAATCTTTGGCATGTAGAAAGCCAGTTTTTCCAGCACCACTTTTTAAAGAGGCTATCCTTGCTCCAGTGAACATGTTTTGCCCCTTTGTCAAAGATAGGTGGCTGGGTGTGTTTGGTGTTTTTTCTGCCCCTTCTAATCTGTTCCACTGATCCTCAGGTCTGTTTGTTTTTTGGGTTTTGTTTTGGGGGGGAGGGTTTCCAGTACCATGCTGTTTTCATCATGGTAGCTCTGTAGTATAATTTTAAGTCAGGGATTGTAATGCCCCCTGCCTTGCAATTTTTATTCAGAATCATTTTTGCTGTTCTAGGTCTCTTCTGGTTCCAAATGAATTTTAGGAATATTTTCTCCAGTTCTGTGAGGTGTGCCAATGGTAATTTGATTGGAGTTGCATTACATCTGTGTAAAAATTTGGGGAGTATGGTCATTTTCACTACGTTGGTTCTTCCTACCAAAGAGCAGGGGATATCTTTCCATCCTCTGACATCTTCTTCAATCTTCTTTTTCAGAGTACTGTAATTTCCTACATATGGGTCCTTTATTTCATTTGTTGGATTGATTTCTAAATATTTTATCTTTTCAGTGCTATTGTGAAAGGTGTTGCCCTGTTCTTCCCTCTGTCTTTAATTGATTGCCCTCTCTAGTGGCTCCTTTCTATTGGTGTTCTTGGAATTGTGGATTTTATTTTCTCCTTCTAAATGGCTTTCAGAGCATTTTGTAGAACTGGTTTGTTGATCATGAATTTCTTCAGTTGCTCTTTGTCATGGAATTATTTTATTCTGCATTAATTTGAAAGATAATCTTGCAGAGTACATCAATGTGCATTGGAAGTTGTTTTCTTTTAGGGGTTGGAATACTTCACTCCATGCTTTCCTTGCCTTAATGGTTTGTGTTGAGTGTATCTTAATTTTTAATAGCTCAGTTTGATGTAGCAGAGAACAGTCTGGGAAATGCACCTTAAGGTACCTTTCAGGGACCCTGCTTAAAGTGACACTGATGAGGCATTTCAGTAAGAACTGAGTCCTTACTCCTTACCAGGTAGTACGCAGTTATCTTCATGTATAATTTAATTCACAAAGAGATCATTTCATAGAAACTAAAATGAGGTTCAGAAATGTTAAATAATTTTCTTTTTTTGGAGCGGGAGACAGTAAAATAGAATTTATTTTTAAAAATCAGAGCGCAAACCCCCGTAAATGCACAGGAGGTGGGAGGAGGGAGCAGAGCCCTTCCTTATCGTGGAGTGCCAATGAACAGCAACAGAAGGTCAGGCTTGGAAAATCATCACCAGATGCTAACTCGACTGGGCCACGGGGTGACGGTGTGATGCAGAACACGCTGTTACATAGTGTTAACATATGTTATCTTCGAGGAGAAAAACAGGATTTGCTAGGTGAGACATCTGGCAGAGACTAACATAGCCAAGTGTCCGGTGCCATCACCGATACTGAATGAACAGCGTGTGGCCAGGCCAGAGGGCTGAAAGGCTTGCAGTGTCTCATTAAATAATTTTCTTGAAGTTATACAATTGTGTGGATATAAATAAAATCACACCTCTGATTTTTCATAAGCCACACATAATACAGCAAGTCTGCAAAAATTTTAAAAATTAATGTATGACCTTCCACCATCTCCCCCAAAAGAATGTACTCCAAATTTTTTCCTTCCAGTCTCTTAAAATAAAGAGAACATTCTCACATTATTTCATAACCCTATCTTTAAGCCCTCCTCAAATCCCCTTTCAGGCAACATTGGCTTTCGGTTTCTCAGTACTTCTGTTGCTATAACTCATCTTTTTATTTTCCACATGTCATTAATTATTAATTTATTCTATTAGTTAATTTATTATAACAATTATAATTATAAAAATTCACAATTATTATAATAAAATATAATAATCATATATCTTTTTAATAATTTTATAATATATAATTACATATTATTAGAATGTTATAATTATTATAATATATAATAATGTTGCAATACTGTAATCATAATTATATTATAATTATATGATTATATAATTATAATTAATTTATTCTATTATTTTGTTATTCAATAATCTTTTATTTCTAGCTTCACCAGTTTTCTCCTTATCCAATACATAAATTCTAGAAAATAGAGTCTGAGGGAATGACAATCACAGAAAGAATTTCCACAGAAGTTAGGCAGAATAAAAAGATTGTGAATACTTTATTTTTCCTCTTTATATAAATGTGTTGTATATAAATGGATTATTCAAAGAATGTTGACATAAATTTTCAGATGAGTAACCCAATTTGTACTGATTTTTCACTACTTTATTCACATTTCTTGCATTAATTTTACTATTTTTAAGGAAATTGTAACATTTATTTTTTTAATAAACTATTTTCAAGGGAAAAAAAAGTTATGTCAAAATGGGTTCAAGTGAGGCTGATAATCTGAAATAAGAAATCTCAGGGAATATAATTCTAAATGCAATGGTAATTATGATGTTATTTATACATTATTCCTAAACCCACTTCAAAAATTTCCTAATCCCAGAGATTGGGATTCTGTTATTCTCATTTTCGTGAGCATTACTGCCCTCTACTGGTTCTCATGCTCTGGGTGACCCGGAGGATACTCTGAAGAGGCCTGTTCTCAAGAGGAGAATTACAGTATGGGTCTCAGAGTGCATTCAGGAGCAGGAATTTAAAAACATAAACTAAAGATGTATTCTGGTGCCATCATGTCATGCTAAAACAGGGCTTTAATTCACACATATCGGGAATAGGATTTCTCTGGCCCACTCACTATCCTTTCTCCCTTTTTCCTGATAAATTACCTTAAAATTCTGTAGCACAATGATCTTATTTGTCTCTGTAAATATAGTCTTGCTTCCCCCAAATCATCCTCCTCACTGTTGTTAGAATTATCTCTTCCTATTATCTCCTGGTCAGGATATGTTGAAACACAGTGCTGCTTAAATTGTATTAAAAATGTTCTAAACAATTTGTACCCAACCTCTAGGCCATAAACTGGTTCCAATTCATGGGCCCTTAGGAACTGGGCCACACATCAGGTGGTGAGTCACAGGCAAGCAAAGCTGAAGCTTCCTCCATATTTACAGCTTCTCCTCATCATTCATATTACCATCTGAATTGCACCTCCTGTCAGATCAGTGGTGGCCTTGTATTCCCATATGAACAAGAACCCTTCTGTGAACTGCAGTTACAAGGAATGTAGGTTGCACACACCCTATGAGAACCTAATGTCTGATGATCTGAGGTAAAAGCCAAGGCAGTAATGCTAGCACTAGGGAGAGACTACAAATACAGATTAACATCAGTATAGAAGTTTGATCATACAAAGACCATAATGAATTGCTTGCAGACTCATATCAAAACCCTATCAGTGAGTGACAAGAGACAAGCTGTATCTGGTGGCAAGTGAGCTGATTAACTTCTATTGTACAGCTGCACCTAGTGGTAGGCATTATGTTAGAATCTGACACTTAGAATGCCCCCCCCCAACATTTTATTTACCATGTCTGTCCATGGTTCTTTACCACAACACACACTTATTTCAAACAGTTTTGGTAAGACCACAAGCTAAACCTAACCAAAATGAGTTAAAAACAAAGAAAGCTTTTTTGAATGGAAGAAAGATTCAATAATGAGACACCAGAAGACTACAACTTCTAACAAAAATAGAGCTGTATTGAAAAGAAAATAAAAGGAATCTTACTTAAATTACGGACTCATTTCAACCTGAAATTCATGTTCTCCAAGCCTGCTTTGTATAATATCTGGTAACCAACTCTCCAAGGAAGCCCTGAAATTTTCAAAACTGCTTTGCCACCTGAAGACCAAGCACCCTGCATTAAAACACAAGCCTCTGGGGGTTTCTAAAAGAAAAAAAAGCATGAGCACAAAGAACAGAAGCAATTATAGAAGGCCACTACTTCATCAAATAATTAAAGGAGAGCATTATTCTTAGTAGTCAATCAGATTGCTAAAGCTAAGAGCCCCTTAACTACTGGTAAAAAGTTGATCCTGCCTACTACTAAAGATATTTGTCGTGAACATTTAGGAGTGACTGCAGATCAAATGGTCGTACACATTTGTCATCAGACTGGCACCATAACAAGATGAATTGATAAAATAGCAGAGGATATTGAGGCACAATTGTTAGGATTAATAAGTCACCATAGTGTGAAATCTAGGATGACAAGACTACCAATGTTGACAAGAAGGCAGCCATACCTGTTTTTGTGCAATATAATTTTCAAGGGAATGTGCATGAGAATGTAATGTGCACTTTTTGCCAAACAGCTCCACAGCTGGACAACTATAAATGATTGTGTAGTCTATGAATGATTATGTATCAAAAAAATGAAATTGGTCATTTTGTGTCAATATATGCACATACAGAGTGGCTACCATGACTAGATAGATTTTTTTGTTTCGGTACTCAAGTCAAAGAGGTCACTTCTGAATGTGAGTCTATGGAGATCATAGGAGGCAATTGAAACAAGCAGAGAAGTAAACAGTGACTTACTTTCTTCCCCAACTAGTGCTCTGAACCCTTCCTCTGTCCCATGTTAAGATCAAGTGCACCACTCCATTCAGTTTCCTATGACCCTGACTAGAAAACACTTTCCTGTATGCACTGCAACTTTTGTGAATAAATGTAAATTTTAAAGAATTAAATTCCTTAAAGGGTAAACTTTTTAACATTGCTGGAGCCTTCACGCGTTGAAGAGAAAAATCTTGACTAAGTAGTTTTGCTGAGTAAAATGTAAATAAAAAATTTAAAAGTTGTATAGTTTTTGAAATCTGAATGTTGAATAGGTGTCTGTACTTCCATGCCCTCTGGATGACTAGACAAAGAATACATAATATATGTATACAAAGGAAGACTATTCAGCTGAAAAAGAAGGAAATTCTATCTTTTGTAACAACATGCATGAACATGGAGTCCAGCTTAGTAAAAGAAGTACAATCCCACTTACCTGTGGAATAAGAGTAATTTGAAGTCACAGAGGCAGAGAGTAGCATGGTGGTTACCAGGGACTGGAGCTGGTAAAGGTGGCAATATTGCCTAAAGGATACAAAATTTCAGTTAAACAGGAGGAGATATTTCAAAATATTAAATGTATAACATGATGACTAGAGTTAGTAATAATGTATGGCATCCTTAAAAATTGCCAATAGAACAGTTCTTATTACAAAAAAAGTGTGAGTTAATACTGGTTTATTAGTTTGGCTTACCCATTCCATAATATATACACATTTAAAAATATTATCCTGTTCACCCTAAATATATACTAATTTTGTCAATTAAAATAAGTAAAGTTACATTTTGAACTGACGTGATGGGAACACCTGTAATCTCAACATTCTTGGAGGCTAAAGCAGAGGATCACAAATTGTAACCTAGCCTTGACAGATTAGTGATTTAGTGAGATCCTGTCTCAAAAGAAAAGAATGTTTAAAGGGGCTGGGAATGTATCTCAATGCTAAAAGACTGAGGTCTCAATTCTCAGTAACACAAAAAAATAACTAAATGAATAAATAAATAAAACATGATATAGTCAAGACATATATAATTTATATTTGACAAAGAACTTATCAAACATTGAACTTTTTCTTAAAAAGAGAGAAAAAACAGAACTCAAAACTTTGCTTCTGGTAATTACAATAATTTTGGAAAACATTCACACTTTCTGGAGGAAAAGAACTGTGAACAAATACACAAAACATTTTCTATGCTTTATTAACATCCATCCCATTGTTTTTCCTGGCAGGATTTGATAAAACCCCTGAATCTGGGCTCTGACTACTTGGAGTCCTTAGCTGCCCATGAAGAATAGGAGAGAGAGAAAAATAGTGTACAGAAACTCACAAGAATTGAAAAAACAAGTTTATTCACCGTTTGGACAAATATGAAGGACAGGTCATTGTGCCCTCCCACCCTTACAGCACAAGAAAGTTCAAAAATCTATAGAGGAAGTAGAACAAAAGCCAGGAAATACATCTAATGGATTTAATCAGTCTTTGCCCCACTGGGGAGAGGGAGGGGGCAGGGAATGTGGTCTCCTTAGACTCAACTCTGTAAAGCCAGTAGCTTCCATTCTCAGCATGAGAAAGCTAGAGAAAAAGCTTATCTATTTTTTTCATTAATATATGTTTGCCACACATGATGATCACATACATAATGGGGAATTTGTACAAATACATAATAGTTCTTAATTCTTTTTTTGTCCCATTTCCCTCCTTTCCCTTTAATCCTTCTTCTCCTCTCCATTTACAAAAGCTCTCTTTCCAATTTTTTTCCTTCAATTCCTTTTTATAAATTTTCCCTTTCTTCCCTTTCCTCCCCCTCATCTATTGCTCCTCTTCCTAGTTCGACAAATTCTTCCTACTTTCATTTTTCTTTTATTTATACTTTGGGTTTCTCACACAAGAGAAACAATGCAATATTTACACTTGTGGATCTTATTTATTTCGCTTAAGATTATGGTCTTGAGATCCATCTATTTACCTAAAAATGTCTTAAGCTTATCCTTCTTTGTGGCTGAGTAGTACTACATTTTGTATAAACACAACATTTTCTTTATCCATTCATCTGTTGATAGGCATATCAGTTGTTTCCAAGATTTTGTTATAAATTCTGCCCCTATAAACATGGGTATGCATGTATCACTGCAGTATGATGACTTTAGTTCTTTAGATACCTAAGAGGGGAACCGCTGGGTCAAATGGAATTTCTACCTTTAGTTTGTTGAGGAATCTCCATACCGATTTCTGCTCCTTTTTCCCCACAACCTCACTAGCATTTGTTATTTGTTGATTTCTTGATGATAGCCATTCTTTCTGGAGTGAAATGAAATCTCAGTGTTGATTAAATTTGCATTTCTCGAAAGGCCAATGATGTTGAGCATTTTTTCATGTATTTATTGGCTGCTTGTTCTTCTTCATTGGAAAAGAGTCTATTCATTTCAGGTACCCAGGTTTGGATTGGGTCTTTAAATTTTGGGCATCTAATTTTTTTCTAGTCCTTTGTATATTCTAGATATTAGTACTCTGTCTGGGGAGTAGCTGGCAAAATGTTTTTCCTATTTTGTGACTGTCTTTTCACTCTGTTGGTGTTTTCTGTTGTTGTGCAGAAGTTTTTCAACTGGATATAATCACATTTCTTGATTATAATATTCCCTGTGCAATCTGGATTTTGTTTATAATATCTGGCTACACCTATGTTTTCTAGTTTTACCTATTCTATCTTCAATATTTGAATCTTTAATCCATTTTGATTGTAGTTTGGTGCATGGTGAGGGACATGGGTCTAGGTTCAATCTTCAGCACATGAAAACCCAGTTTTCCAAGCACCACTTGTTAAAGAGGCTATCTTTCTTCCTGTAAAGGTATTTGGCCCTTTGTCAATGATAAGACAGCTGAATGTGCTTGGAGTTGTTTCTGCACCTTCTCTTCTGTTCCATTTATCCTCAGATTATTTTCCCCAATACCAAGTTGCTTTTATCATTGTAGCTTTATAGTATAACTTGAAATCTGGAATTGCGACCCCCAAACCCACCCCTGCCTTGCCTTTGTTGCTCAAAATTGCTTTTGCTGTTCTGAGTCTTTTCTGATTCCATATGAATTTTAGGATTATTTTTTTCTAGGTCTGTGAGGTATGCTATTAGTATTTTTATTGGAATTGCATTAAATCTGGATAACACTTTTGAAAGCATGGCCATTTAAACTAGATCTGAGAACAGGGATATCTTGCCAATTTCTGATATCCTCTTTGATCTCCATTTTCAGAATGCTACAATTTTTAATGTAGAGGTCTTCACTTCCTTGGATAGGTTAATACTTAAGTATTTCATTTTTCTTGATTCTATTTTGCAGTGTCTGGTTTTCCTAATTTCTCTCTGGGTACATTTGTTGTTGGTGCACAGGAACATTATTGATTTTCAAGTTGTGACATTTTATCCTGCTATGTTACCAAATACGGTTATTAATTCTAGGATTCTTTTGGTGGAGTTTTTGGAGTCTTCTACATAGAGGATCATACCATCACAGAATAATAATAATTTAATTTATACCCATACTCATATCTGTCGGTGGTCTCTCTAAAGGGAGACCGGAGACCCCGGAGAGCACCGACCTTTAAAAAAAGAAAAGGAGACAGCCTGGGGGATGAACAGCAGTTTAATTCCTCTGACACTGTGTGACAATCACAAAGGAAAGAAGTAAGGCTTTTATACATGTAGGAAAGCAGCTTAGTTATTCTGGCTATTGTCTTTCTGATTTTAACCTCTGGTGACAACAAGTGACTTTAAGTGACTCATAAAAGCTACAGGTGAATTTATAATTCCCTCATTTCTGTTCACCAATCCTGTACACCTAAGAGCACACCGCAGCCCTCTACTTATCAGATGGTATCAAGAAAGCAGGGTGACTTCAGCAGAAACCAAGCCCACTGGCCCACAGCAAACATCACAGATGTAAATAGTGAGTCATATCTCTCTCACCACCCGTAGAGTTATTGGGTCACGGTTCTCCGATCCCGGACAATGGTAAATAAGAAAACTAGGAAAACCTGTTTTTCTCCCATGAAACTTTTACAACGTCTCTTAAAGTTTCCTGGCATTCTTTTAACAAATGGACTTGTGGAAATTCCCAGAAATGACTTCTTAATTTTCTCAGTTAACAAACTTCTTGTGATCAATTTTTACAACTAGATAGCTAAATTCTACAATTTCCCACAATATCCATACACATTCTTACCCATACGCTTTTTATTTGTTTCTCTTGTCTAATTACTTTGGTTGATATATTCAGAACAAGAAAGGTGATAAGGGGCATCATTGTCTTCTTTCTGATTTCAGCTTTTCTCCATTTAGTATGATGTTACCTGGTGATTTGTAATAAAAAAACTCTTATCATATTGAGAAAAGGATCTTTTATTCCAATGTTCTTTAGGGTTTTTGTCATAAATGAATGTTGGATTTTGCCAGATGCTTTTTCTCACTCTATTGAGATGACCTTGTGGTTTTTCTTCTTACCTCTGTTAATACGGTATACTACATTTATTGATATTTGTAAGTTGAACTACCCCTGCATAATTGGAATGAATCCTATTTGGCCGTGATGTATAAAGTTTTTGATAATTTGCTGTATTCTGTTTGCCAGTATGACCAGAAATTTGATGCATAAAAGTCCTGAAAAGTAAATTCAATGCCAATTCCCACCCACTAAGGCAAACTTCATGATAGAAGTTATTTAACTTCTTCGACCCTTACTTCAGTTAACTGTAGAAGAATTCATCAGAATTTTGAGGTTTCAGTAAGACTGTGTAATTCTTTCTCTTCTACATAGATTAGGATATTTTAGACTAAGGGGGTATGGCTAACAAACTCACTCCTTAACTTCTATCCTCTTGACAAGAAATTAATAACTGACATTGCCTTCTCATTCAATATTTGGTGGAATGCATTTAAGCTATGTGTGCATATATTAAAAATGAAGAAGTGTATTCATTGATGAATTAGTTGTACCTTCCCCTTCCCAGTATTATTGAGTATTCAGGATATTTAGCATTGGAATTACTAACAAATCTAAGATAGATTCTTGAAGTGATAACTAACATTTTTTTTTGGCTTCTCAATATGTCTCTCCCTCCTTTCTCAGGTCAGTAGTCTTTTCTTCACCTTCTGGAAACTACCATCTCCACTGCACTGTACTCCGTGTCTTGGCTACAGAGCTGAAGCACACAGAATGAGAAGCTGCTGTGACTGAGCCAGCTGATGGCAGAGCTGGAGGCTGCTCCTTAAATTTTCCTACCACTGTGCCTAGAGCTGTACTAGTCCCCACCTTTCCTGGGCCTAGGTTTGCATCAGTTTCTTTAATTCTCTCAGTTACCACAGGCACTGTTGCAATAAATCAAACCTATTGGCACTGTACAGTAAAATAATGCATCAATTATTTATAAACTCAATACCACATGAAAAAGCAATAAATGTAAAAATTCAATGTAAATATATATGATATAGATATCAAAGGAATTTTTGAAAATTATTTTTCCATGAAGCACATTTTACAAGAAATGTAAAATTTCTATCTCATTTCTAAGGTCTAATTATACCAACTAGATAATTGTTCCCTTGCCCAATAAGATTCCTGACTTGGGAGACTAACACCCAAAGGAAGCCAAGGTGATTTATAAATCTCCTGTTTATGACTCATGGCACTTCCTGGAGTCACACAGGAAATTACTGCCAGGGAGCTGAACCACATGGGGATGTGTGACACTCTACCTGACAGTGACCGAAAAATAGCAGAATTCAGCACACCTACAAGCAGACTGCAGGATGAGGAGGGGTTAAGCAGAGAGGCTCCTTCCTTCTGAGAGGAAGGAAAGGAAAACAACGCTCAATAGCACCAAGCAGTTATGTTCCCTGCATGCCAGGCAAGTGTTCAAGTTCTATTCTTCAATTTCTACCTTGGCTGTCACTTTCTCCCTCTTCTTCCTATCACCATTAACAAAATCCATGAGTTGATCTATAATTTAAAGGTATTACTCTGCTGGCAAATTTAAAACAAAAAGACCATGGCAACAGAATTTTTTAAAATATGAAACTTGGAGTCTTTATAACTCCTATCCTCTCTAATTTGCCACTACAAAATTACTGTTGCTTAAATTGTATTGGAAATTCTAGAGCCACATACTCATTGGAATAAACTCTTGGGACTCCAGAGAACTAGGAACTTGTTAATGTAATTTTCTGTTCATGAAGACCTAAAATATTTTGGATTATTTATCACTGTTAGTTCTCAGATCCAGTGAGATAATGAGAGAATATACTATACCTTTAATTTCGCTTAGCTTCTATTACCCAAATGACTATTGGAGATTGAATGGAATCAAACTTACCTGAACAGATGTAAGAAATGTGGTTGTAGCTTTATTTCAAATAAAATATTCTGTATTTTTCACTTTAGAATCACAAAAAATCATATAGAATTGGTGCAATTTGCAGATATGTACAAAGAAGTGAAGTTAGGAGACTGGACATATAAGCCTTCCTGATAAGATTGTTAATAAGGACTACGTGACATGAGAAACTGAACTGCAGAAAAACATCAGGTCTAGGGAGAAACAAGCAGATCAAAACAATTCATTTAGGAAGCAATGCCATGTACTATCTAGTTCCTATTCTTTCTTACCATTTCACTGATGTAAACACAGTTACTTTACCTGAATGTTAAATATAGCCACAAATTTCTTTTCACAGACACCCAAGGCTGATTCTTCCACAAAAATGAGAAATCACACTGCGGTGACTGAATTCATCCTGCTGGGCATCCCTGAGACAGAAGGCCTAGAGACTGCTCTTTTCTTCCTGTTCTCATCATTGTATTCATGCACCCTCCTGGGAAATGTGCTCATTCTTGCTGCTATCTTGTCCTCCTCTCGGCTTCACACTCCCATGTATTATTTCTTGGGAAATCTCTCCATCTTTGACCTGGGTTTCTCTTCGACTACTGTCCCCAAGATGTTGTCCTACCTTTCAGGGCACAGTCAAGGTATCTCTTTTCAGGGCTGTGCTGCTCAGCTCTTCTTCTACCATTTCCTGGGCTGCACTGAGGCTTTCTTATACCTAGTGATGGCCTACGACCGCTTTGTTGCCATATGCTATCCATTGAGATACACGGTCATCATGAACCACAGGGTGTGCTCTGTATTGGCCACAGGAACCTGGATGAGTGGCTGTGTCCATGCCATTATCCTAACCTCCCTCACCTTCCAGCTACCCTACTGTGGCTCCAACCAGGTGGCCTACTACTTCTGTGATATTCCTGCAGTGTTGCCTCTAGCCTGTGAGGACACATCTGTAGCTCAGAGGGTAGGATTTACAAATGTTGGTCTTGTGTCTCTGGCTTGCTTTTTTCTCATTCTTGTTTCCTACTTTTGCATTGTGATCTCCATATTAAAAATTCATTCCACAGAGGGCAGGCAACGAGCATTTTCCACCTGCAGTGCCCACCTCACTGCAATCCTTTGTGTTTATGGACCAATCGTCATCATCTATCTGCAGCCCAACCCCAGTCCCTTTCTTGGTGCTGTAATTCAAATCGTGAATAATCTTGTAACCCCCATGTTGAACCCACTGATACATAGCCTGAGGAATAAGGATGTAAAATCTGCCCTGAGGAACATATTTCTCAAGAGAAGCCTTGCTTTGGAAAGAAAGTGCGATATCTAACTTTTTACTGGACGCAGTTTGATTCCTCTTTTATTTAGGACAAATTCTTATTTGCAGCATCTGAATTAATCTGCCATTTAATATCCGTGTTTTACAATATGTGTTTTATAATTCTATTTCTCTATGTTCTATAATGAATTATAGCTGACAACTTTGCTTTACAGACAGTGCACTGATTCCTACGCTATGTGGATTATATCCCAGAACTGCTACCTCCCAAAACATTTCTTAGTCTTTTAAATCTCTTAGTAAGTTAAGATATGACATCTATTCTTATCTGACCTAAGTTAATATACTCACATATATCTACAGCCAAGAGAGAATGAAAAGAAAATTCTGGAAATGGTAGATTAATACCAAATATCAGAATTTTGCATCCTTTCTTTTTATAGATATCAAGCTCAAATTTTCTACCAATCTCCCCTAAAATTCAAATTAGCTAATTTTTAGGGCCAGGGATTTAGCTCAGTGGTTCTGGCGCCTGCCTCGCAAGTGCAAGGTCCCACTTGTTCGATCCCCAGTACCAAAAAAAAAAAAAAAGAAAAAAGAAAAGAAACACAAATTAGCTAATTTTTAAGATAAGATGTCCTATGAATTCAATCTGTATGATTTTAAAGTGTTTTTTTAGTGTAGAGATTTTTGGGGATCTAGATATTTTCCTTGTTTTATTAGAGTTTTACAAATCTACAAATTCAGATTATTTGTTATTACTATATCACTGAATCCAGATTCTCATTAGATGTCAAAAGAATCACTATTAGTTATACAAATATTGGTCAATAAATAATTAAATTTAAGTATTTTGACATGTTCCATCTAAAATAAAAGGAATATTGTTATTTTCATGTTCATAAATAAATTCCACATTAGCATTTTTGTAAAATCATGTAGCAATAATAAACTTGATTCTTCATAAGAAAGGGAATGTTTCTTCTTTTCTTGATTTTGTTTTGTTTTTTGGTTTTTGTTTTTGTTTTTGTACCAGGGATCAAACTCAGGACCTTGTGCTTTCGAGGAAGGCACAGTGCCACTGAGCTAAATTCCAGGCCCTGTTTCTTCTTTTCTGGTAGTAAAATTGGTATGCTATCTTGCTTCCTTTAATCTCTATGTTCCATAATTCTGAGGAAAATTAGTTAAGCTTTATTTACAGAAACCACATTGACATTTGTAAGGAAGATAGTATTCTCTTTCTTTTCCTGCTTTGATTTTATCTTTCTTTTTGTATTTTATCTATCAGTTCTGCACGGCTTTTCTTGTAAGTCATATGAAGTCCTCTTTGGAACGTGGCAGAGACTAAAAGCTGCAGAGAGAGAAGGAGGGAGAGAGATTGAAAAGAAAAGGAAGGAAGAAGGAAGGAAAGAAAGAAGGAAGGAAGGAAGGAAGGAAGGAAGGAAGGAAGGAAGGAAGGAAGGAAATTTTAGAAATAAAAGAGAATAGCTTTTCACAGTGGAATGATTCTTGTCTTTCCTTTAACCTTCTTGTGTAGCATCACAGGTGGCTGCTAATCATTTTTCCAAGTAGGAACTATAAACTAAGTGAGAGTGTGGTGCACAGAATCAGATAATATGACAAGGGCTCCAGCAGCCAGAGTACTTATTGCGAATTAGGGCCCTGGGGTATGCTATGTAAACATCTCTAATGCAAGGCAGTGTGATTGCATTGTACATGTAGGTAGTTAGTCTTGCTAGAAATCTACCTTCAAGAAACCTAACTGGCACTGACATTACTTTTCGATAAGCAACAACTGCTTTAAAATGTTAACTTTAAACAAGTCACATGTTAAAGAATGAAATGTAAATAATGTCTTATTACTCCCTGTCTCTTCAACATAAACATTAAAAATTTATTAACTATTATGGTAAAGTTGTTATGATTTTAAGTATTCTGCTAAGCAGGAAATAAAAACAGTCACTGCTGTCCTAAACACTCATATTTTCCTTTTACATGTATCTTTTTTGGGGAGAAATGCTGAAAAAGGCATATGCTTCACAGACTTCCCTCTTCCTGTCTTTAAGCATGCACCAATGCTCATTTAACTTTTTATCACGTGTCACTATAAAGAGATGTTAATATTAAAAAAAAAACACTTGTTAAGTTACAATAGTTTAAAAATATCTTTGAATTTTATTCTAACAATTTTTCTTTAGTATGTGTTAAAATATAATTCCAGCTCATCCTGTCTTTCTCTCTTCTCTCAATTGGTTCACTTTTCATGGAAAGATCAGGTTTATAGACTAAGTGCCTGGACTATTAAATTTTTAGTTAATGGCAAAACCTAAAGTAGAATCTAGGTCATGATTTTGGTTTGGATTGTTCTTGTTTTTCTAAGACCTTGAGTTGTATTGTTAAGTTATTTATTTGACCTCAGTCTGTTTTACTGATGTGGGAATTAGCCTCTCTAAGCCTCCCTCTTAGGACTGCATTCATTGTGTCCCATAGGTTCTGGAATGTCATACTGTCATTATCATTTGATTGTAGAAACTGTCTCATTTCTTCTTTAATTTTATCTGTGACCTATTGATTATTCAAGAGGGTATTATTTAACTTTCATGTGTGTCCATAGTTTCTCTGGTGTCTTTCATCATTGATTTCTAATTTCTTTGCACTATGATCTGATACTATGTGTGGGATAATTTCAATTTCTTTGCATTTTGTTAAGAATGCTGTCTTAGTTACTTTTCTCCTTGCTGAAACAAAATAGTCAACACCAAAGTCAGAGGAGGAAAGGTTTACTTGGCTCATAATTGGTAGAGGCTTCAGTCTATAGTTGTCTGGCTCCAAGACAGGGGAATAAACAACTCATGGCAGGCAGCAAGCAGCAAATCAGCAAAGTAGCAATCAACAAGCAACAAGCAATGGCAACAGCAGCCCTCTTTTGTTTCATATTTTATCCAGGCTACCCACTCCTAGGATGGGTATTACTCACACTCTTAATCCTGGCCTTACACTGTGAATCAATCCCAGCATCACATCTTTGATTTCAGCATCACACATCCTAGAATCGGTCACCCCTGAAAAGCCCCACTTATAAGTGCATGAGGCTTTGGGGGAACATCTAGACACAAGCCATAGCACATGCTTTCTGGGCTAGTATGTGCTCCATTTTGGAGAAAAG
Organism: Heterocephalus glaber; assembly: GCF_053883595.1. Taxonomy (NCBI): domain Eukaryota; kingdom Metazoa; phylum Chordata; class Mammalia; order Rodentia; family Bathyergidae; genus Heterocephalus; species Heterocephalus glaber. The sequence continues at coordinate 3,592,508 of NW_028258295.1, read as the reverse complement.
CCCTGTATGCTGCTGAGAAGCATGTGTATTCTATTGTTGGAAGAAACACTCTATAGCTATCTATTAAATTGATTTGTTCAAAGGTTTGCTTCAATTCATATATTTCTTTGCTGATTTATTGACTAGTTGATCTGCAAATTTGTGACAACAGGAAATTGAAGTACTGCACTACATTTGTGTTGTTGTATATTTTATTTTTCACACACACGTTAGTGTTTGTTTTACGAGGTTGGGTATGCTGATATTTGCTGCATATATATTTATAATTCTTAACTCTTTCTGTTGAATTGTTCCCTTAACCAATATGTAGTAACCTTTTTTTGTCCTTTCTGATCAGCCTTGGCTTGAAATCTAGTTTGTCTGAAATTAGGATAGCTGTTCCTTTCTTTTTCGGCTTCTGTTGCTCTGAGGGAATATTGTTTTTCATCCTTTTATATTTAATCTCTGAGTTTCTTTTTGAATTAAATGTATTTCATGTACATTGCATATTGCTAGGTTTTGTTTGTTGATCCACTCTGTTTTTTTCATTGGGAAATTGTTTATTAAGTCCATTATCTTAATTTTATCATCTTTGAACTCACACCTTATGGATCTTTTTTCTCTTCTTTTATCATTTTGTGTAATTCATCTGTTTTACTTTTGATTGTGTCAACATTGATGCCACATGGATCAGCTTTGGAGGAATTGGGAGTTATGTGAGGCATTTTGTTGCCTTGTCTTTTCATGCTCCTATTGTTGCTTTTTCGGTGTGTGTGCGCGTGTGTGTGTGTGTGTGCTGAGGTTTGTAGGTCAATTATAGTGCAAAGTCTTTGTTGCTAGTGTGGAGATCTGTTTAGTTAATGTCTTCTTTTTTAGTGATAGATTCTATGAGTGGCTAACTATCAGCTCTTGCCTCTATTCCAAAGTCCAAGCATCCCCATTAATTTTGTGAGAGGAGGATAGTATAATTGGTTTAGTACACACTTCTTCAGAAATGAATAAAAATATTGTTGATGACACAAAAACAAATGATATATTGGCATACAGTAAAAACCATGAATTATAACAACTATACCACCCTGCCAATAGCAATGAAACTGGCAACAATAATAGAGTCAAGGCCAAGCTGTATATTGACATAAGAACCAATAAAAGCTACCACTGTACCACTCTTAACCATAGAAAGGAGGTATATAATTATAAGATGGACATAAAGACCAACTAAATATTGTCATAGAGTAAATATCTACTAAATGATACAACTATGTCGCCATTAACAGTAAAAATAATTCACTAATAACAGCCTAGCATTAACTAAATATCTGAAGATTAATAAAGATTAGTAATAATACTAATAAAGATGGAAATGTGGGGAATGGGAGGAACAAAGTAGTAAAATTTGAAAAATAAAGGAAAAGAAGATTATGGGAACAAAATTGAGATAAAGGATCAAATTAAAGAGTAATTTAACAAAATTAGATTTAAGTAACAGAAAAGATTAATCAAGAAAGAGAAGAAAAATTAGAAAGTAAAATGAAAAAAGGAAAACAAAGAAAATTAAGAAGAAAGAAAATAAAAATATAAAAAATCCCAAATACCAATGAATGAAAAAGAAATGTTTCCCAAAAAATTCCTCTGTTTCTGAGTGAGTGGTTTCTTTCCAGTGTCTCTGATACTGAAATCTACTGGATGAGGGTGAGAGTTAGAGAATCTCTGTTAAAATCTATTGTTTTCTATATTCATCTTCTTTTGTGTGAATGCTAACTCCTGACCCACCACTCCCACTTGGCATGTTTGTCAATAGTGTCTGCCCTTGGGCTGTGGTTACTCCAGACTTTCAGTTTCAATATCATTTTGTGCACCCATGTCATAGTTTCCACCTCTAGCTTTATGGCCTATGGGTTTGTGGGGTTCCCTCTGCTTCACAGGCCTCTCTGTTTGTATACCCCAGGCTGTAGCAACAATACATGCTTGCTCATGTTGGTAGATGGGGAAAGCAAACAGGCCCCTGAGTTTCTTTCTGGATATATGCAGCAGGGCAGGGGTTCAAGTAGACCACCAGACTTATGTTAGGATTTGCAGGCCCAGCCCCCTGTGAAAGCTGCATATAACCAGTTCAGCTTTGAACCACAGACAGAAGGAACCTTATGTCCTTTGCAGTCTGAGCTTAAACTACTCAGTGGCTCTATGTCTAGACCACACTTGTGACTGCCTCTTGTACCCATCTCCCACACAGTCACTGTGGTGGGGTAACACCAGAAATCCTGAAATACAACATGTTTTCCCCCAAATAAGACCTAATTGAAAAGCAATCCCAACCCCAATCAGCCTATTCTTGCTTTACCTATTATTAGAGTAGCCACCAATCAAGAGAATAGTGAGGTATAGTCTTCTGCATTGCATGACACTGGCCATCATCATGGTAATGAGCAGGCAGGGCCAGCTCCAGTTAAGTCTTTCCAGTTAAGTCTTATTTTCAGGGAAACATGGTAGTCGTTCTGAAGTTGTTAATCAAGTATCCGCTTCCCCAAATAGTTTCTCATTAAACTCACATATGGGGGCTGCTCCAACTCTATCCTGCCATGCAGGAGTCACTTCCAGAGCAAAACCCCACACTGTTTATTGCAGTTATCAGCAGCCATCCACTTTACATGGAACTAGTGCTGCCAGCCCACTCCACTGTTTTCCCTGGAGCTGCTGACCTTCTCCAGGCCTATACTGTGTCAGGGGGATTCCCTTCCCTGGAGCAGTGGTGAGCTTTCCAGAACAGTTTGCTTTTCTCTCTGTAATATGCTCCATGTCTCCAGCTTTTCTGTAGTTTCTAGTTTTCGTGTCATCTTCTTTCCAATTCCCAGAATTCTACTCTTTTTTTTCTTCATCAAGTTATTGTAATCCAGGTGTTTCAATTCCATGTCCCAGCTAGGCTATATTTTGCTACCAGTATCTACTCCACCATTTTTGATCACCTCTTGCATTCTTAATCCAGCTTTATAATTAACAAAACAGAAATTTCATTTTGTTCCTTAATTGCATACAAAAAATTAAAATGTATTACGTACATGTCCCAGCTCCCCATGATGAATGCAATCACTATGTACTGCAAGCATATCTAATAAATAGAAGAAAAAAACAAGTTTATCAATTTTTAATACTCAGAGATGAAGTAGGCAGAAAGATGACAGATAAGGCTCCTTGAGTATACATTATTATATTATTCTATCCTCATGTTATGAACTTCACACCGTCTAAGCCATTTATTGGTGAATAGATGAATTTGTGAACTAGAATTTTTTTAAGTGTCAAGAGAACAGTTCTCACTACAAAGAAAAATTTTGTGAGTTAATGTATGTTTATTAGTTTGATTTAGCCATTCTATAATGTATACATATTTTAAAGCATTATGTTGTACTACATAAATATGTTTTATCTTTTTTAATTAAAATAAACTTACAGTTTTGGCTGGGTGTGGCATGCACCTGTAATCCCAGCACTCTGGGAGCCTAACTAAGGCAGAAAGATCGCAAGTTCTAGTTTAGCCTTGGAAAACTAGCAAGTTATTGAGATCTTGTTTCAAAAGAAAAAATAAAAAGGGGCTGAAAATGTATCTCAGTGCTAAGGGACTGAGGATTCAATCCCCAGTACCACAAATTTAAAAAATAAGTCAGTAAATGAATGAATAAATAAAATATTTTTGATATGTTCAAGACACATATAGAACATATATTTCACACAAAACGTATTGGCCAAATGGTGGACTTTTTCTTAAAAATATAGATAAAATAAAATTGTGATATTATTTCTACTGCTCATAGTAATTTTGGAAAATCTTTAGGTTATCTGGGGGAAAAGAACTATGACCACATATAACAAACATTCCCTATATTGTATTAACATTTGTTGCACTTTTTTTCTGGCAGGTATTGATCAAAGGCCTGAATCTGGGCCATGATTATCTGGATTCCTTAGATTCCTACCTCAAGACTAGAAAAGAAACTCATAGAAATTGGAAAAAAATGAGTTTATTCACAATTTAGCCAAATACAGAAGGCAGGTAGTCATGCCTTTCCACCTTCACAACACAGAAAAGTACTCCAATCCATAGAAAAAGTAGAACAAAAGCCAGGAAATATGTTTAATAGATGGAACCAGTCTTTGCCCCACTGGGGCCAGGGAAAGGGAATGTAGTCCCCTTTGTGGGAAATGGTAGAATTCAGCTATCTAGTTGTAAGAATAGATCACAAGAAGTTTGTTAACTAAGGGAATTAAGTTGTTTCTGGGAAATGCCACAAGTCTGTTTGTTAAAAGAATGCCAGAAAACTTTGAGACCTTGTAAAAGTCTCACAGGAGAAAAACAGGTTTTCCTAGTTTTCTTATTTACCATTTTCCAGGATCAGAGGACTGCGACCCAATGACTCTAGGGGTGGTAAGAGAGATATGACTCACTGTGCACATCTGTGATGTTTATGGTGGGCCGGTGGGCTTGATTTTTGGCTAAAGTCGTCCTGCTGTCTTGATATTATCTGATAAGAAGAGGGCTGTGGTGTGCTCTTTGATGTATGGGATTGGTGAATGGAAATAGGGGACGTGTGAATTCTCCTGTAGCTTTTATGAGTCACTTAAAATCACTGGTTATCATCAGAGGTTAAAATCAGAAAGACAATAGCCAGAATAACTAAGCTGCTCTCCTACATGTATAAAAAGCCTTGCTTCTTTCCTTTGTGATTGTCGAATAGTGCCAGAGGAATTAAACTGCTGTTCATCCCCCAGGCTGTCTCCTTTTCTTTCTTTAAAAGTCGGTGCTTTCCGGGGTCTCTGGTTTCCCTCTAGAGAAACCAATGACACCCTTGGCCTTAACTCTGGAAAGGCAGAAGCTTTTATCTCAACATGAGGAACCTGGAGAAACAGCTTAACTTTTTAAAAACTATCCCAATTTTGATCTGATTTCTACTTGATTTTATGTGACCTTTTTGGGAATGTAAAACATGACTGTTTTCATTGTGACATCACACCAATTTAGCACATGTTTAGCACATGCCACATTGAATCCAAAGCATCCAGGTGAACATCTAACTCAGTCACTTACATTTCCTTTCCCTGAATGAATTTTTGCCAATTTTAAAAAGTGTATTTATCATCATTTTTATTTGTACAAATAGTTTTACCAGCCAGCTATCAAACTTCAAAATATTAAACATAAATAAGGATGAATAGGAGAGGATTAATCCACTTTTATAATTCATTAAGTATATTGGTACATTTTACATATACAATATGCTAACCTTCATCATTGGAAATTTGTACCTTTATATGATATATCTTGTTTCTTATTTTTTTCTCCATGTCCATGACCTCTCTTCAACCCCTCCAACCCCTTCCTGTTTACAAAGACATTGTTTCTGTTGGTTCCTTTTCCATATTTTTTATTTTCCTCTCTGTCCTTTCCCCTACCCATCCCATATCCAGTTCCCCTTCCCCTTTGGACCTTTTCTTCCTATTTCACATTATCTAGTATACATTTTGATCCTCATTTACACTTTCAGTTTTTCACACCAAAGAAACTATTCGGTATTTATACAAGAATGTCCTATTTATTTCGCTTAGAAATATGGCTTCAATGTACATCCATTTAGCTATAAATGTCTCTATTTTCTCATTCTTTATGGCTGAGTAGTACTCCATTTTATTAAAAAAAAACAACACATCTTTATCCAGCCACCAGGTGATGGGCAATTGGGCTGTATCCAAGTTTTAGCTATTACAAAATGTGCTTCTATAAACATGAGTGTGCATATATCAATGTGGTATGATTTTTTAAATTCTTTTTGAAAGATACTTGGCAGGGGAATAGCTGGGTCAAATGGGACCTGTAATCCTAGTTTTTTGAGGTATCTCCATACTGATTTCCAAAGTGGTTGCACCAATCTACAATCCCACCAACAATGGAGAAGTGTTCCTTTTCCCTCACAACCCTGCCAGAATTTGTTATTGATTGATTTATTGATAACAGCCATTCTTTCTGGGGTGAAGTGGAATCTCAGTTTTGTTTTCATTTGCATCTCTCAAATGAACAGTCATGTTGAACATTTTTTTCATACATTTATTTGTTATTCCTACTTTGTCTGAAAAATGTCTGTTCATTTCAGATGCCCATTGTTGGATTGAGTCCAGGTATGATTTTTGTAAGTTAATTATATATTCCAGATAGTAGACCTTTGTCTGAGAAACAGCTGCTAAACACTTTTCCCACACTGTGGATTGTCTCTTCACACTGTTCGTGGTTTGTCTTGCTTTGCAGAAGATTTTTAATAAGATGAGATACCAGTTTTTTATTCTTTCTGCTAGTTCATGTACTACTGAAGTTTTGTTCATGAAGTCTTTCTATGCCAATGTCTTCAAGAGTTCTACAGAACATCTTATCCAGCTGGTTTAATTTTTCTGTTTTAATATTTAGATCTTTAATCTATTTTGATTTTAGGTTAGTGCATGGTGAGAGATATAGGTTTAATGTTCATCTTTGGCAAGTTGAAACCCACTTTTTCCAGCACCACTTATTAAAGAGGCTATCTTTCCTCCAGTGAGATTGTTTGGCTCCTTTGTCAAAGATGAGGTGGCTGAGTGTGTATGGAGTTGTTTCTGCATCTTCTAATCTGTCCCACTGATCCTCAGGCCTGTTTCTTTGCCAGTACCATGCTGTTTTTATCACAGTAGCTTTGTAGTATAGTTTCAAGTTGGAGATTGTGAAATCCCCTGCTTGTCTTTCTTGCCTAGAATTGCTTTTTCTATTCTGGGTCTCTTCTGGTTCCAAACAAATTTTTGGATTGTTTTCTAAAGTTCTGTGAAGTATGCTGTTAGAATTTCAACTGAGATTGCATTGCATTTGGAAGTTTTGGAAGTATGGCCATTTTCACTATATTGGTTCTTCCTACCCAGGAGCAAGGGATGTCATCTCATTTTCTGATATCCTCTTTGATGTCTTTGTTCATACTGCTACAGTTTTCAGAGTAGAGAACTTTTATTTCTTTTGTTAGATTGATTACTGAGAATTTTCTTTTCTTTTCTTTTTTCTTTTGGATGCTACTGTGAAAGGAGTTGTTTATTCAGTTCCTCTCTCAGTAAGTCTGTTGTTTGTGTACAGGAAGGCTATTGATTTTTGTGTGTTGACCTTGAATCCAGCTACTCTACTGAATTTTGTTATTAAGTCTAGAAGACTTTGGGTGGAGTTCTCAGGGTCTTCTATATAGAGTATCATTTTATCTGCAAACAATGATAATTTAACTTCTTCATATCCTATTTTTATTCCTTTTATTTCTTTCTCTTATCTTATTTCTGGGATAATGTTTTCAGATCTATATTGAACAGGAGTGGCGATAGTGAACATCCTTGTCTTGTTCTTGATTTTAGCCTGGAGGATTTCACTTTTTGACCATTTAGTATGATGTTGGCTGTTGGTTTTTCATAGATGGCTTTTATCAGGTGAGGTAGAGACCATCTATTCCAATTTTCTGTGGGGTGCTTATCATGAATGGGTGTTGGATTTCATAGAATGCTTTTTCTGCATCTATTGAGATGATCATATGGTTTTTGTCCTTGGCTCTATTGATATAGTGTATTACATTTATTGATTTGCATGTGTTGAACCATCCCTGCATCCCTGGGATGAATCTCACTTGGTCAGGGTGTTTGATCTTCTTAATGATCTTTTGCATTCTGTTTGCCAGTATCTTATTGAGGTATTTTGTGTCTATATTCATGAGGGAGATTGTCCTATACTTCTCTTTTTCAGTTGGGTCTTTCACTTCTTTTGAGGATCAAAGTGATGCTTCCTTCCAGGAAGTATTGCTTCCATTTCAGTTTCATTGAAGAGTTTAAACAATAGTGGCAATAGTTCTTCTCTAAATGTCTTGTACAATTCAGCAGTGAAGGCATCAGGACCTGGGCTTTTCTTCATTGGTAAGTTTAAAATTTTGTTGATTGACATTGTGTTGTTTGTGGGGAGCGGTGTCAGCCAAAAAGCTTCATTTTAATTCTACCCTTTGTTATAAATAGCCAGGAGACTATGTAATGGGGAACCGTGTCTCCACTAACTCTGATGTTTCCCTTTAGAGTTTGCCCTAGCAACAAGGTGAATCTTCTGTAACCCCAGGAAACAAAGTAGCCCATGAGGGCAAGGAGTGTCTAGAAAACTAGCAAACAACGAAGCAGGTGTTTTGGATAAAGGTCATGGTTAATGACCTAACTCACTCAGTGTATAAAAGAGAGGTGAAAATAAACTTGCTTGCTCGGTCTTGGGAGCCCTCCCGACTCTGTCTCTTGTCTTGATTTTTCTCAGTCCTCCTTTCCCCCATTCAGGAACTGTTCGACTGGTGATGGCTGGTCCGTCACAGTTGTTTAGAATTTTTAGGTCTTCTTCATTCAACTTTGGTAATTCATACATGTCTTGGAATCTGTCCATTTCTTCTGTGTTTTCCATCTTATTGGAAAATAGTTCCTTGAAGTAGGTATTGGTGAACCTCTAAATTTGTGGTGTATCCATTGCAATTTCACCCTTTTCATTCTTAATTGCATGGATTTGGGCCTTTTCTTTCTCTTTTTGGATAAGGTTGACTAAGTGTTTGTCAATTTCATTTATTCTTTCAAAGAACCAACTCTTTGTTTCATTCATTTTTTTTGTATCATTCTCTTAGTTTCCATTGCAGTGATTTCTGCTCTGATATTTAAAATTATCTTCCTTGTATGAGTTTTAGGTTTGTCCTGCTTTTCTTTTTCTCGAAGCCTGAGGTTCAGCATTAGATTGTTTATATGAGCTCACTTTGTTTTTCTAACATGAGTATTCACTGCTATGAATCTCCCTCATAAGACTGCTTTTATTGTGCCCTATATATTCTGATATATTGCATTGGCATTTCATTTAATTTTAGAAAGTGTCCAATTTCTTTTCTAATTCCTCTGTGACCCATTGGTTGTTCAAGAGTGTATTGTTCAATTTCCATTTGTTTATGAAGTTCTTGTGGTTTCTTCTGCTATTGATCTCCAATTTCTTTGCACTATGATCTGATAATACACAGGGAATAACTTCAAATCTTTTGCATTTACTTAAACATGTTGTATGAGCAAGTATGTTGTCTATTTTGGAGAATGACCTGTGTGCAGCTGAAAAGAATGTGTATTCTGATTTAGTGGAGCATAACACTCTGTAAATATCTGTTAAGTACATTTGTTCAAGAGTTTGGTTTAATTCTAGTATTTTGTTGTTTATTTTTTATCTAGTTGATCTATTTATTTTTGACAGTGGGGTATTGAGGTCCCCCACTACAATTGTATCAGTGCTTATTTGATTTTTCATGTTCATTAACATTTGTTTTATATAGTTGGGTGACCTAGTATTTGATGTATATATATTTATGATTGTCATCTCTTCCTCTTGGATTGTTCCCTTTACAAGGATGTAATGAACTTTTTTGTCTCTCATAATTAGTCTTGGTTTGAAATCCATTTTATCTGCAAATAGAATATTTACTCCTGCTTTTTTTCAGGTTCTGGTCACATGGACTATGTTTTCCACCATTTAACTTTCATTCTATGAGTTTCTTTTTTAATTAAGCATGTTTCTTGTATGCAGCATATTGTTGGATCTTGCTTCTTAATCCTGTCTGGCAGTCTATTTCTTTTTATTGGTGAACTGCAACCATTAATATTGATGGTAATAACTGGTATGTATTGACTTATCCTTGTCATGACCTTTTCCTGTTGTTGGATTCTCCCCCTTTGCATTTAATCTCTTGTCTTGCCTGCTGGATTCATTGTGTTGGGGCCCATAGAGTTGTGGTCCTCATTACCTTTTTCTAGGATATTGTTTAGAACTATTTAGAGTGCCAATTTGGTATCCATTAAATTACTCAGGTGTTCTTTGTCATGAAAGTATCTCATTTCTCCAATGATTTTTTTTTTTTTTTTTTTTGTACCAGGGATTGAACTCAGGATCTTGCACTTGCGAGGCAGATGGTGTCACAACTGAGCTAAATTCCTAGCCCTCTCTGTTAATTTTGAAAGACAGTTTTGCAAGGTACATCAATCTGGGTTGGAAGTTTGTTTGCTTTTAAGGCTTGAAATACCTCACTCCAGGCTGTTGAGTTGAGGGTTTGTGTTGAGAAGTCTGCTGTGATTCTGATGGGCTTTCCTTTGTATGTGATTTGTTTCTTTTCACTGCTTATAGTATTTTCTTCTGTTGGGTTTCTGGAATCTAAACTATTATATGCCTATGTGTAGACTTTTTTGATCATGGCTAGTTGGACTCCTATATGCCTCACTTATCTGTATGTCAAGTTATTTTCCCCTGGTTTGGAAGTTTTCTGCCATTACTTCTGTGAACAGTTTTTTATGTCATTTGAACTGTCTCCTGTTTCTTCATTAACTCTGATCAGTCTTATATTATTCTTCTTTGCATCATCTACCAGCTGCTGGATTGATTTCTCATGGTCCCTTGCTATTTTTAAGAAATCTTTCTTTTCCTGTTCACTAATTGCAATCCTGTCTATATCTGAAATTCTGCCCTCACATTGGCTCATTCTGCTGCATAAACTTTCAATGGAGTTTTTACTCTGAATATCTATTTGAAACTGTTTTATGGATTCCATTTTTTTCCTATGCTAGGATTCCATCATGTTCCTCAGTTCCTTTATTTTTTATCTGTGTCTGCTCTAGAGTTATTAATCATGTCTTTAACTATGGATACCATCTCTGTTCTTATCTGAGAAATTATTTCTGATTTTATTTTTTCCACATTCCCTTTTGTTGCCAGTTCAAGGAGTCCAGGTAGTTCAGTTTCAGTTCCATCTCGTTGCCCCTTGAAGTTGCCTTTGGTGATCTGGAACTCAGGTTTTGAGTCTTGTTTATATGGCTTCCCATTTCTATTGTGTTGTTGTTATTGATGTTTTTACTTTAATTCCTGGGTTACTACTTGTAAAATGCTTATTTCAAGTATCTTCATTGCTAGTATTTTGAACCCTTAGGGAATGACTACTTCTTGGATTGTTTTCCAGGTTTAGATGGCCTCTGGGTTTTGAGTCTGTAATGGCCCTTAGGTAATCTCAGTCTTGGTATACCAGAAAGGACATCTGACAAACAATCACATCACCATGGCTAAAGTAATACAATCAGCATCAACAATAGCATCAAACACAACCTAGAAAATGACAAACTGTGGTAACTATTAATCTACCACCTTTGACCACATGAACCAGACTTGCAGTTATGTATCAAAATCTAGAACCAACCAGAAATATATTTGCAGTAAATAAGCCCTTTAATATACTGAATTTGCCCTTGGGGGAGATTTAGAAGGAGTTGTGGGGGGAGTAGAGAAATAGAAGGAGAGGAAAAGGTTAGAAGTAAGGTTAGAGGACACAGGAAGATCATGCAAACTTTGGAGAACTGGTGGAGACAGAAGGAAAAGGGAGAAGGAAGGAACAAAAACAAGAGCAGAACAAACTGACAGCAACAGAAAAGCCAGAAATTGTATTCTTGTTCCCATAAAAATATGAACAATTGAGAAAAAACAGGACAAAAACAGAAACAGGAAAAGTGAGGAATGAAGGACAAAAGAAGAAAAAAATGTCCCCTTGAAGGCATGTCTCTGTTGTCCTTGGTGGACAACATGTGTACCATACAGATTTGTGTTGACTGATGTCATCGAGCCAGCCATATGCAGTCCACTGAACTTCCGGCTGGTTTCTGACTGTGAGGCTGGAAGTGAGCTTGCTGACCTCCTTCAGGACAACTCTGCATAGTTCTACTTCAGGTTCAAGCCAAACTTCCCCCACAAGTCTGATTCCAGTAGATGTCTTGATCCCAACAATTTGCCAACTGCTACAGGCTGTTGTGCCTTTATTGAGGTGACTTTTTGCTCTCCCTTTCAATTCTCAACAAGCCTTGGAGAGGTCTGCTCTCTACTGCTCGCCCCTGTGCCAATTCCTGGGCTCAGAATGATGGCCTTCTTGTTCCCCATGCAGTACTGCTGTCCTGATGGGCCCCTGCTTGGGACCTGCATTCCTTTACCAATGGTATCTGGGCAGGGCCTCTGGCTGGGGCCTGCACACTTTCACAGATGGTGTCTGGGTGGGCTAATGGCTGGGGCCTGCACTGCACACACTTAACAATGGTATCTGGGTGGGTCTCTGCTAATTCACTTTTATTCTTATCCTTAGTTGAAGACAGGTAAGCAAATATTTACTTTTTAAATAAAAATTCCAGATGTATACAGAATAGTTTAAGTATCAAAGCATTCTTTAATCCCTAAAAGTTTAGAAATTTCATGCACAAAAGTTCTAAAAAACAAATCCAATACCAATTCCCACCAAGACCAATTTCATGACTGGGAGAAAGTTATTTAACTTCTTCCATCCTTACTTCACTTATCTATAGGAGAATTCATCAGAATTTTGAGATTTCAGTAAGACTGTATAATTCTCTTTTTCTTTCACATAGATTGGGAAATTTTGGACTAAGGCAGTATATCTAACCAACTCTCCCCTTACGGATCTGTCACCTTTTTATTTTTCCAGAACCAGGGATCCAACTCAGGACCTTGGGCTTGTGAGGTAGGCACAGAGCTACTGAGCTAAATCCCTGGCCCACCATTTCTGTCATCTTAACAAGAAATTAATAACTGACATAGACTTGCCATTCAATATTTGTTGGAATATATGAAAGTCATGTGTGTACAAATTAAAAATGAACAAATGTATTCATTGAGGAATTAAGTGTTCCATCCCCTTCCCAGTATTATTGAGTATTCAAGATATTTAACATGGGAAACACTAATGAGTGCAAGACAAATTCTTCAAGTGATAGCTAACATTAATTTTGGCCTGTTGGTATATTTCTCCCTCATTGCTCAGGTCAGTAGTCTTTCCCCCACCTTCTGGAAACCACCATCTCCACTGTACTGTACCCCATGTCTTGGCCACAGACCTGAGGCACACAGAATAAGAGGCTACTGTGCCTGAGCCAGCTGATGAGAGCCAGGAAGCTGCTCCTCAAATCTTCCTGCCATTGTGCCTGGAGCTGCGCTAGTCCCCACCCCTCCTGAGCCTATGTTTGCATAATTTCTTTACCACAGGTACTATTGCAATAAATCAAACCTATTGGCACTGTTCAGTAAAATAATGTATAATTTATTTATAAACAACACTACATGAAAAAGCAATAAATACAAAAATTCAATATAAATATGTATGATATAGATATCAAAGAAATTTTTGAAAATTATTTTTCCGTGAAGCACATTTTACAAAAAATTTATAATAAACTTTCTCTCATTTCTAAGGTCTAATTATACCAACTAAATAATTGTCCCCTTGCCCAATAAGATCCCTGACTTGGGGGACTAATACCCAAAGGAAGCCAAGGTGATTGAAAAATCTGTTCATGACTCATTGCAGTTCCTGGAGTCACACAGGAAATTACTGCCTGGGAGCTGAACCACACGGGGATGTGTGACACTCTACCTGACAGTGACTGAAAAAGAGCAGAATTCCGCACATCTACAAGCAGACTGCAGGATGAGGACAGGTTAGGCAGAGAGGCTCCTTCCTTCTATGTGGAAGGAAAGGAAAACAACACTCAATAGCAGCAGCCAGTTGTGTTCTATGTTTGCCAGGCAAGTGTCCAGAATTTATTCTTCATTTAATATTTAGTTTTATTAGTACATGTTCACAGTTCTTAATAACTACATTTGCTATGGGGAATTGTTAAAGGCACATAAATCTTCTCAATTCCCTTTTCCCCCCTTCTGCTCCATCCTTTTTATTTCTTGCCAGCATCAGATTCATTTGTTTTTATATAAGACCTTAAAAGTTAATTATCATACATACTTATGTGTATGATAAGTCCCTCAAATTCTTACTTGGCTGTCACTTTTTCCCTCTTGTTACAATCACTATTAATGGAATCCATGAGTTGATCTATAATTTACAGATATTACTGTGCTGGCAAACTTAAAACAAGTAGAAAATTATATCAGAAATTTTAAAATATGAGACTTGAAGAAGTTTTTATAACTCCTACCTTCTCTCATTTTTTGCTACAAAATTACTGTTGTATAAATTGTGTTGGAAATTTTGGAGCCTGAAGTGGATGCTAGGGCATACTCATTGTAATAAACTCAGAGGACTGCAGGGTATGAGGGCCTTTTTAATGCATCTTTCTATTCATGAAGACCTAAGATCTTTTAAATTGTTCCTCATTGTTGACCCTCATACCCAGGGAGATAATGTGAGAAGGTACTGTATCTTGTATTATGTTTGCCTTCTATCATCTGACTTACATTTAGAAAGTTAATGGAATTAACTTGACCCAAAAAGATGTCAGAAATTTGGACGTAGCCTTACTTCTTATACAGACATTGAAATTTTTTGCTTTAGAATCACAAAAGACCACATGGAATTTGTGCAATTTACTGATGTATATGAGAAAGAGAGGTTGGGTGACTGGACATATAAAACTTCTGGGTAAGATTGTTAATATGGACTATGTGACATAAGAAACTAAACTGCAGAAAAACATCATATCTAGGGAGAAACAGGCAGATCAAGACATTTCCTTCAGGAAGCAATGCTATGTAATCTAGATCCTTTTCTTTCTTACCATTTCACTGATGTAAACTCAATTACTTTACCTGAATATTAAATTTAGCCACAAATTTCTTTTCACAGACACCCAAGGCTGATTCTTCCACAAAAATGAGAAATCACACTGCAGTGACTGAATTCATCCTGCTGGGCATCCCTGAGACAGAAGGCCTAGAGACTGCTCTGTTCTTCCTGTTCTCATCATTGTATTCATGCACCCTCCTGGGAAATGTGCTCATTCTTGCTGCTATCTTGTCCTCCTCTCGGCTTCACACTCCCATGTATTATTTCTTGGGAAATCTCTCCATCTTTGACCTGGGTTTCTCTTCGACTACTGTCCCCAAGATGTTGTCCTACCTTTCAGGGCACAGTCAAGGTATCTCTTTTCAGGGCTGTGCTGCTCAGCTCTTCTTCTACCATTTCCTGGGCTGCACTGAGACTTTTCTATATACAGTGATGGCCTATGACCGCTTTGTTGCCATATGCTATCCATTGAGATACACGGTCATCATGAACCACAGGGTGTGCTCTGTATTGGCCACAGGAACCTGGATGAGTGGCTGTGTCCATGCCATTATCCTAACCTCCCTCACCTTCCAGCTACCCTACTGTGGCTCCAACCAGGTGGCCTACTACTTCTGTGATATTCCTGCAGTGTTGCCTCTAGCCTGTAAGGATATCTCTCTAGCTCAGAGGGTAAGCTTTACAAACGTTGGTCTTGTGTCTCTCACTTGCTTGTTTCTCATCCTTGTTTCCTACACTCGCATTGGGATCTCTATATCAAAAATTCGCTCAACAGAGGGCAGGCAACGAGCATTCTCCACTTGCAGCGCTCACCTCACTGCAATCCTTTGTGCTTATGGGCCAGTCATCATCATCTATCTGCAGCCCAACCCCAGTCCCTTGCTTGGTGCTGTAATTCAGATGTTGAATAACCTCATAGCTCCCATGTTGAACCCACTGATCTACAGCCTGAGGAATAAGGATGTAAAATCAGCCCTGAGAAGTGTATTTCTCAAGACAATTCCTCCTTTGGGAAGTAAATGAAAATATCTAAAGCTTTGCTGAACGAAATTTATTTTGTTTTGTTTTGTTTTGTTTTTTTGGTACCAGGGATCAAACTTGGGTCATTGTGCTTGTGCAGCAGGCAATGAAACCACTGAGCTAACAAAATTTGTTCGGCCCTTGCTGAACAAAATTTGTTTCCCTATTTTTAGGACAAGTTCTCATCTGCAGCTTCTGAATTAATCTGCCACTTAATTTCAGTGTTTTAAAATTTGTGTGTTTTGCTGTTTCCCTATATATCTGAAAACACTGCTTTTCAGACAGTGCACTGATTCTAATGCTGTGTATTAGGTCCCAGCACCACTATCTCCCAAAATATTTCTCAGTCTGTTAATTCTTTAAAAGAGTTAAGAAAAAACGTTTATTCTCTCATGTCTTAAGTTAATGATATATGTGTGTGAGTGCATACATACATATGAAAGTGAGAATGAAATAATTCAAGAAAGGGTAGCTTAATATTATATATCAGAATTGTGTATCTTTTCTTTTGCTTGATTGCAAGCACAAATGTGCACGAGTTGGCTTCAAAATTCAAACTAGTGTTTAAGGTGAGCTCTCCCAAGTATACAATCTGTGTGATTTTAAGATTTTTTTATTGTACAGATTTTTGTGGGATCTAGATATTTTCCTTGCTTTTTTAGTGCCTTAGTCATCTATGAACATAGATTATGTCTCATTAAATTTCAAAAGAATCAATATAAGCTACATAAAATTTGGCCAAGAAACCATTAAATTTAAATATTTTGTACATGACCCATTCCAAATAAAGGGAATATTGATTCTTCTTTGTTGTTGTTTATAAACAAATCCCATGTTCAAATTTGTTTAAAATCGTGTAGCAGTAATAAACTTGTCTCCCCATAAGATAGTGTTTGTTCTTTTCTCATGATAAGATTAGTGTGTTATTTTGCTTCTTTAATTAAGTTCAATAATTCTGTGGAAAGATAGATAAATTTAATTCCCAGAAACTATGCTGAAGATTATAATGAAGATATTATCCTTCTTTTCCTGATTTTGTTTTCTCTTCCTTTTTATATTTTACTTGTTGGTTTTTTATGGCTTTTCTTGTAAGCCACATTAAGTCCTTTTAGACAAGTGGCAGAGACTAAATACTGCAGAGGAAGGAGGAGGGAGAGAAAGAGAAAAAAGAAAGGGAGGAAAGAAGAAATAAAAGAAATAAGGGAGGGAAAGAGGGAGGATGGATTGCATATTTTAGAAGTAAAAGAGAATAGCACTTCATAATGGAATGATTATCGCCTTGCTTTTACCTTCAGTTCCTATATATTATCCCAGGTGACTAATAATCATTTCTCCATGTATTAACTAAAAAGCATGGGATTATAGAGCACAGTATTAAAAAGTATTAAGAGGGTTCCAGTGACATGCCAGTACATGCCAATAACTAAGGTATGGGGATGTACTGAGATGTGCTATGTAAGATTCTCTAATATGAGACTTGTGATTATATTGCACAAGCTTTTAGGTAGTTACTCTTGTTAGAAATAAAAAGACACTGATCCACCTTCAAGAGACCTTAGTGACATTAACATTACTTTTAGATAAGCAACAACTGGATTAGAATATTAAACATGTCACATGTTAAAGAATGAAGCATAAATAATATCTTATTTCTCCCTCTCTCTTTAACATAAACATCAAAAAATTCATTAATTATTCCAGTCAGATTGCTATAAGTTCAAATATTCTGCTAATCAGGAAACAAGTACAGTTACTACTATCTTAAGCACTTGTGTTTTCTTTCCCACACTTCCCTTTGGAGGAGGAATGCTGAAATAGGCATAAGTCTCACAGCTGCCCCTTTCTATCCTTTAAACACACCCAGTGCACTTTTGTTTTAATCTTTTGCCTTTTGTAGAGTAGTTTCAATGGCTTAGAAAATCTCTTCGAGTCTTTTCCTAGTGATTTTATTCTGGTGAGTATTAAAATGTAATTAATCTGATCCAGTTTTATCTTTTCTCTCAATAGGTTCTCTCAACAGGTTTTCATGGAAAGGTCAGGTTTATAGACTAAGAGCCTGAACTACTAAATTTTTTTGGTTAATGGTAGAAACAAAAGTAGAATCTGATTTATTGCACAAGCAGTTAGGTAGTTATTCTTACTGGACTAGATCTTCTGAATGACAATTGTCTTTCTGATTTGGAAACTTAAAATACTGAGATAATTATGGATGATCTTGATTTAATATTACTTTAACTTCCACATAAATTATTGTAAGCATAAAAATACTTTATCAAAAACTTCTCATTTTTTGTAAAAGAGAAACTTCATTAAATCAGATTTAATTTAACCTAATATAAAAGAAGTTGAAAACTGTCAGATGTAATAATGTCTAATAAAAAAGAATTTCTAGTGTTTCTATTTTGAAGAAACACTTTCAGAAACTTCGTCACATTGACTTGTATAAGTTTATGCTGGATAGGGTCACTGAGATGATCACAAGTCTGAGGTGAGCCTGGGCAACTTAGTGAAACACCATCTTGGAATGCAATAAAAATGGTTGGGATGTAGCTCAATGGTAAAGCACTTGCCTCATATGCATGAGGCCCTGGATTCAATCCCTTCCACCACAAGGAGAAGATTTTAGATATAATTCAGACTTAGGAAAAGTTGACAGTTATACTAAGAACCCATGTGTAATATTTGCTCATATTCCTAAAATATTATCACTATATGTGCTTTATTCTTCCCTCCTTTCCTATATTTGTGTGGGTATGTGTGTATACATTTATTTCTGAGTTGGAGTAAGTTGTAGGTGTGAGTGGCTGACATATACTCCTTTGCCTGACAAATTTTACTTAAAATGTGCTTGTCAAAAGGACAACTCTTATAACATAATATAGCCATGAAGTCAGAAAATGAACATTGATACATTATTATCTAATCTACGTTCTTTAGATTTTACAAATCATTCCAGTAACTTCCTTTGTAGCAAAAAAAAAAAAGATCCAAGATCATATATTGCAAAGTTATTTCTCTTTGATTTCCCTTCATCTAGAAAATTTCCCAAGTTATGCCCCGCATTTCAAGACATTAATATTTTTTTAAGATTTTGGCATTGGTATTGTGTAGAACATATATCAGTTTAAATTTTTTTGATGTTTCCATCTGATTACATTCAAGTTACCTATTCTTGTTAGGACCGATTCAGGAAAGACACTCTATTCATTCCAGTCTATCATATCAGGAGGTTCCTCCTGTGGATTTGTCCACTAATACTGAGGTCAATTTTGATCATTTGGTGAAGGAGTGTCTAACATACAGGAATGGGCCAGGGATCAGGTATAACTTTCAAAGATGCACCTCCAGTGACAAGACGACCCCATTTCTCCAGATGACCCCACTTCTTAATGACCCATTCAACTGTGAAAGTCTCATTGATGAAGTCAGTTCCCCTATGATCAAATCACCCCTCTTCGCTCCATCTCTGAACACTGCTGCATGAGATCAAGCCCTAAATACATAAGCCTTTGAAGAACACTGCATAGTTAAATCATAGCAAGGAGTGATATTAAGATGTCACTTGTCTATATTCCCACTTTTCACAGGCAGTAGGAGTCTCATAAATTGTGAAATAGCAACTGGGTTGGAATTTTATTATGTATGTGGAATATCATTTTGCTTGGAATGTTACTATACATTTAAGAATTTGTTCTCAATTTTTAGGTAGTGGGCTGGTATTGTGAAGAACATACTTTCACTTGAGAAAGTAGAGATTAATAGCCTCTCTGTTGGTGCAATTCAAATTTGGAAGTACTAAAGGAATCTCACAGTATTCCACTGGGGGAGAGCCCAGGCATAAGCTATAAAAGGAACTTTGATTTCAAATAAGGTACTTCATCCTCAGAAATATGATGAATATGAAATTTTGAAGAGAAGAATTTTAAATTCTTAATTTTTTGGATTTTACTGTGCAATAAAAGGATATTTCATATTTTTATTTTATTTCTTAAAATTCAATAAAATTCATATTCAGAATTGATATTCATATGCAGCTTAATATTGTCAGCATTATATTTATTTGGTATACTCTACACTGTTAAATGTTTATTTTACAGATTTTTTTTTTTTTTTTTTTTAGGTACCGGGGATCGAACTTGGGTCCTTGCGCTTGCACTTGCACAGCAGGAGGTGAAACCACTGAGCTAAATCCCCGGCCACTATTTTACAGCTTCTTCCGTTGAGCTATATTAAGTAATGTGATCAGAAATAATTTATAATAGGTAATATATTAGAGCACTTAGTTTTGGCTGAGGGTGAAGTTTGTGCTTGATAGTAAATGAATTTATATGCCTTTCAGAAAAGAGGCCATCTGGATGGGTGATCCAGGCAGCTGTCTCTCTGATTTCCTGGCAATGTGTCTTGTTTTTACTCAGAGTGAAAGGGGAGGGTCAATAGATACCACTGATGAAGATGTTAGTGAAAGAAAAATGCAACAGTTTCTTGCATTCCTTTTTTAAATTTTATTTTTGTTAATACATGTTTGCAGTACTTAAGAATTACATTCATCATGGGGATATGGCACATATACAGAGCACAAACTCATTCTTTTCACATTTTCTTCTCCTTCCCTCTCTCTAAACCTTCATCCCTTTCCCTTCTACAAGAGTTGTATCTACCTGTTTCTATCTATCTTTCATTTTGCTCCCTCATACAAGAAAAATCATGTGATATTTAACCTCCCATGACTCATTTATTTCATTTAACATTATGGTTTAAGGTGCATCCTTTTTCTACAAATTACTCAAATTTATCCTTCCTTGTAGCAAAGTAGTACTACATTGTGTATGAATGACAAATTTTCTTAATTCATTCATATAATAATTGACATCTAGGCAGCTTCCAATATTTAACTACTTCTTAATCTTTTCCATTAAGTTTATTGGCACATTTTAGGTATACAATACAGTTACATTCATCATTGGGATCTTGAAACTCTACATGAAGTTTCTTGGTTCTTATTTTTTCCCCATTCCCCTCTCCTCCCTTCACCCCCTCCACCCTTCCCTATTTACAAAGGCTTTGCTTCCATGTTTTTCCTTTTCTCAAATTTTTTCTTTTCCCTTCTTTCCTTTCCCCTACCACTCCCACTTCCCCTATTCCTTTAGATGTTTTCTTCTAATTTCATAATATCAATTATACATTTTGATCCTTATTTACACTTTTAGTTTTTTACACCAGAGAAACTATTTGGTATTTACACATATATGTCATATTTATTTCACTTAAGAGTATATCCTCAATGTGCATCCACCTAGCTATGAATGTCCCTAGTTTCTCCTGCTTTGTGGCTGAGTAGTACTCCATTTTCTATATATTTTAAAAAGCCTACATTTTCTTTATCGAGTTTCCAGTTGATGGGCACTTAGGCTGTTTTCAAACATTAGCTATTACAAACTTTGCCACTATAAACAGGGGTGAGGATATATATCATTGTGGTATGATTCTTTTACTTCTTTTGGGAAGATACCCAGCAGAGGAATAGCTGGGTCAAATGGGACTTTTAATCCTAATTTTTTGAGGTATCTCCATATTGATTTCCATCTTGGCTGCACCAGTCTGCACTCCAGCCAACAACGAAGAAGGGTTCCTTTCTCCCCACAACCCTACCAGCATTTGTTATTGGTTGATTTCTTGATAGCTATTCTTTCCGGGTGAGGTGGAATCTCAGCCTTGTTTTCATCTGCATCTTTCAAATGACCAGTGATGTTGAACATTTTTTCATATGTTTATTTGCTGCTTTTACTTGTCTGAAAAATGACTGTTCATTTCAGATGTCCATTTTTCAATTGGGTCTTTAAATTTGTTATCTGATTTTTTTCAGTTCTTTATATATTCTAGATAGTAGACCTTTGTCTGAGGTACAGCAATTAAAATTTTTTTCCCTCATTGTAGGTTGTCTCTCAGCTCTGTTGGTGGTTTCTCTTGCAGTGCAGAAGCTTTTGAATTAGATAAGATCCCAGTGGTTGATTCTTTGTGCTAGTTCCCATGCTACTGAGGATTTGTTCATAAAGTCTTTTCCTATGCCAAGGTCTTTGAGAGTTCTACCTAACTTATCTTCCAGCAAGTTTAGTGTTTCTGTTTTAATATTTAGATCTTTGATCCACTTTGATTTTAGTTTAGTGCACAGTGAAAACTAGAGGTCTAGATTTAATCTTTGGGAACTTGAAGTCCAGTTTTTCCAATACCATTTATTAAAGAGGCTATCTTTCCTCCAGTGAGGATGGTTGGCTCCTTTGTCAAAGATGAGGTAGATGAGTATATCTAGAGTTGTTTCTGCATCTCTAATCTAATCTCTAATCTATTCCACTCATCCTCAGGTATGTTTCTTTGCCAGTACCATGCTATTTTTATCACAGTAGCTTTATAGTATAGTTTCAAGTTGGGGGTTGTGATACCCCCTGCCATGTTTCTGTTGCTTAGAATTGCTTTTGCTATTCTAGTTCTCTTCTGGTTAAAAATGAATTTTTGAATTGTTTTCTCTAGTTCTGTGAAATATACTGTTGGGATTTCAATTGGGATTGCATTGAATCTGTATAACAGTTTTGGAAGTATGGCTATTTTCACTATATTGGTTCTTCCTACCCAGGAGCAAGAAATGTCTTTACATTTTCTTATATCCTCTTTGATCTCTTTTTTCAGAGTGCTGTAGTTCTCAGTGTAGAGATCTTTTGCTTCCTTCATCAGATTGATACCTAGATATTTCATTTTTGGGGGGATGCTGTTGTGAAAGGAATTGTCTCCCTAATTTCTCTCTCGGTGAATCTATTATTTGTGTACAAGAAGGCTATTGATTTTTGAGTGTTCACTTTGTATTCAGCTACTCTACTGAACCTGTCAATTAAGTCTAGAAGTCTTTTGGCAGAGTTATTTGGGTCTTCTATGTAGAGTATCATATCATCAGCAAATAATGACAGTTTAACTTCTTCCTTTCCTATCTTTACTCCTTTTATTTCTTTCTCTTGTCTAATTTCTGTGGCTAATGTTTCCAGAACTATGTTGAACAGGAGTGGTGATAGTGGATATCCTTGTCTTGTTCCTGATTTTAGTGTGAAGGTTTTCAGTTTTTGACCATTTAGTATGATGTTGGTTGTTGGTTTTTCATAGATAGCCTTTATCAAGTTGAGATAAAGACCATCTATCCCAATTTTCTTCAGGGTTTTTATCATGAATGTTGTTGAATTTTGTCAAATGCTTTTTCTACACCCATTGAGATGATCATATGGTGTCTGTCTTTGACTCTGCTAATATAGTGTATTACATTTATTGATTTACGTATGTTGAACCATCCTTGCATCCCTGGGAGAAATCCAACTTTGTCAGGATGTATGATCTTCTTGATGACCCCCTGAATTGTGCTTGCCAGTATCTTATTAAGGATTTTATTCATCTATGTTCATTTGGGAGATTGGCCTGTAGTTCTCTTTTTGGTTGAGTCTTTCTCTGCTTTTGAAATCAAAGTAACACTTGCTTCCAGGAATGAATTTGGAAGTATTGCTTCCTTTTCAATTTCATTGAAAAGTTTAAAGAGTAGTGGCAATAGTTCTACTCTAATGTCTTGTAGAATTCAGCAGTGAAGCCATCAAGACCTGGGCTTTTCTTTGTTGGTAAATTTTAAATTACATTTTCAATTTCACTGGTTATAATTGGGATGTTTAGAATTTTTATATCTTCTTCATTCAACTTTGGTAATTCATGTTATCTATAAATCGCTCCATTTCTGCTGTGTTTTCCACTTGATTAGAGTACAGGTTCTCCAAGTAGGTATTGATTGTCTTCTGAATTTCTGCTGGATCTGTTGTGACTTCATCTTTTTCATTCCTACTTGCATGGATTTGAGCCTTTTCTTTCCTTTTTTTGGTAAGGTTGGCTAAGGGTTTATCGATTTTATTTATTCTTTCAAAAAACCAACTCTTTGATTTATTAATTTTATTGTTCTCTTTGTTCCCATTGCATTGATTTCTACTCTGATCTTTACAATTTCTGCCCTTGTACAAGCTTTGTGTTTATCATTCTTTTTCTAGGAGCTTGAACTTTAGCACTAGGTTGTTTATTTGATCTATTTCTGTTTTCCTAATGTGGGCATTCACTGCTATGAATTTCCCTTGTAGAACTGCTTTCATTGTGTCCCATAGATTCCTGTGTCTTGTACTGGTATTATCATTTACTTGTTGAACCTGTCTAATTTCTTCTTTAATTTCCTCTGTGACCCATTGGTTGTTCAGTAGAGTGTTATTCAATTTCCATATGCTTGTGGGTGTTTTGAGGTTTTTTATGCTATTGATCTCTAGTTTAATTGCACTATGGTCTGATAATATACAGGGGGTAACTTCAATTCTTTTGCATTTACTTAAACATGTCCTATGACCTAGCATGTGTTCTATTTTGGAGAATGACCCATGTGCAGCCAAAAAGAATGTATATTCTGATTCTGTGTGGCGGAACACTCTGTAGTCATCTATTAAGTTGATTTGTTCAAAAGCTTGGTTCAGTTCTAGAATTTTGTTGATTTTTTGGTCTAGATGATCTGTCTCATTGTGACAGTGGGGTATTGAGTTCCCACATCACAATTATATTAGTGCTCATTTTGTTTTTCATGTCCATTAGTATTTGTTTTTTATAGTTGGAGGGCATTCATATTTGGTGCATATACATTTATGATTGTCATCTCTTCCTCTTGGATTGTTCCCTTCACAAGGATGTAGTGACTATCTTTGTCTCTCTTAAGTAATTTTAGTTTGAAATCTATTTTTTCTGCAAATAAGGTAGCTACCCTGCTTTTTTTCCAGGTTCCTGTCACATGGAGAAGTGTTTTTCATCCTTTTACTTTCAGTCTGTGAATGTCTTTTTGAATTTGGTGTGTTTTTTTGTTCAGCATATTGTTGGATTTTGCTTCTTAATCCATTCTGTCAGTCTATTTCTTTTGATTTGTGAATTGAGGTCATTAATATTGATGGTTATAATTGGCAAATATTCACTCATCCTTGTCATGATGTTGTACTATTGTTGGCTCCTTTATTTTTTATATTTCCCCCTTTCCCTTTAGTTGCTTGCCTTGCCTGGTGGTTTTGCTTTGTTGGGCCTCATAGAGTTCTGACTTTCATTATCTTTTTCTAGAATATTGTTTCAAATTTTTGGAGTGCTGGTTGGTGTTCATGAAATTTCTCAGGTGTTCTTTGTTGTGGAAGTATCTAATTTCCCCATCGATTTTGAAAGATAATTTTGCAGGATACAACAGTCTAGGTTGGACGTTATTTTCTTTTAGGGCTTGAAATACTTCAGTCCAGTGTCTCTTTAACTTGAGGGTTTGTGTTGAGAAATCTGCTGTGATTCTGATGGGTTTTCCTTTGTAGGTGATTTGTTTCTTTTCTCTAACTGCTTGTACAATTTTGTTCTTCTCTTGGGTTTCTGGGATTTTGACTATTATATGCCTAGGTGTAGCTTTTTTTTGTTCATGGCTAGTTGGAGTTCTATATGCCTCACTTATCTGTATGTCAAATTCTCTACCTCTGTTTGGGAAATTTTCTACTATTACTTCTGTGAACAGTTTTTTTTTATGTCATTTGTTCTTCCTTCTGATTTTTCGTGGACTCCAATCAGTCTTATGTTATTCTTTGCATCATCTAACAGCTGCTAAATGATTTCTCATGGTCCCTTACTATCTTTAAGAAATCTCTGTTTTCATGGTCACTAAACATGATCCTGTCTTCTATATCTGATATTCTATCCTCACATTAGTTCACTCTGCTGTGAATACTTTCAATGGAGTTTTTAATCTCCTGAATATATGTTTGAACCTGTTTCATCAATTCCATTTCTTCCCTATGTTGGGCAATCATTGTTTCCATTTCTTTCTCATGCTGGGCATTCATGGCTTCTAGTGTGGCTCTGAGCTCACCTATTTTTTATCTATTTCTGTTGTAGAGTCTCTAATCATGTCTTTCACTCTGCTTATCATCTCTGAAGTTATCTGGGAAATTATTTCTGTTTTGAATTTTTCTAGAGCCTCATTCATCAGTTTTATTACTTCCTGTGCTATCAGTGCAGGGTGTCCAGGTGGTTATCATATTTTCCCACCTCATTTCCTCCAGAACTTGACTTTAGTGAGTTGGAAGTCTGTGTTTTCACCTTGCTTAAATGTCTTCTCATTTCTATTTTTGTTTTTGGTACTGTGTGATTGGCTTAATTCCTAGGTTGACACATCTATATTGCTTATTGTAAGTATCTTCTTTGTTACTAGTATTTAGAACCCTTATGGAATGATTGCTTCTCAGTGGTGTCTTCCAGATATAGCTGGTCTTCAGGTTTTGAGTGTCTAATGACTCTTAGGCAATCTTGTTTTCAGTATACCAAAAAGTACAACTGATTAGATCAATCACAACACCTTAGCCCAAGTGAGACAATCAGCAATAACAATAGCATCAAGCACAGTTTAGAAAATGACAAATTGTGGTAGTTATTAATATATCACCTTTAAACATGTGAATTCAGTCAAACTTGAGGACCAGCCTCAAATATGTTTATAGTGAATAAACTCTATAATATAGCAACTTTACCCTTTGGGATGGGAACTTAGAAAGATTTGGAGTGGGAGAGTTAGATAAGTAGAATAAGAAAATGTTAGAAGTGAGGCTAGAGGACACAGGAAGATCAGGCAAACTCTAGGAAACTGTTGAAGACAAGAGGAAAAGACAGAATGAAAGAACAAAGACAAGAACAGAACAACCTAACAGCAATAGGGAAGCTAGAAACTGTATTCACTTTCCTTTGAAACTAATGACAATCAAGAGAAGGAAAAAGAGGGAAGACAAGAAAAAAAAAGAAGAAATCTGAATTATGGCAAGAACAGGAACTAAAAGGGAGACAAAGAATAATGTGGGAGACCGAGAGAGAGAGAGAGAGAGAGAGAGAGAGAGAGAGAGAGAGAGAGAGAGAGAGAGACAGAGAGAGAGAGAGAGACAGAGAGAGAAGAGAAGAGAAAAAGAAAAATTTTGAAGAGTAGAAAAATATAAAAATTTAAATTAAAAATTAAAAACAAGAGAAAAAATAATTTTGAAAATAAAAATAAAAATGAAGGGCCTCCTTCAAAGTATGTCTCTGCTGTCACAATAGACAGTGTTGGCCACAGTGTGCAGATTTAAGTCAATTAGTCTCAGCAAAACAGTAGCAGACCCCTGGATGCAAGGCCCAAGCTCCCTGACCTCCTGCAGGTTTGAACTCAGCAAGATTCTATTGCAGGTTCTAGCTACCCTTCCCCTGAAGATAATCCAGGTTCCAATGGGAGTTGGTGATTCCTCCCACTTACCAACTACAGTGGTCTGGTGTGCCTTTATTGCAGAGATTCTCTTCACTTTTCCAGTGGGCTTCAATTTTCATCAAGGAGCCTGAGAGAGGCCCTCTTTCTGTTGTTGTTCAATTCTGCTCTATCATCTGGAGCTCACAACAATGGCCTTTATGACCACCTATGCTTCTGTGGTGTGAATCCAGGTACTGGTGCAGCCAGGAGGCCAGAGGCAGGGGGGAGGGCTGGGTGGTGCTGCAGGCATCCCCTCAGCTCTCTCAGAGTTCCCCCTGGGGGGCACCACCAATGGTGGCATGCACAGCTCAGCTCCAAGCAGCTCAGCCCCTCCAAGATTTAACTATTAGATGTGCTGCTATAAACATAGGTTTGCATGTATTACTTTAATAAGATGGCTTTAACTCTTTCAAAAAGACACCTAGAAGGGGAATAGCTGGGTCAAATGGAATTTTTAGTTTTAGTGTTTTAAAGAGTCTCCATACTGATTTCCACAGTGGTTGTGCTAGTCTATATTCCCAACAACGGTGCAGAAGCATTCCTTTTTTCCTCACAGCCTTGCCAGCATTTGATATTATTTTATTTCTTGAAGGTAGAAATTCTTTTTGTGGTAAGATGGAATCTCTTTTGTTTTAATGTGTACTTCTCTAATGGCATGAGGGGTTGAACATTTTTCATGTATTTATTACCTATTTGTACTTCTGAGAAGTGTTTTCATGTCATTAGCAACTGTTCATCCATTTTTCATGTTCTTTTGTTTTTCTAAGGTATCTCTAAGAATATGATCATCTTCATAAGCCCTATCTTCTAGTTCTGACACTCCTAGAAATAGACACTTCTCCCCCTATTTTCAGTAGAGTTTTTCATATCCTAAATTTCTGTTTGGTACCTTTACATGGACTCTAATATTTATTCAACTTGTCCTTCAGGATTTGTATCATTTTGTTTAGCTCAGCTAGCTTTTTATTAGTATGTTCTGTAAGCTCACAGGTTGCTTTGCTTTTAAGTCCATCCTCTGTTCAGTTATATCACCTTTAGCTCTCTGAGTACCTTATTGATCTGTTTTTAATACATGTTATGCAAAATAAACATTAAACCCTTTAAGAAATTTAATTCAGGCCATTCCACAGCTCCCAGCCCAGAGGTAGGGGCTTTCAGGCTACTGATTCACCACTCCCAGGGCAGAGGTAGGGGGTTCTGGGCCACCATTCCACCACTCCCAGCCCAGAGGAAGGGGCTTCCAGGACACCATTCCACCACTCCCAGCTCAAAGGAAGGGGCTTCCGGGCCGATGTTCCACTGCTCCCAGCCCAGAGGAAGGGGCTTCCAGCCCACTGTTCCACCACTCCCAGATCAGAGGAGGTGAGCCATGCAGGCATCAACAGCACCCCCCCCCCAACAAAATGAGAAGATGCATAAACAAGTATCAAAACCAGACTTCCAGATCATGTACAGCAAGCCCAAAGGGAAATGAGGTGGAACACTCTCATACTCAACTACCTGGACTCCATGAATTAGCAACAAAAGAGGATCTGGAAAAAATGAAATCAGAAATAATTTCTCAGATAACAGCAGAGATTGTGCCCATTGTGCAAGACATGATTAATAAATGTAGAAAGGACACAGATAAAAAAAATAGAGGAGCTGGGTAACAAGATGGAATCCCAACATAGGGAACAAATGGAATCCATAAAACAGATACAAACAGATCTCCAGGAGATTAAAAACTCCAGTGAAAGTTTATGCAGAAAAATGAGCCAAAGTGAGGACAGAATTTCAGATATAGAAGATAAGGTTGCAATTAGTGACAAGGAAAAGAAAAACTGGTTCAAAATTGTAAGGGACCATGAGAAATCAATCCAACAGCTGCTAGACAATGCAAAGAAGAATAACATAAGACTGATTGGAGTCAACAAAGAAACAGGAGAGAGTGCAGATGACATAAAAAAAACTGTTCACAGAAGTGATGGTAGAAAACTTCCCAAGTAGGGGGAAAGAACTTGACATACAGATAAGTGAGGCATATAGGACTCCAAATAGCCTTGATCAAAAAATGTCTACAAATAGGCATATAATTGTTAAGATTCCAGAAACCCAACAGGAGAACAAAGTTCTACAAGCAGTGAGAGAAAAGAAACAAATCACATACAAAGGAAAGCCCATCAGAATCACAGCAGACTTCTCAACACAAACCATCAAGGCAAGAAGAGCTTGAAGTGAAGTATTCCAAGCCCTAACAGAAAACAGCCTCCAACCTAAATTGATGTACCCTGCAAAATTATCTTTCAAAATTGATAGAGAAATAAGATACATTCATGACAAAGAGCGCCTTAGGAAATTCATGAATACCAAACCAGCACTCCAAAAATTTTACATGATATCCTAGGAACAGACAATGATGAACACAACCCCAGGAAGCACAACAGAATGAATCTATCAGGAGGGACAATAAATTAAATATAAAGGAAGAGAATCCAACAAAAAGAAAAAGTCATGACAATGACAAGTCAATATGTATCAGTTATAATAATCAATGTTAATTGTCTCAATTCACCAATCAAAAGAAATAGACTGGCTGAATGGGTCAAGAAGCAAGATCCAACAATATGCTGCATACAAGAAACACACTTAATTCAAAAAGAAACTCATAGATTGAAAGTTAAAATGTGGAAAATAATACTCCATGTGATGGTAAAACAAAAGAAAGCAGGAATAGCTATCCTCTTTGCAGATCAAGTGGATTTCAAACCCACAGTGATTGAGAGAGACAAAAAAATATGCTGCATCCTTGTAAGGGAATAATCCAACAGGAAGAGATGACAATCACAAATATCTATGCACCCAACTATATAAAACAAATAGTAACAGACATAAAAAATGAAAGAAGCACTAAGACAGTAGTAGTGGGGGACCTCAATACTCCACTGTCACAAATAGATCAACTAAACAAAAAATAAGCAATAAAATACTAGAACTCAATCAAACTCTTGAACAAATGAACTTAACAGATGTTTACAGAATATTCCATCCCACAAAATCAGAATACAAATTCTTCTCAGCTGCACACAGGTCCTTCTCAAAAATGCACCACATACTTGCTTATAGAACATGTTTAAGTAAATGCAAAGGAATTGAAGTTATCCCCTGTATGTTATCAGACCATAGTGCAATGGAATTGGAGATCAATAGCAAAAGAAACCACAAAAATTTCTTAAGCACATGGAAATTGAACAACACACTTCTGAATAACCAATGGGTCACAAAGGAAATTAAAGAAGACATCAGACAGTTCCTTCAATTGAATGACAATGACAGTACAACATATTGGAATCTACGGGACACAATGAAAGCAGTCTTACAAGGGAAATTCATAGCAGCAAATACACATATTAGGAAAACAGAATGAGCGCAATTAAACAAACTGATGTTAAACCTCAAGCATCCAGAAAAAGAAGAGCAGGACAAACCCAAACCTCATACAAGGGAGGAAATTATAAAGATCAGAGCAGAAATCAATTCAATGGAGACTAAGAGAATGATACAAAAAATTAATGAAGCCAAGAGTTGGTTCTTCAAAAGAATAAACAAGGCTCTGGGTTGCTCCACCAGTTTGCCATCAGCCACCAGGACAGGGTGAGGAGGACATCCCTGGGAAGGCCCACCAGCAGATGGCTGGGCCAAACAGAGCCAGGAGGGGCCAAGTGGGGCCAAGCGGCTGTAGGCTGACCGGGACCTGCTTGCTCCGGCTTGCTCTACCACCTTGCCACCAGCCACCAGGACAGGGTGAGGAGGGCCCTCCCAGGCAGGCCCACCAGCTGATGGCTGGGCCATGCAGGCACCTCCAACAACACTCCCCCACACCCTGGCCTCTGGCCTTTTGGCTGTGCAGCTACTTGGTTACACAGGGGGACATAAAAGCCTTTGTCCTGAGCTCCAGATGTGAACAACAGAGAGAGTGCCTGTCTCAGGCTCCCTGATGAAAACAAGCCCCCTGGAAAAGTGAAGGGAATCTCTACAATAAAGGCACACCAGATCACCATGATTGGTAAGTTGGAGGGATCATCAGCTCTCATCTAAAACTGGACTTTCTTCAGGGGAAAAGCAGCTGGAACCTGCAGTAGAAACTTGCAGAGTGCAACCCTGCAGGAGGACAGGGAGCTCAACTTGAGACTTGCAAAAAGAAATCTGCCTGAATCCCACGCATCTGGGACTAGCTTACTGAGACTCATTGACATAACTGCACACTGCTGCCCACGTTGCCTCTTGTGACAGAAGAGACACACCTTGAAGGAGGCCCTTTATTTTTTAAAGGTTATAGATTAATAATTACCACAAATTGCCATTCTTTAAGAGATATTTGATGCTATGGTGTTGCTGATTGTATGACTTGGGCTAAGGTGATGTGATTGATCTAAACAGTTTTCCTTCCTGGTATAATGAAAATGAGAGAGCCTCAGAGTCATTAGAGACTCAAAACCTAAATACCAGCTATATGTGGAAGACACTTCTGAGAAGCAATCATTCCATAGGGGTCTTAAATAGATCAACAAAGATACTTACAATAAATAACTTCATAATATCAACCCAGGAACTAAACAAGGGACAGTACCAAAAACAAAAATGAGAAGGTATTTAAGCAAGTCATAAACCCAGACTTCTACCTGAGAAAAGACAATTTCTGTGGGAAATGAGGTGCAAAAGTCTGATAATCAACCACCTGGACACCCTGAACTGATAGCACAGGAAGTAACAAAACAGATGAATGAGGCTCTAGAAAAATTCAAAGCAGAAATAATCTCTTTCAAAGTAGATGGGGAAATTAGATACTTCCATGACAAAGAACACCTGAGAAATTTCATGAACACCAAACCAGTACTCCAAACAATTCTAAGCAATATCCTAGAAAACGGCAACAAAGGTCACAACTCTATGAGGCTCAACAGAGGAAAGCCACCAGACAAGGTAAGAAACTAAAGGGAAAGAGGGAAAAAGAAATAAGAGCCAAAAACAATAAAACATCATGACAAGGATGAGTCAATATCTATCAATTATAACTATCAATGTTAATGGCCTCAATTCAAAAATCAAAAGAAGTAGATTGACAGAATGGATTAAGAAGCAAAATCCAGCAATATGCTGTGTATAAAAAACACATCTAACTCAAAAAGAAATTCATAGACTGAAAGTAAAAGGATAGAAAATGGCTCTCCACATGACAGGAACCCAGAAAAAAGCAAGGGTAGCAATCTTATTTACAGACAAAGTAGATTTCAAACTAAAACAAATTAAGAGAGACAAAGATGGTCCTTACATCCTTGTGAAGGAAACAATCCAAGAGGAAGAGATGACAATCCTAAATATATATACACCAAATACAAATGCCCCCAAATACACTAAACAAATAATAATGGACATGAAAAACCAAATAAGCACTAATACAGTTGTAGTGGGGGACCTCAATACCCCACTATCACAAATAGACAGATCATCTAGACAAAAAATTAACAACAAAATTCTAGAACTGAACCAAACTATTGAAGAATTGGACTTAATAGATATTTACAGAGTGTTCCACCCTACAAAATCAGAATACATATTCTTTTCAGCTGCACATGGGTTATTCTTCAAAATAGACCACATGCTAGCTCACAGAACATGTCTAAGTCAATGTAAAAGAACTGAAAAGAACCCCTGTATATAATCAGACCATAGTGTAATACAATTGGAGATCAATAACATGAGAAACTGCAAAACTCCCACAAACACCTAGAAATTGAATAACACCCTGCTGAACAACTAATGGGTTGCAGAGGAAATTAAAGAAGAAATTAGACAGTTTCTACAAGAAAATGATGACAGTACAACATTCAGGAATCTGTAGGACACAATGAAAACATTTTTATGTGGGAAATTCATAGCAGTGAATGCCCATATTAGGAGAACAGAGAGAACTCAGATCAATAACCTAATGCAGAACCTCAAACTCCTAGAAAAAGAAGAGAATAACAAACCCAAAGCCCACACAAGAGAGGAAATTATACAGACCAGAGCAGAAATCAATGCCATGGAGACTAAGAGAATGATACAAAAAATTAATGAATCAAAGAGTTGGTTTTATGAAAGAATAAATAAAATCAATAAAATTTTAGCCAACTCTATCAAAAAAAAGAAAGAAAAGACTCAAATCCATGCAATTAAGAATGTAAAAGGGGAAGTCACAACAGAACCAGCAGAAATCCAGAAGACCATCAATACCTACTTTGAGAACCTGTACTCTAATAAAATGGAAAACACAGAAGAAATGGACAGATTCCTAGATACATATGAATTGCCAAAGTTAAATGAAGAAGATATAGAAATTCCAAACACCCCAATAACAATGAGTGAAATTGAAAATGTAATAAAAAATTTACCAAAAAGAAAACCCCAAGTCCTGATGACTTCACTGCTGAAGTCTGTCTACAAAACAATTAAAGAAAAACTAATGCCATTACTCTTTAGACTCATCAAGAAAATTGAAAGGGAAGCAAGGCTTCCAAACTCATTCCTGGAAGCAAATGTGACTTTGATTCCAAAACCAAGGAAAGACCCAACCCAAAAAAAGAACTACAGGCCAATCTCCATAATGAACATAGATGCAAAAGTCCTCAACAAGATACTGGCAAGCACAATTCAGAGGGTCATCAAGAAGATCATACTCCCTGACCAAGTCGGATTTCTCCCAGGGATGCAAGGATGTTTCAACATTCATAAATCAATAAATGTAATACACTATATTAACAGAGTCAAGGAAAAAAACTATATAATCACCTCAATAGATGCAGAAAAGTCATTCAACAAAATCCAACACCGATTCATGATAAAAACCCTACAGAAAATTGGAATAGAACATCTTTATCTCAACCTGATTGAGGCTATCTATGAAAAGCCAACAGCCAACATCATACTAAATGGTCAAAAACTGAAAACTTTCATGCTAAAATCAGGAACAAGACAAGGATGCCCACCATTACCACTCCTGTTCAATATTGTTCTGGAAACATTAGCCATAGTAATTAGAAAAGAGAAAGAAATAAAAAGAATAAAGATAGGAAAGGAAGAAGTGAAACTGTCATTATTTTATGATATGATACTTTACATAGAAGACCCAAAAAACTCTACGAAAAGACTTCTAGACTTAATTGAAAGATTCAGTAGAGTAGCTGGATATAAGGTTAACACTCAAAAAACAATAGCCTTCTTATACACAAATAGCAGACTCATTGAGAGAGAAATTAGGGAAACAATTCCTTTTACAATAGCATCCAAAAAAATTGAAATATCTAGGAATCAGTCTAACAAAGGAAAGAAAAGACCTCTACACTGAAAACTACAGCACCCTGAAAAACTAAATTAAGCAGGATATAAGAAAATGGAAAGACATCCCTTGTTCCTGGGTAGGAAGAATCAATATAGTGAAAATGGCCATACTTCCTAAACTGCTATATAGATTTCATGCAATGTCGATTCAAATTCCAACAATATACTTCACAGAACTAGAGAAAACAATACAAAAATTCATTTGGAACCAGAAGAGACCTAGAATAGCAAAAGCAATTCTAGGCAACAGAGACATGGCTGAGGGTATCACAATACCCAACTTGAAGCTATACTACAAAGCTACTGTGATAAAAAAATAGCATGGTACTGGCAAAGAAACAGACCCAAAGATCAGTGGAATAGATTAGAAGATCCAGAAACAACTTCAGACATACTCAGCCACCTTATCTTTGACAAAGGAGCCAACCACCCTCATTGGAGGAAAGATAGCCTATTTAATAAATGGTTTTGGAAAAACTAGATTTCAACCTGTCAGAGATTAAAACTAGACCCATATCTATCACGATGCACTAAACTAAGATCCAAGTTGATTAAAGATCTAAATATTAAGGCAGATACACTAAACTTTCTGGAAGATAAGTGAGGTAGAACTCTTGAAGACATTGTCATAGGAAAAGACTTTATGAACAAAACCTCAGTAGCATGGGAACCAGCAGAAAGAATCAACAACTGGGATATCTTCTTATTATAAAGCTTCTGCACTGCAAGAGAAACCACCAACAGAGCTAACAGACAACCTACAATGTGGGAAAAAATTTTTAGCAGCCATAACCCAGACAATGGGCTACTATCTAGAATATATAAAGAACTGAAAAAAATCAGACCCTCCAAATTCAAAGACCCAATTCAAACATGGGCTTCTGAAATGAACAGACATTTCTCACACAAAGAAGTAAAACTCGCAAATAAACATATGAAAAAATGTTCAACATCACTGGTCATTTGAGAGATGCAGATGAAAACAACACTGAGATACCACTTCACCACAAAAAGAGTGGCTG
Source organism: Heterocephalus glaber (assembly GCF_053883595.1). NCBI lineage: Eukaryota > Metazoa > Chordata > Mammalia > Rodentia > Bathyergidae > Heterocephalus > Heterocephalus glaber. The sequence goes on along the minus strand of NW_028258295.1, from coordinate 3,557,142 downwards.
CTCTCCAGAAATTATCCAATAACAAATGCTGGCAGGGGTGTAGAGAGAAAGGAACACTTCTCCATTGTTGGTGGGAGTGCAAACTGTTGCAACCACTATAGAAATCAGTGTAGAGATACCTCAAAGAACTAGGGCTGGAGGCCCCATTTGACCCAGCTATTCCCCTTCTGTGTATTGTCCCAAAAGAATTAAAAGTATCATAACACAGAGATACATGTATACCCGTGTTTATTGCAACACAGTTTGTAATAGCTAAAGCTTGGAAACAGGCCAAGTGCCCATCAACTGGAAACTGGATAAAGAAGATGTGGTTTTTTAATAAAATGGAATACTACTCAGCCATAAAGAATGAGAAATTAGAGTCATTTGTAGCTAAATAGATGCATATTGAGGGCATACTCTTAAGTGAAATAAATAAGACACACATGTGTAAATACCGAATAGTTTCACTGGTGTGAGAAACTGACAGTGTAAATAAGGGCTAAAAGGATTAATAACTAATAATTGATACTTTGAAATAAGAAAAGGTCCAAAGGGGTAGGGGTGTTGGGAGAACATGGGGAAAGGAAAGAATGGAAAGGAAAAATTATGAGAAAAGAAAAAAAATGGAAACAAAGTATGTAAATAGGGAAGGGTGGAGGGGTGAAGGGCATACAGGTAATGGGGAAAAAGTAAAAACCAAGATACATCATGTACAGGTACAAGCACCGAAAGATAAATGCAAATGTATTGTATACCTAAAATGTACCAATAAAAGAATTTAAGAAAGAAAAAGAAATAATAAACAAAATTGACAAACACTTACCCAATCTTACCAGAAAAATTAAAGAAAAGGCCCAAATCCATGCAATGAAAAGGGTGAAATTACAACAGACCCAGCAAAAATACAGAGGATCATCAATACCTACTTCGACAACCTATATGTCAATAAGCTAGAAAACACAGAAGAAATGGACAGGTTCCTAGATACATATGAATCACCAAAATGAAATGAAGATATAGAAATTCTAAACACCCCAATAACAATGAGTGAAATTGAAAATGTAATAAAAAACTTACCGACAAAGAAAAGCCCAGGTCCTGATGTCTTCACTGCTGAATTCTACAAGACATTTAGAGAGGAACTACTGCCACTACTGTTTAAACTCTTCAATGAAATTGAAAGGGAAGCAATACTCCCAAATTCATTCCTGGAAGCAAGCATCACTTTGATCCCCAAAACAGAGAAAGACCCAACTGAAAAAGAGAACTGTAGGCCAATCTCACTAATGAACATAGATGCAAAAATCCTTAAGAAGATACTGGCAAATAGAATGCAGAAGATCATCAAGAAGATCACACACCTTGATGAAGTGGGATTCATCCCAGGGATGCAGGGATGGTTCAACATATGCAAATCAATCAATGTAATACACTATATCAATAGAACCACTGACAAAAACCATATGATTATCTACATAGTTGCAGAAGATGCATTTGACAAAATCTAACACACATTTATGATAAAAACGCTACAAAATTTGTAATAGATGGTATCTATCTCAATCTGATAAAAGTTATCTATGAAAAACAAACAGCCAATATCATACTAAATGGTCAAAAACTGAAATCCTTTACACTACAATCAGGAACGAGGCAAGGATGTCCACTATCACCACTCTTGTTCAATATAGTTTTGGAAACATTAGCTGCAGCAATTAGACAAGAGAAAGAAATAAAAGAAATAAAAACAGGAAATGAAGAAGTCAAATTGTCATTATTTCCAGATGACATGATACTCTATATAGAAGACCTCAGGAACTCCACCAAAAGTCTTCTAGACTTAATCACCAAATTCAATAAAGTAGCTGGATACAAGGTCAATACACAAAAATCAATAGCTTTCCTCTACACAAACAATAGACTCACTGAAAGAGAAATAGGGCAAACAATTCCTTTCACAATAGCATCCAAAAAACTGAGACACCTAGGAATCAACCTAATGAAAGAAATAAAAGACCTCTTCTCTGAAAACTATAGCACTCTGAAAAGAGAGATTGAAAATGATATCAGAAAAATGGAAAGGCATCCCTGGCTCCTGAGTAGGAAGGATTAATATAGTGAAAATGCCCATACTTCCAAAACTGCTATATAGATTCAATGTAATCCCAATTGAAATCACAGCAGCATACTTCCTGGACCTTGAGAAAACAATCCAAAAATTCATTTGGAACAAGAAGAGACCCAGAATAGCAAAAGCAATTCTAGGTAACAGAGACATGGCAGGGGGTATCACAATCCCCAACTTGAAACTATACTACAAAGCTACTGTGATAAAAACAGCATGGTACTGGCAAAGAAACAGACCTGAGGATCAGTGGAACAGATTAGAAGATGCAGAAACAAAGCCAGATAGACTCAGCAATCTCTTCTTCGATAAAGGAGCCAAACACCCTCACTGGAGGAAAGATAGCCTCTTTAATAAAAGGTGCTGGAGAAATTGGGTTTCAACTTACCAAAGACTAAAACTAGACCTATATCTCTCACCATGCACTAAACTAAAATTGAAATGGATTAAAGATCTAAATATTAAAATAGAAACACTGAACTGGCTGGAACAGAGATTGGGTAGAACTCTTGAAGACATCGGTGTAGGAAAAGATTTTATGAACAAAACCTCAGTTGCCTGTGAACTAGCACAAACAATCAACAAGTGGGATCTCTTATTAAAAAGCTTCTGCACAGCAAGAGAAACCACCAGCAGTATGAAGAGACAATGCGCAATGTGAGAAAAAATCTTCACCTGCTCTTCCTCAGACAAAGGTTTACTATCTCAAATCTATAAAGAACTTAAAAAGATCAGACCTCCCAAATTTAAAAACCCAATCCAAAAATGGGCATCTGAAATGAACAGACATTTCTCAGACAAAGAAATAGAAATAGCAAAAAAACATGAAACAATGTTCAATGTTGTGGGAAAGGGTAGAATTCAGCTATCTAGTTGTAAGAATAGATCACAAGAAGTTTGTTAACTAAGAGAATTAAGTTGTTTCTGGGAAATGCCACAAGGCTGTTTGTTAAAAGAATGCCAGAATACTTTGAGACCTTGTAAAAGTCTCACAGGAGAAAAACAGGTTTTCCTAGTTTTCTTATTTACCATTTTCCAGGATCAGAGGACTGTGACCCAATGACTCTAGGGGTGGTAAGAGAGATATGACTCACTGTGCACATCTGTGATGTTTATGGTGGGCTGGTGGGCTTGATTTTGGCTGAAATCATCCTGCTGTCTTGATATTATCTGATAAGAAGAGGGCTGTGGTGTGCTCTTTGATGTATGGGATTGGTGAACAGAAACAGGGGACTTGTGAATTCTCCTGTAGCTTTTATGAGTCACTTAAAGTCACTGCTTATCATCAGAGGTTAAAATCAGAAAGACAATAGCCAGAATAACTAAGCTGCTCTCCTACATGTATAAAAGCCTTGCTTCTTTCCTTTGTGATTGTCGAATAGTGCCAGAGGAATTAAACTGCTCTTTGTCCCCCAGGCTGTCTCCTTTTCTTTCTTTAAAAGTCAGTGCTTTCCAGGGTTCCAGGTCTCCCTCTAGAGAAACTATCAACACAATGTCACTGGTCATTTGAGAGATGCAAATGAAAACAATGCTGAGATTCCATTTCACTCCAGAAAGAGTTGCTGCTATCCTGAAGTCAACCAATAACAAATGCTGGCAGGGCTGTGGGTAAAGAGGAACCCTGTTCCACTGCTGGTGTGAGTGTAGACTGGTGCAACCACTGTGGAAATCAGTATGGAGATACCTCAAAGAACTAGGACTGGAAGTCCCGTTTGACCCCACTATTTCCCTGCAGTGTATCTTCCCCAAAGATTTTAAAGAATCATATATGTGATATATGTGCACCCATTTTCATAGCAGCACAATTTGTAATGGCTGAAACTTGGAAGCAGCCCAAATGCCCATCAACTGGAGACTGGATAAAGAAAATGTGGGTTTTAAAAAATAAAATGGAGTACTACTCAGCCATAAAAAATGAGAAATTAGAGACATTTATAGCTAAATGGATGCACATTAAGGTGATACTCTTAAGTGAAATAAACAGGACACACATGTAAATACTGAATAGTTTCTCTAGTGTGAGAAACTGAAAGTGTAAATAAGGACTAAAAGGTATAGATAATGTGAAATAGGAAGAAAATAGGCAAAGGGGTAGGGGAAGTGGGAGGTGTAGGGGAAAGGAAAAAAGGGAATGGAATTAATATGAGAAAATGGAAAAATGGAAGCAAAGTCTTTGTAAATAGGGAGGGATGGAGGGGTTGAAGGGAGCGGTGGGGAAGAGAAAAAAATAAGAACCAAGAGAGATTATGTAAAGGTGCACATTTCCAATGATGAATGTCATTATATTGTATACCTGAAATGTACCAATAAAATGATATTTAAAAATAAATTTAATTAACCAAAACTAACATTTATTTATAAAAGCTTGCAATGCATACAGCCAGGTGCTTGCTAGCTAAGTTCATGCAAAACAAAAGGATAGAGTGGTATATTTGATCTCACTATGGGACACAGAAAGGATTCAGAGCACTAGTTGGGGAAAGTCATTGTCCTTTTCTCTGCTTGTTTCAGAAGTCCTCCTGGTGAATCAGTATATAAAGAATACAGGTCCAGTGCTATAGGTCCTGCTGTCTACTCTTCAGCCAAGAAAGAGGAGTTTCTACATAAACTCAGTTTAAGTCACACTTTCTCTTAGCTTCCCAAAGAGCCCTCTGATGGAGAATATTGAGACTATGCTGGTATTTCCACTTGTGGGAGATTCCTATTTTCATTCTTTCTGAGTTAGAACCAAGCAACTGAGCAGAAGTCAGATCCAAACCCATCCCAGTGGGGAATGGGAGCAATCTACTAAATAAAGCAGTAGAATTGCCAGCAGATCCATGAAGCAAGTGGTAATGAATTTCTAGTGTTCAGAAACTGCCTGATATGTGATTTTTCTCTACCATGATGGGTACAGGAATCAGGTAGGCAGCTGCATTCACTAAAGATTGGCAGGAAGACAGGATGGATGGAAGGCTTGAGTAATTTAGAACTAGTTATAATAATGGTCATAAAGTCTGAACTAAGTAGTTAGCTACATAAAGACAAGAAGAGACTGCGAGATGGAAAGAAAGTCATGTGAATGAATTAGAAGATCCAAGGAGGTTACTTCTCAATTCTATCAAAGCTTATCAACATCTACCATGACATACACAAACTGCTATGTTCTGAGAACAGGAATTAGCCATGGTCTCTGTATCCAAAGAATGTACAGTCTAGTATGAGCTCAGAGGCTCCAATCATATTATCAAACTCATAAACTATAATTAATGTGGTTGATGGTAGGAAGGAATATTCAATGGGTTGCAAAGGTGTAACAAAAGAATGCTATATGCTCACAGCACCCTCATGCTCTTGCTCACACTGGTCAGTGTTTACTTGAATCATGGTCTGCATGGCCAGCTTGAATTCCTTGAAGGAGGAGAAGGACATCCGGAAAATGTGCTGTCAGCTGAGCTCTGAAGATACAGGGATGGAAAGGTGGGGCACTCCATGGGCAGAGGCAGCAGCCTGCACTAAGGCTGTGCTGGAAAAAAATGCAACACCCATTTGTTTGTTTGTTCATCTTTTCTATTTTACATTTTTCTACTTCATTATTATGATACATATTTGGCTAATGGGAGCCCTATTTATGTGTGTCAGTGTCTTTTTGGCATGTTTCTTTGGTTTATGAATATTTCCTTTCCGTACATGTTTCTGTCTAATCTGTACTTTTTCAGACTGTAGTCAACCATTTCTGTAAGGTGCTATGTTCCTTTTAGTGAAACTCATAAATAGAAAGCAGTATTTGAGTGCTTTTTGTGCTCCTTGCTATTGGACTTTTATAGAATCTAGAAATTTTCTGACAAAATTGGCCAATGTTTAAAAATAAAAATTTACATTTTACTGATGCCTCAACTTTTAAAGTAACAACATAGCATTCTTTCTTCTATTCTCCAATCTTCATTTGTGTGTTCTTTCTTCCATGGTGAGAAAACTAGTTTCCTACAAAAAAAACTAGTAAATTTATTCATTTCCTTGATCTAACAGTACATTCAACTTTTTGAGGGTGTTTTATAACTCTCTTTGTAGAGATCTTTATGTAATTTAAATTAGTTATTTTATGATATATTATTATTTTATGGTATATTTTATTGCACTTTATGTTAACCATGGGCTTTTCTTAGGGATAGCACTGCCAGCTCAGTTCATTGTTTCTCCCTGGGGCTGCTGAATCTCTCTATTCCTGCCTTGCCATAGGTATGCTCCCTTCCTTCTGAGCTGAGGCCAGCATTTCCAGGCTGTTTCTTTCTTTTCCCTGCATTGTCTTCAATTTCTACAGTTTCTCTAGTATTTCTAGTTTTCCTGACAGCTCTTTCTTAATTCCCAGTGCTTTTTAAAATTTTTTCTATTCCCTAAGTTGTTATTTTCTAGGTGTCACAAGGCCAGGTCCTGAAGAGATTTTGACATGCTTCCAGGTTTTACATGACCACCTTTCTTTCTCCTGCTTTAATGATCTTTTATATGTTCTTGTTTTTATGAGAGCTTGGATATTTTAATTTTAAAATTTACTTGCATGGCCTGAGGCTGTAACTCAGTGGTAGAGCACTTATCTAGTATGTGCAAGGCCCTGGATTCAATCCCTAGCTCTCCAAGGAAAACAAAAGTAGCTACAAAATTTTCTTGCCTTAAATTGTCTATGAAAGTGCCTTATAATATCATTTAGTGTTGTAGAATTTATATTGATATGAACTTTCCATTTCTAATGTTGGTTATTTCTGTCTTCTCTAATTCCTTGACCTAGAAGTTTGTTAATCTCAATAATCTTCAGAGATTTTGGTTTGTTCATTCTTTTTGTTGTGTGTATTTTTCTTTTCTTAACATCTGTTCCTATCTTTATTATTTTCATTCTTTTAAAATTGTTTGTTTTATTGGCTACTCTTTTTCTAATATCTTGAGATGGAGTCTTAAGTAGAAGAGTTTTAAACTTCGGGTTTGTTTCTAATGTTTCTAATGGTTTTTTTTGGGGGGGTGGTCTTTTTTGGTACCGGGGATAGAACTCAGGTCCTTGCACTTGCACAGCAGGTGGCGAAAACACTGAGCTAAATTCCCAGCCCTCTAATGTGTTTTTAAAGCTACAAATTTATATATATATCTGTAGCTGAATCCTAAATTTAGACATATAATTTTTCACTGGCATCTATTTGAAAATATTTCATGATTAGTGTTACGATTTCCCTCTTAAGCCTGTTATTCACCAATATATTGCATAATTTCCCCATACTTTTTATTCTTTTGTTTTTAGTTTTTAGACATTTTATATGAAGCATTATGGAAATTCTTCAAGCATTCAAATGTTTTCTTTCCTCTGAGAGTTTTTACTCTTTGTTTCTGATGGGACATTAGACTAAAAGCCAAGAATGATGATCCAGTTATAATCTAATGACATTCAGTCATTGTGCTTTCTTGCCTGTTTCTAATTCACTTTGACTTCTTCAGTTTAAGCCTACAGGGTTCTACTCAAAATCCTGAGGTGCAGGACACATCCCCTTTGGAAAACTCAAATCAAAACTTTTTTCTTCTGGCCTCTGTGAGATAACTTGGGTTTTCAGCCATCCATTTGTATTTAATTCTTGCAGCAAAAAGTAAATGGATGCTAGGAGTCAGATTCATTTCTCTTGGCTTCCATCCTTCTCTAGGCCTTGGCTCATAACTTCTTATCACCTTGACATTGCTATTTTTTAATTATTAAAAATGTTTTACATAATTCTTTAGTTTGAAATAACTTAGTCTATCATGTTGTGAGCACACCTCATATAGGGTGTGTTATTTTAAATCATATATTTACATCATGTAAATTATGATACATTCAGAAGTCAAATAGTAAAGTTTTAGCTCTTGTTCCAGCCCTGTTGGGAAAAATCAACTAAACTCTCTAAGCCTTAGTTTTCTCACTTGAAAATGATGATGCTAATTGTATTTACCTTAGAAGTTTATTGTAAGATTTAAAATAATAAAATGAAATAAATCATCAGGAATTGTGCTTCACACAAAGTAAGTGCTATATCAAATTTTGCTGTTATTGTAGTTATTGTTTTTATTATCACTCACATGAAGCATTCTACTGATATTCTAGGCATATAGTTAGCCTTCATAAAAGCTTTTTAAATTTAGTTTTATACATAGAAAACTCTAAAAGAATATATATATAGTGGTTCCTTAGTTCATGAACTTAATTCGTTCCATGGTTCTGGAGAAGATGACCATGTTTGTATTTGTGTGGGAAAAGTCATGTTCATCACATGATGCAGAGTTCACAAACAAAAACAAAATTTTGCTAAATGCTTCTATTTGCCAAATTGTTTGCAGACAAAAGCATCTGTGAACTGAGATACAACTGTATAAGCACTTTATAACATAGGCTACGTTATAACATACTTTATAACATAGGCTATGTTAATATAGGCTATAACATAGGCTAAGTTATGTTGAAAATTTAAAAGGGAGCATGGGAAGCTGCTGGCAGACTGCGGCATGTAGAGAGAGTGAATAGAGTTAGGTCTCTCCAGTTGAAAGTTTGGTTTTGTCCTTGCATATTCAGAGCATTAATCCTAATGCTGATGTCAGTAGACTTGAGAATGATGACAAACTAGCCCCAGTCAAAAGTACCTGATGTGTAAGTCAAATTTCAGTAATTCATTTACAATACAAACTGTTTCTGTCATTTTCTAAAAATGATTGTATTTGTATTACCAGTGTATATTCTTTTTATACACAGTTCTATTTGGAAAATCAAATTGTGACTATGAAATGATTTGATATAAATGGACAGGCAGGTGCATGTCCAGAAGTGGGCAATCCAGGCCAAGGGTAAGACATAGTAGGGACACTACTTCAAGGGCAAAACTTCTCTCCAGTATGCATTTTCCTATGTACTTAGTTTTTAAATGGGTTTTCCATTTTCCTCTTGTAATTATTTTTTGTATTAGTGGGGCTACTTTTGGACTCTGAAAAGAGGTCCATTGTAGTTAATATCTAGAGAATGGCATCTAGCCCTGGTAGCTGGAAGCCCATAGAAGAGATGCTGAAAGAGGGTGTGGCTTTTGTATTTAAGAGGAAACAAGGACTTTGGCTGTCATTTCTAAGTTTCTGGAGTTGTGCTGTTAAGACCTTTGCTGGTATGGTGACCTATCCTCTATGTAAAGGATACAAAGCAAAGAAGAAACAAAAGTGACCTGTCTAACTGTGAGGTAGCAAATCAATATTTCATTTTATCAGTAAGCACTGAGAGAATAGGTCTCTGTTTGGACTTCTAAGCTTCTTTTTCCTAGTTGGTGATATCTATTACTGAATTCCCTTTTGAAGGGGTACAAAGCAAGAGAAATAATGTCCATTTCCTATTATAGGATTAACAATTAGGTGTAATGTGCATTATGCCATGTAGCAATTGAAACATAATAAATACTCAGCTAATAGTAGCTACGGTTGTCATTCTGTTGTGTTGGCACTTATTCTGTTCTCTTTCCTCCATCAGGCTCTTTGGCTTCTGAAATGTTCTCTTTACTCTGTGGATGAAGATGTCTCCAGGCTGGGATCTGCCTTCTGGCCTGTCTACTAACATGTTTTCACCAGAACAGATTGTCATCTTTAGGAGACAGAGGTCAGTTATGTATGCCTAACTGACTAGGATGAGGTTAGTATGCCCCCACTTCTCTTTGTTCCTCTAGTCAAGTAGCTGTTGCTGGGACAGTTTGATCAATACAGATAGGTGGATTTGGATTTCTGCAAGAGATTACAACTTGCCAAGTAGAGCCCATATTCCCTGTTATTTAATTTCTCTGGCTTTCTGTCCATTTATTCTCTGATGATTTCCAAAAGACATACATGGCTTACAAGAAAAGCCATAAATAACTGACAGATCAAAAAATTTAAGAAGAAAACAAAACCATAAAGAGAGGGAGGAGCATATGTTCACTAAAAACACACCATAAATTCTGGATAAAAAACACCTATTTTTCCTTTAAAAATTATTCAATGTAAATTATTATTATTATTACTTAAATTTAAATAAAAATTCTAACATGGGCTTTGTTTATAGACATAGAAATAATGTCAATATGGCTTTTATTTCGAAAAAACATATTGCAACATATTTAACTTTAAAAGTTTTTTTTTTTTGACCACCTTTTACAAAAGCGAAATTGATTCTTCTGGTATTTAATGATAAATTTTCCAGGTTCAAAGTTTTCTGGGGAGTCTAGGAAATATCTCAATCTCAAAATAAATCTCTAAACTAGGATTTTAGGATTTTAAGCAAAATCATCTATGTACTTAGGAGATCTTACCTTAAACATCATTTAGTTTGTTTTGGTTTTGTTGCCTAATGGTAGCAAATTGGGGTTTACATTCTACAAAAAGTAAGAATATAGAATGCTGATATTTGGCATTAAGATGACCTTTCTAGAAATTCTTTTATTCTCTCTGCCCTCTAGATAGATATGAACAGATTTTTAACTGAGACCATGAAAGGGCAAAATATTTTCTTAACACTTTTAAAGAGTGAGAAAATTAAGAAATATTTTGGAGGCACAGTGGTGCTAAGTAATAATCCATGTAGTATAAGAATCCATGTTAGGGCCGGGGATTTAGCTCAGTAATTTTGCAGCCTGCTGCGCAAGCGCAAGGACCTGAGTTCATTCCCTGGTACCAAAAAAAAAAAAAAAGAATCCATGCAGAAGCTGGACCGGCTAGGTGAGAGGAGCAGCTTGAAGCTATGTGGCTGTCCCGGGCTCCGCCCACACCATGGTGAGGTCTGCTTAGGCGCCCAATCCCCACCCCCCCCACCCCCCCACCCCGTGCGCCTCTGGCCTTCTGGCTTTTCTGCTACCTGGTCCCACGCTACAGAGGCACAGGAGATTATAAAGACCCTTGTCCTGAGCACCACAAGATAGAGCAGAAGTTAGTAACAGAAGGAGGGCTTCTCAGGTTCCTCGATGAAAACTGAAGCTCAGTGGAAAAGTAAAGAGAATCTCTACAATAAAGGCACATCAGACCCCTGTACTTGGTCTGCTGCTGGCTTGCTGAGACTCATTGACTCATATATGCACGTGGATTCCTATGTTGCCTACTGTGTCATCAGAGACATACCCTGAAGGAGGCCCATAATTTCTAGTGCTATTTGCAAAAAAGAAAAAAAAATTTTTTTTTCTTCTATTTTCAATTCTTAATTTTTATTTTCTCTCTACTCTTCAAAGTTTTACTTTTCTTTCTTTTATCTTTTTTGTCCCTCTCTCTCACTCATTCTCTCACTGTGCCACATTGCTCTTCATCTCCCCATTTGTTCCTTTCTGCACTGAATTCAGATTTCTCCCTTATTGTTTTTTTCTTCTCTTTTTCCTTCTCTTGATTATCATTAGGTTTAAAGGAAAGTAAATTTGGTATCTAGCCTCCCTGTTGCTGTTAGGTGATTCTATTCACACCTTTGTTCTTTCATTCTGCCATTTTCTCTTGCCTTTAACAACTTCTTAGAGTTTGTGTGATCTTTCTGTGTCTTCGGGCCTCACCACTAATCTTACCTGTTCTTTCTACCTGTCCCTCCCTCCCCAATTCCTTTTAACTCCCCACCCAAAGGGGAAAGATGCTATATTGAAGAGTTTATTCATTATAAACTTATATTAGGTTGGTCCTTGATTTTAATTTAATTCACATAGTTAAAATTGATAGATAAATAACTACCACAAATTGTCATTTTCTAAACTCTGCTTGATGCTATGGTATTGCTGACTATGTCTTTTGGCCTAACATGTTGTGATTGATCTAATTAGTTTTCCTTCCTGGTATAAGGAAAATAAAATTGCCTCAGAATCATTTTCCTACCTGGTATAAGGAAAATAAAATAGTCAAACACAAGCTATATCTAGAAGACACCTCTGAAAAGCAATCTTTCCACAAGGGTTCTAAACACAAGCAATAAAGATACCTACATTAAGCAATTTTGAAATATTTACCCAGGAATTAAACCAAGGACAGTACCAAAAACAAAAATGAGAAGACACTTAAGCAAGGCAAAAATGCAGGCTTCCACCCAACAAAAAGGAAATTCTGGGGGAAATGAGGTGGAAAAGTCTGACAAGCAACCACTTGGACACCCTGAATTGACAGCACAGGAAGTAACAAAGCAGATGCATGAGGCTCTAGAAAAATTCAAAGCAGAAATAATCTCCCAGATAAATACAGACATGGTGAGCAGAATGAAAGACATGATTAGAAGCTCTAGAGCAGAAACAGATAAGAAAATAGATGAGATCAGAAACATGCTGGAAGCCATGAATGCCCAGCATAAGAAAGAAATGGAAAACATGATCACTCAACATAAGAAAGAAATGGAATCCATGAAACAGATTCAAACAGATAATCAAGACATTAAAAACTCCATTGAAAGCATGAAGAGCAGACTAAGAGAACCTGAAGACAGAATATCAGATATAGAAGACAGGATTATGGTTAAGGACCATGAAAACAGAGATTTCTTAAAGATAGTAAGGGACCATGAGAAATCAATCCAACAGCTGCTAGATGATGCAAAGACGAATAATATAAGACTCATAGGAGTCCACAAAAAAACAGGAGAAAGTACAATTGACATAAAAAAACTGTTCACAGAAGTAATAATAGAAAACTTCCCAGACAGAGGTAGAGAATTGGACATACAGATAAGTGAGGCATATAGAACTCCAACCAGCCATGACCAAAAATAATCTACACCTAGACATATAATAGTCAATATCCCAGAAACCCAACAGAAGAACAAAATTCTACAGGTAGTTAGAGAAAAGAAACAAATCACCTACAAAGGAAAGCCCATCAGAATCATGGCAGATTTCTCAACACAAACCCCAAATCAAGGAAAGCCTGGAGTGAAGTATTTCAAGCCCTAAAAGAAAATAACTTCCAACCTAGACTGCTGTATCCTGCAAAATTATCTTTCAAAAATCAATGGGGAAATTAGATACTTTCACAACAAAGGACACCTGAGAAACTTCAGGAGCACCAAACCAGCACTCCAAACAATTTTAAGCAATATCCTAGAAAAAGACAATGAAGGTCACAACTCCATGAGGCCCAACAGAGAGAAGGCACCATGCAAGGTAAGACACTAAAGTGAAAGGGGGGAAAATAAGAAATAAAAGAACCAACAACAGTAAAACATCATGACAAGGATGAGTCAATATCTGTCAATTATAACTATCAATGTTAATGGCCTCAATTCACCAATCAAAAGAAATAGACTGGCAGAATGGATTAGGAAGCAAAACCCACCAATATGCTGTATACAAGAAACACACCTAACTCAAAAGGAAATCCATAGACTGAAAGTAAAAGGTTGGAAAACAGTTCTCCATGAGACAGGAAACCATAAAAAAAGCAGGCATAGCAATCTTATTTGCAGACAAAGTAGATTTTAAACCAAAACTAATTAAGAGAGACAAAGATGGTCACTACATCCTTGTGAAAGGAACAATCCAAGAGGAAGAAATGACAATAATAAACATATATGCACCAAATATGAATGCCCCTAACTATACAAAACAAATATTAATGGACATGAAAAACCAAATAAGCACTAATACAATTGTAATGGGGGACCTCAACACCCCTCTATCACAAATAGACAGATCAACTAGAAAAAAATTGACAATGAAATTCTAGAACTGAACCAAGCTATTGAACAAATGGACTTAATAGATGTTTACAGAGTGTTCCACCCTACAAAATCAGAATACACATTCTTTTCAGCTACACATGGGTCATTCTCCAAAATAGATCACATGCTAGCTCATAGGACATATCTAAATAAATGTAAAAGAATTGAAGTTATCCTGTGTATATTATCAGACCATAGTGCAATACAATTGGAGATCAATAACATAAGAAACCATGAAACTTCCACAAATACATGGAAATTGAACAACACCCTCCTAAATAACCAATGGGTGACAGAGGAAATTAAAGAAGAAATTAGACAGTTTCTACAAGTAAATGATAATGCCAGTACAGCATTTAGGAATCTGTGGGACACAATGAAAGCAGTTCTATGCAGGAAATTCATAGCAGTAAATGTCCATATTAGGACAACAGAGAGAACTCAGTTAAATAACCTAATGCAGAACCTCAAGCTCCAAGAAAAAGAAGGGCAAAACAAACCCAGAGCTCACACAAGAAAGGAAATTATAAAGATTCAAGCAGAAATCAATGCAATGGAGACTAAGAGAATGATACAAAAAATCAACGAATAAAAGTGTTGGTTTTTTCAAAGAGTAAATAAAATTGATAAACCTTTAGCCAACCTTATCAAAAAAAGGAAAGAAAAGGCTCAAATCCATGCAGTTAAGAATGAAAAAGATAAAGCCACAACAAATCCAGCAGAAATTCAGAGAATCATCAGTACCTACTTTGAGAACCTGTACTCTAATAAAATGGAAAACACAGAAGAAATGGACAGATTCCTAGATACATATGAGTTGCCAAAGTTAAATGAAGATATAGAAATTCTAAACACTCCAGTAACAATGAGTGAAATTGAAAATGTAATAAAAAACTTAACAACAAAGAAAACCCCAGGTCCAGATGGCTTCACTGCTGAATTCTACAAGACATTTAAAGAAGAACTAATGACATTACTCTTTAAACTCATCAAGGAAATTGAAAGGGAAACAAAGCTTTCAAATTCATTCCTGGAAGCAAGTGTGACTTTGATCCCAAAACCAGGGAAAGATCCAACCCAAAAAGAGATCTACAGGCCAATCTCCCTAATGAATATAGATGCAAAAATCCTCAACAAGATACTGGTAAACAGAATACAGAGGGTCATCAAGAAGATCATACACCTTGACCAAGTTGGATTTATCCCAGGGATGCAAGGATAGTTCAACATTCATAAATCAATAAATGTAATACCCTATATTAACAGAGTCAAGGACAAAAACCATATGATCATCTCAATAGCTAACGCTTGGAAACAGTCCAAGTGCCCATCAACTGGAAACTGGATAAAGAAGATGTGTTTTTTCTATAAAATGGAGTACTACTCAGCCATAAAGAATGAGAAACTAGAGACATTTGTAGCTAAATGGATGCATATCGAGACCATACTCTTAAGTGAAATAAATAGGACACACATGTGTAAATACTGAATAGTTTCTCTAGTGTGAGAAATTGAAAGTGTAAATAAGGATGAAAATGATTAAAATGAATAATTGATAATTTGAAATAAGAAAAGGTCCAAGGGTTAGGGGCTGGTGGGAGGGGAAGGGGAAAGGGAAGAAGGGAAAGGAATAATTATGAGAATGAAAAAAAATGGAATCAAACTTTGTGTAAATAGGGAAGGGTGGAGCGGGTAAAGTGTGCACAGGTAATGAGAGAAAAAATAAAAACTAAGACACATCATGTTCTGGCACAAACACCCAATGATAAATGTAAATGTATTTTATACCTAAAATGTACCAATAAATAAATATATATATAAAGAATCCAGGCAATGTCTACTAAATAACATTTTAAATTATACTTAATTATAGAACATGGAGAACCAGAAATAGACATATGTTTTAAAATACTGAAATTAAGTGACAGATTAATTCAGAAGCTGCAGATGAGAATTTATCCTAAAAATAGGGAATTAAATTTTGTCCAGCAAAAGCTTTAGATAATTTCACTCATTTCTCAAAGCAAGGTTTCTGTTGAGAAATACGTGCCTCGGGGCTGATTTTACATCCTTATTCCTCAGGCTGTAGATCAGTCGGTTCAGCATGGGAGTTACAAGATTATTCAACATCTGAATTACAACACCAAGCAAGGGACTGGGGTTGGGCTGCAGATAGATGATGATGACTGGCCCATAAGCACAAAGGAGTGCAGTGGAGTGCAGTGAGGTGGGCACTGCAGGTGGAGAATGCTCATTGTCTGCCCTCTGTTGAGTGAATTTTTGATATAGAGATTCCAATGCAAGTGTAGGAAACAAGGATGAGAAACAAGCAAGTGAGAGACACAAGACCAACATTTGTAAAGCTTACCCTCTGAGCTAGAGAGGTATCCTTACAGGCTAGAGGCAACACTGCAGGAATATCACAGAAGTAGTAGGCCACCTGGTTGGAGCCACAGTAGGGTAGCTGGAAGGTGAGGGAGGTTAGGATAATGGCATGGACACAGCCACTCATCCAGGTTCCTGTGGCCAATACAGAGCACACCCTGTGGTTCATGATGAACTTGTATCTCAATGGATAACATATGGCAACAAAGCGGTCATAGGCCATCACTGTATATAGAAAAGCCTCAGTGCAGCCCAGGAAATGGTAGAAGAAGAGCTGAGCAGCACAGCCCTGAAAAGAGATGTCTTGACTATGCCCTGAAAGGTAGGACAACATCTTGGGGACAGTAGTCAAAGAGAAACTCAGGTCAAAGATGGAGAGATTTCCCAAGAAATAATACATGGGAGTGTGAAGCCGAGAGGAGGACAAGATAGCAGCAAGAATGAGCACATTTCCCAGGAGGGTGCATGAATACAATGATGAGAACAGGAAAAAAAGAGCAGTCTCTAGGCCTTCTGTCTCAGGGATGCCCAGCAGGATAAATTTAGTCACTGCAGTGTGATTTCTCATTTTTGTGGAAGAATCAACTCTTGGGTGTCTGTGAAAATAAATTTATGTTTAAATACAAAGTATCTGCTCATAGACCAGTGGAGTGGTAAGGAACATAATGATGAAGATATTTACAAAGCAATGCTTCCTGAAAGAATTGCCTACTTGATTTGTCTACTTTTTCCTGACTGGATATCTTTCTACAGATTCTGCATTTGCCATTTCACATTGCAGATTCTGCTCATTAACAATCTTCTCCTCAAAAGAGTTACAGGGTTATTCTCCTATTTTTCCACTTTTAAACACACTAGTAAATTTCATTAATTGCAAATGCTCCTTTGTGATTTTGAAGGAACAAATACAGACTCAAAGTTTTTACAACACACAAGGCTATATCTAAATTCCTTACATTAAGTAAGATGATTTGGTTCCATTAACTGTCTATTCTATGGAATGACATATGCGCAGATACAGTGTCTTCCCAAAGCACATCCATAGTATATGGGTCAATAATGAGAAACTAGCATGAAGAAGGATCTTAGCTCTTAATGAGCAAAAAATTTACTTTATAGGTCCCTCCTTCACGGGAATACAATAAACACTACAAATGAGATTGTGGTAACCTTCACTTTAAGCTCCAAAATCCATAATTCTCTAATAACATACAAATTAAATAATACTAATTTTTGGTACTAAATGACACAGATTCATTGGTAGAACTTTTCAAGTTTCATGTTCTGAAAATTCTGATATTTTTATTTTAAATTTTCCAATCCAGTGCTTTCTTTAAATTATACATCTACTTATGCATTCAATTGACTCTGTCTATCTATCTACCTATCTATCTATCTCTAGTCTATATATTTTCCTGGTGGCTGTGAGGAGAGGAAGAGGGTGAGCACCAAGTTAAAAAGTGAAGGACAACAGGTGGACACTTGCCTGACAAACAGGGAGCATAGCTGGCTCTTGTTATCAAAGTTGTTTTCCTTTCCTTTCCCACCAAAGGAAGAACCCTCCTTGCCTATGTCTCTCTCATTCAAGTCGATGTCCTGAATTCTGCTCTTTTACTAGTCACTTTCAAGTAAAACATCACACATCCCAGTGTGGTTTAGCGCCCTGGCAGTAATTTCCTGTGCAACTCCAGGAACTGCAATAAGTCATAAACGGGAGATTTTTAAATCACCTTGGCTCCCTTTGGGCGTTAGTCCCCCATGTAACGGATCTTATTGAGCAAGAGGCCAATTATGTAGTTGGTATAATTAGACCTTAGAAATGAAAGAAATATTATCATTTTCTTTTTAAAATACACTTTCATGGCATAATTTTTAAAAGTTCATTTCATGCCTATATCACACATATTTACACTGAAATTTTACATTTATTGATTTTTCAATGGTCCTTTATTTTAATCTTTTACATTTTGTCATTATAAAAAGATGATAAACTAAAAATTCATAAAACACTTGAAAAGTTGCAATGGGTTAGAAAATCTCTTTACATTTTCTTAATGTTCTTCCTTTATTGTGTGTTAAAATATGATTTCTGTTCATCCTGACATTTTTTTCTCTCTCAATAGTTTCACTTTTCATGGGGAGTTCAGGTTTACAGACTAAAAGTCTGCATTCTGAAATTTCTTTAATTAATGGCCAAATCAAATGTAGAATCCAGGTCTTTTGATTGGCAGTTTAGTTCTTTTCTGTTTTACAAACTTAAAATATGAGAAAAATATTGATCATCTTAGTGCTACATTATTTTTGCTAACCTCAAGTTTAACAATAAATATACTAAATAAAAAATAACTCAACATTTTGTTGTAAAACAGAATCTCTATTGAACCAGAATATTTATTGACTCTGACATAAAACAAAATGTAAAAAAGTTTGATACCAAAGAAAGAATTTCTAATTTTTCTATTTAATGAAATACTTCTAGAAACTTCATTATGTTGACTTGTAAAAATTTAAGATGGGTTAAAGCTTAAATTAAAGTTGAGACAATCACAAGTTTGAGACCAGCCTGGGTTACTTAGTGAAACTCCAACTCAAAATAAGGAAAGGAAAAGAAAAGAAAATTGGTTGAGGGTGTAGTTCAATGGTAGAGCACTTGCCTAATATGCATGAAGCCCTGAATTAAATCCCTAGGAATATAATAACACAAGGAAAATAAATTAGATAGAACTCAGGTTATGGAAAATTTGAAAAAAATATACAAAGAATACACACATAGCATTTGTTCATACTTCAAAGATATTATCATTATATTTCCTTTATCCATCTCTTTCACATATTTGTGTATGTGTATAATTTCTTTTATAG
Source organism: Heterocephalus glaber (assembly GCF_053883595.1). NCBI lineage: Eukaryota > Metazoa > Chordata > Mammalia > Rodentia > Bathyergidae > Heterocephalus > Heterocephalus glaber. Next base: position 3,538,126 of record NW_028258295.1, on the reverse strand, counting down.
CAAAAAGTCCAGAATCTTATATTATATAAATTTATTTGTTTTAGTTTTGCTTCATCTAAATCATACTCTGTATTTCAGGGCATTAATAGTTTTAAACATTTTAGGCCTAGTATTGTGTAGAACATTCATCAATTTGTCTGATGTTTCCTTCTGAATAGAGTCAGGTTGTGTATTTCTATCAGGACTAATTTGGAAAAGACATTGTATTCTTTCAAGTCTGTCATATCAGGAGGCTCTTGCTATGGATTTGTCCACTAATAATGAGATTAATTTTGATCATTTGGTTAAGAGGAAGTCTGCTAGATTACTCAACTAAAAAGTTATTTCACTTTCCTAATTAATAATGAATGTGTTTTAAAAGAAGGTACTTTGCAATCACTTATTATCCAGTTAACCATCAAATTTTTACCTGCTATCTTTAGAATCTATAGATTATCTGTGTCTGAATAAATTATATATGCTCCTGAACTTATGGAGGGGTTTCATCTCTCAAGCTCATGGTAAACTGAAAACATTGTAAATCAAAAGTGCATATAACTGACCAAATCTACCAAACATCATAGCTGTGCTGAGCTTACTTTAAACATGCTCAGAATATAGTAGCCCACAATTGGATAAGATCATCTACCACAAAGCCCATTTTATAATAAACTGTTGAATATATAATGTCCAAACTAAGCATTTTGTAGATATGACAGGATGTGAAAATACAAAACACTGCCAACACAGAACATGGTAGAGTATCAGTTTTTTACCCTCGACTGTATGACTTACTACGGAGACCTTCAAGTTGCTGCTGATGCCCTACATCCTGAGAGTATCACATTTCATATTCCTACCTCTGAAAGAGATTAAAATTCAAAATTTTAAATATGGTTTCATTTGAATGTATATTGTTTTTGCATCATGTTAGAATAAAAAAATCATAAGGCAAACTGAAGGTGAGGATTATTATGATAGTTTCCAAATAATATTTTCTTAATTTAATGATTCTTACCTCACTTATTATTTGGCTTTTTATTATAGGGAAGAGCTTTCCCTATTTGTTCATATCGAAGAGGTATATTAACAAACTGAATGAAGCATGTAGTGGTTATTTGTTGAGCTGCTAGCTAAAATCATGGGATGAGATGATCATACGAGGACATTACCTCTCATTGAGGAAGAACCGTTCCTTTTTAGGAGAAGAGAAGACAAGACACCAGAGGAAGATTGTTTCCCTGAACTAGCCCTATTCAAATTCCCTTCTAACTCTAAAATACTGTGATTACATATGGTTTTGTTGTAACTAACAACCAATTCATGGCTTTGGGAAAATAAAATTATGGTAGAGGAATTAGTGGAAAGTGGGAAATGATAATGGGACAAATAGAAACTTTTTTCTTGGCATAAAATTCTTGCTAAGTTAGCAAACAAAAAAATTCTCTTTCATTTGCTTAGTGCTGGAAAATGGCAAATACTAAATGTTATAGCTCATGGATTCATAGGTGAGGCTTTTCAGAGGTGGCTGGATCTAGAGTATGATGTTGGAATTAAGTATGTGATGCTGGGTTTAAGAGTATGTGATTACTAAATTATTCCACTGATTGGTTTGGCTGGATCTCTTTTAGTTCTATATGAATTTTAGGACTGTTTTGTCTAGTTCTGTGAAGAATACTGTTGGTATTTTTACTGGAATTGTAATTAAATCTATATATGTTTGAAAGTATGGTCATTTTGACAATTTTTTTTCTGTCTATCCAAGAACAGAGAATACCTCCATTTTCTGTTGTCCTCTTCTATCTCGTTTTTCATTATACATTGTACCAAGTTCTCTAACTTCTTTGGTTAGGTTAATTCCTAAGTATTTCATTTTTCTTGGTGCTATTATGAATGGTAATGTTTTCCCAATTTCTTTTGTTTTGAGTTTATCATTGTTATACAATAACACTATTGATTTTAGTGTGTTGATTTTGTATCCAGGTATATTGCTGAATTTAGTTTCTAATTCTAGGTGTCTTTTGGGTGGAATTTTGGAGGTCTTCTATGTAAGCATCATGCCACCTGTAAATAATGATAATTTGACTGTTCTTTTCCTGTACATATCACTTTTATTTCTTTTTCTCACCTGTTTGCCCTGGCTAAAGATTTGAGTATTGTATTGGATGGGAGTGGTGATAGTGGATATCCTTGTCTTGTTCAGGATTTAGACAGAAAGGTTTCAGGTATTCTCCATTTAGTATGATGTTGGCAGTAGATTTCTCATAAATGGCCAGTAGATTTCTCATAAATGGCTAAGATAAAGTCTCTCTATGTCTGTTTTCTTCAGTTTATATCATGTATTCATGTTGGATTTTGTCAAAGAGTTTTTCTGCATCTACTGACAAGATCATGTAATTTCTGTGTTGCTTTTGTTTATGTGATAAATTACATTTACTTATTTGCGTATGTTGAACCATCCTTGCTTCCCTGGAATGAAGCTTTCTTGGTCATGATATATGATCTTTTTGATGATTTGTTGCATTCTGTTTGCCAATATCTTCTTGAGGATTTCTGAGTGTATGTTCATGAAAACTATTGACCTATACTTTATCTCTTTAGTTGAATCCTTGCCTGGTTTTAAAATCAGGATAATGCTAGCTTCTATGAATGGCTTTGTGAATAATCCTTTTTTAATTTCATTAATGTCATTTAGGACTGCTAGAATTAGATCTTTCCTGAAGTTCTTGTAGAATTCAGCTGTGGATCCATTGGACTCTGGGGTTTTCTTGGGTGGTAAGATTTTTTATTACTTCCTCAATTTTATTGCCTGTTATTGAATTATATAGGATTTAATATCTTCTTGTTTCTGGTTTGATAACACATATGTATTTAGTAATCTATCCATTTCTTCTGGATTCTTTAATATATTGGAATATAGGTTTATGAAGCACTTACTAATAATCTTATGGTTTTAAGCAGTGTCTATTGGAATTTCACCATTTTAATTTCTAATTGCATTGATTTGGGTCTTTTCTTTCCTTCTTTTAATAAGATTGTCTGGGGGTTTATCTATTTTGCTTATTCTTTCAAAGAGATGGTTCTTCAATTCATTATCTATTTGTATTGTTTTATAGCAATTTTATTAATTTTAGCTCCAATCTTTATAATTTTCTTCCTTGTACTACCTTTGTTTTTTAATTTCTCTTAGATTTTTTTAGGACCTTGATATACATCATTCTATTGTTTGTTAAAGATTTTTCTCTCTTTTTATATGGCTGTTCATATCTATAAATGTCCCTCTTAGGATTGTTTTCATTGTGTCCATGTTTATGTTATGTTGTAATGGCATTTTCATTTGATTTTTTTTTTTTTGGTACCGGGCATCGAACTCGGGTCCTTGGCTTGTGAGGCAGGCAGTGGAATCACTGAGCTAAATCCCCAGACCTATTATCATTTGATTTTAAGAACTAGTTTCTTCATTGATTTCTTCAAGGACCCATTGATTATTCAAGAGTGTATTGTCTAATTTTCATGTTTGTGTAATTCTGTAGTTTCTTTTGCCACTAATTTCTAGTTGCACTGAGTTATGATCTGATAAAATATATGGGATAATTTTGGGTTTTTTGCATATACTTAAGTATGCTTTATGGGCTGGTATGTGGTATATCTTGGATAATGTTCCATATACTTCTGAGAAGAATGTGTACTCTGTTGTTGGGTGGAACACTCTGTAGATATTTATTAAGTCCATTTGTTTGAAAGTGTCATTCAACTCTAATAATTATTTACTTTTTATCTAGTTGTTCTATTTGTGATAGTGCAGTATTGAGGTCCTCCATTGATGTTCATCTTATCTTTTATGTCCAGTATTGTTTTTTTATAAAGTTGGGTATGCCCATATTTGGTGCATGTATATTTATAATTTTTAGCTCTTTTTGTTGAATTGTTCCCTTAGCCAATATGTAGTGACTTTCTTTGCCTCTTCTGATCACTTTTGGCTTGAAGATCACTTTGTCTGAAAAATAGCTACTCCTGCTTGTTTTCAGGCTCCCACTGTATGGAATAATTTTGTATATCCTTCTTTGTGGCAGGGGGAGAGGACTATGAATTTCTTTTTGGATTAAAGTTGTTTCTTATATACAGCATACCACTGAGTTTTGTTTTTTATTTAATCTGGCAATCTGTGTCTTTTATTGGAGAGTTGAGACCATTCATATTGAGAATCATTACTGAAATACATTTACTTATTCCTATCATTGCATTATTTCCATGTGGCTTATTGACACAATGACAAACTAGATTTTGGCATACAGTAAAAACCAATTAATAGCAACAACTATGCCACTCTGGCAAAAGTAATGAAATTGGGAAAAATAATATACTCAAAGCCAAACTGGATATTGACAAAACATAAGAATCAATAAAAGCTACTACTGTATCACCCTTACCCATAGAAAAGACATCTATAATTATAATATTATCACAAAAGCAAACTAAAGATTGACATACAGTAAATATCTACTAAATGCAACAAGTATGCTATCACTAGCAATAGAAAAGAATTCACTGGCACCAACTAAATATCTAAAGATTAATTAATAATAACACTAGTAAAGATATAAGAGAATGGGAATGGAAGAATAAAAATAAAATTTTTAAAATAAAGAAAAGGAAGCTGAGGAGAAAAGTGATATAAAGGATACAATTAAAGAGTGAAAAAATGAGTAGAATTAGATAAAAGTAAAAGAATAATCAAGAAAGAAAAAAAGAGAAAAATAAAGAAAAAAGAACAAGAAGAAAGAAAAGGAAAATCTCAAACTCAAGAAAAACAGTGACTAAATAAAATGAGTCCCCCAAAATTCCTGTTTTTGAATGAGTGATTTCTTTCCAGGGTCTGTGGTATTGGAACCCACCAGGTATGGTGAAGGATAGCACATCTCTGTGAAGATCTATTTGTTTCCACACTCACCCTTTTTGTGTGTGTAAATGCTGAATCCTACCCCACCTTTCCTGCTAGATGTTGTCACCAATGGTAGCTAGTGTGATTGTGTAGTGGCCCGCCTGGCTTCAGAACACTCTGTTCATACACCCCAGGCTGTGGCAACCATCCAAAGCCATGGCAATGATCATATTAGCAAATGTAGAAACCAAACAGACCATTGAACTCTATGCTACATGTGGGTAGTGGAATGGAAACAAAAAACAAATAAAATCTTTGGGTTTACTGGCTGTGATTTTTTTAACATCTTGAGATGGATACTTAGGTAGTACATTTTTACACTTCTTTTTTTCTAATATATATTTTAGAGCTATAAATTTATAAAAATGTATAAAATCTGTAGGTAAATCCTAAATTGGGATATCTACTAGAGAATATTTCCTAATTAATATTATGATTTTCCTTTTAAGTCTTTGTTATTCATAAGTATATAGCATAATTTCTCTATTTTAGAAGATTTTTTATTCTTTTTGTAGTTTTTAGATATTTTATATGAAGCATTATGAAAATTCTTTGAGAATCTAAATAGTACCTTGCCTCTGACAGGTCTTAGTCTTTGCTTCTGATGGGTTGCTAGACTAGGAGCTAACACTCTTAATCCAGTTATGGTCTAATGAACTTCCATCAATTTAATGGCTGGTCTATTTCTAATTCACCTTGACCTTGTCAGTGTAAGCCTAAAGGGTTCTGTCCAAAAACCTGAAGTACCGAGACACCTCCCATTTGGAAATCCCTAATTGCTCCTTTTTCTTCCTACTTCTGTAAAACAGCTTAATCATTCAGCCATCATTTGTATTTGACATTTGCTGCAAAGGGTAAATGGACACCAGAGGCTGGGATCATTTCTGTTGGTATCTTTCCTTTCTTAGGCCTTTGCTCACAGCTTCCTTCTTATTGTCTTAGTAGCTCCTTACCATGATTTTTTAATTATTAAAAATATTGTATATAATTCTCCAGTTTTCTACTAGCTTCAACAATTTATTCTAGCATTGCTGTGACCAGAACTGACATAGGATTTTTTATTTTAAGACATATATTTAAGTCCTGTAAAGCCATGATACATTAAGAAATCATTTAAATACATTAAGTCGTTAAATACTAGCTCTGTGCCTGCTTGGTGTTTAGAAAACTCAACTAAACTCTCTAAGCCTCAATTTTCACACTTGAAATGAGAGTACAAATGGCAATATTAATAGCACTTACCTTATATGTCTATTGTGAATGTTAAAAGAATAAAAATAAGTAAAACACCAGAAATTCTGCTTCAACAAAATAAATTCTACTTCAAATTCTGCTAATATTACAATTATTGTTTTCATTATTATTCACATAAAACACTCCAATGATTTTCTAGGCATATATTTAGCAACAAATAAAAACTCTTCAGTTTTAGGTTCATACATAGAAAATACTAAAAGTACATGTACACATGCTAATTATTATAGGCTACATTTGAAAGATCATATTGGAAATCTAAAAGTGGTGGTGGTAAGTTACTGGCAGGATGTGGCGTTTAGGGAAAATGAGCACAGTTACAAATTTAGAACATTAATCCTAACACTGATGTCACTAGACTTAAGAATGATGACTCACAATAACCCATCAAAAGTAACTGATAAATAAGAAAAATTCCAATTGTTTATTTACAATGAGAACTATTTCTGTCTTGCACTTTAAAGATGATTGTATATGTATTACTGATGTATGCTCCATTTAAAGACAGTTCTACTTGGAAAATTAAATTGTGGCTAAGAGGTTATTTGATACAAATGGACTAGAGAAGGTTGGGAATTTTCCAGAACAGCAGGATAAACACTTCTCTGCCTAAGTATAGCCTGACCAGAGCAACATAATAAGGTGGGAGAACAGTTTCAGGTAGAAGCTGATGATGACTGCTGGGGATTTAGCTCAGTGGTTTTGCCACCTTTCTCACAAGTGCAAGGACCCAAGTTTGATCCCTGGTACCAAGAAAAAAGAAGAAATCTTTACACTATACTACAAAGCTACTGTGGTAAAAACAGCATAGTACTGGCAAAGAAACAGACCTGAGGATCATTGAAATAGATTAGAAGATGGAGAAACAACTCCAGACATACTCAGCCACCTCATCTTTGAAAAAGGATCCAATTGCCCTTACTGGAGGAAGTAAATGATGTTGGAAAGACTAGATTTCTCCCTTTTATTTTTTTGGTACCAGGGATAGAACTCGAGACCTTGCGCTTGCGAGGCAGGTGGCAGAACCACTAAGCTAAATTCCTGGCCTGGAAAAACTGGATTTCAACCTGCCAAAGATTAAAACTAGACCCATATCTATCACCATGCACTAAACTAAGATTGAAGTGGATTAAAGATCTAAATATTAAAACAGAAACATTAAACTTGCTGAGTTAATAAGTTAGGTAGAACTCTTGAAGACATTGGCATAGGAAAAGACTTCATGAACAAAACCTCAGTAGCATGCAAATTAGCACAATCAACAACTGGGATCTCATCTTATTAAAAAGCTTCTACACTGCAAGAGAAACCACCAACAGAGCTAACAGACAACCTACAATGTGGGAAAAAAATTTTAGCACCTGTACCTCAGACAAAGGACTGCTATCTAGAATATATAAAGAACTGAAAAATATCAGACCCCCAAATTGAAAGACCCAATTCAAAAATGGGCATCTGAAAAGAACAGACATTTCTCACACAAAGAAGTAAAACCAGCAAATAAACATATGAAAAAATGTTCAACATCACTGGTCATTCAAGAGATGCAGATGAAAACAACACTGAGATTCCACCTCACCCCACAGAGAATGGCTGCTATCAAGAAATCAACAAATAACAAATGCTGGCAGCACTGTGGGAAGAAAGGAACGCTTCTCCATTGTTGGTGGGAGTGCACACTGGTGCAACCACTGTGGAAATCAGTACGGAGATACCTCAAAGAACTAGGACTACAGGTCCCATTTGACCCAGCTATTCCCCTGCTGGGTATCTTCCCAAAAGAATTAAAAGACTCATACCACAGTGATATATGTGCACCCATGTTCATAGCGGCACAGTTTGTAATAGCTAAAACTTGGAAGCAGCCCAAGTGACCATCAACTGGAAACTGGATAAAGAAGATGTGGGGGTTTTTTATAAAATGGAATACTACTCAGCCATAAAGAACAAGAAACTAGAGACATATATAGCTAAACGGATCCACTTTGAGGAGATATTCTTAAGTGAAATAAATAGGACAAACGTGTAAATACCAAATAGTTTTTCTGGTGTGAGAAACTGAAAGGGTAAATAAGGATTAAAATGATTAAAATGAATAATTGATCATTTGAAATAGGAAGAGAAGGTCCAAAGAGGTAGGGGAAGTGGGAGAGGAAGGGGAAAATAAAGAAGGGAAAGGAAAAATTATGAGAAAAGGAAAAAATGGAAACAAAGCCTTTGTAAACAGAAAAGGGTGGAGGGGGTGAAGGAAGGACAGGAAATGGGGAAAAAATAAGAACCAAGATACGACATGTACAAATACAAGTACCCAGTGATAAATGTAAATATATTGTATACCTAAAAGGTACCAATAAAGAATTTAAGCAAAAAAAAAAAAAAAGAAACTTTTGATGATTTCAGTCTTTTCTTTGGTTTGCCAGGGGAATCTTGCAGTCAAACCAATACTCCAATATAATCTCTAACACTAGTAGGTGAATCCTGGAATTCAGCTATTTCTTTTCAAAATGAAACAGTACCCTGGTTCTTAGGAGATTCGCCATGATTATAGTGTATCATAAAACATTTATTGTGACTCCTAGATGTAGAATATGCACAGTTTACTTTAGTTGTTAAACTTTTGGGTGAGAAAGTAAATATTTCACCAAATATTTTTTTAATTTTTTTGCATTAATTTGCTAATTCTACCCTTGAGTCCCTGTTTCTAACCTCCATCTTTCCACAATTACAAATGTTTCACATTCATTATTGGAGAAGGTGCTTCTAAAACCTTAAGGAAAAGCACTGCTTGAGTTTCAGGGACACTTCATAATTTATCACAGGCAAGAATAGGTTTAAGTTCAAGGTGAAGGATGAGCCATATGTCCAAAGGTAAACACCACATATTAAGTATGAAACAAGATACATACACTGTTGTAACATCAAGGGCAAAACCTGCCTCCAGGATGTATGTTCCCATATACTTAGCCTTTAATGAACCGTTTGCATTTTTCCTATGTACTTACTGAGGCTGCTTTTGGACTTTGTAAAGAGGCCCCACTATAGTATCTAAAGAATGGCATCCAGTCCTGATGGCTGGAAGGTCAAAGAAGAGATGCTGAAAGAGGTTACAGCTTTTGTATTAAAAAGAAGAGAAATAGGGGCCGGGGATTTAGGTCAGTAGCACTGCACCTGCCTTGCAAATGCAAGGTCCTGAGTTCAATCCCCAGTACCAACAAAAAGGAGAGAAACAGAAATGAAGAGCTTTGCTTGTCATTTTTGAGCCTCTGGGTCTGTGCTTGAGAATTTCCTCTGATACTGTACCCTATCCTTTATGCAAAGGATCCAAAGCAAAGGAGAAAAAAATGTATGATATGTCTAATTGGTTGGTTAGGTGACAAATTGATATTTCCTTTGATCATTGACATTAAGATAACGCATCTCCGGTTACATTTCTAAACTCCTCTTTCCCAGTTGGTGATACCTCTTAGCTAATTCCTTTCTCCAGAGGCCTCCTTTTCCTAATGTTTTCTCTATGCTTCCCTTTTATCTTTTTCTTATGCAAGAGAAGTGATTCCAACTTCCCAGTATAAGGTTAAGGACTTTTCATAATGTGTATTATGTAACATAGCACTTGATACATGATAAATACTCAGCTAATAGTAGCTATGGATGTCATTCTGATATATTGGTTTTTATTCTGATCTTTTTCTTCCATCGAGCTCCTAGGAACCTAAAGTGTTCTCTACACTCTGCGGTTACAGGACGTTTCCCTGAGCTTGGATCTGCCTTCTGGTCCGTCTGCTACCATGCTTTCACTAGAATAGACTGTCAGTTTAGAAGTCAGAGGTTAATCATTTATGACCTACTGACTGGGACAATGCTAGTGAGTCCTCACACTTCTTTGTTCTAGTTAGAGTAGCTACTGTAAGGATAGTTTCATTAATGCTGGTAGGTGGATTTGAATTTCAGCAAGAGATTGCACTTGGCAGGTACAGCCAGTCTTCCATCCTTCCCATCATTTCAGGTCTCTGCTTCCTGGGAATGGATTCTCTGCTGCACTCCAAAAGGGACAAGGGCTTACCAAAAAAAAAGCTATAGATAATCAAGAGCCAAATATTTACAAAACTGAAATTGGTTCTTTTGGTATCTAATGAGAAATTATCCAGATTCATAGTGTTCCAGGGGTCAAATATGGAAAGAAAATGCCAACATACTCAAAGAAATATCTAAACTAGAAAAATTACAGAACTACACAAGACTGTATACTTAGGAGATCACCCCATAAGCATTATTAATTATTTTGAATATTTGGTTTACTTTTAGTAAATTAGGGCTTACACTCTACAAAAGAAAAGATTATAGCATTATGATATTTGGTATTAAGAAAGTCTTTCTGAATTTTTTTCATTCTCCCTTCCCTCTAGATATAGATAGATACATAGATTTAGATAAAGATATATGTAGATATATACATAGATAGATTTAGATATAGATTTATATACATATATGTATACATTTATAGATAGATATACATTTTTAACCCATAACATGAGAGAGGAGATGTACTCTCTTAACACTTTTGAAAACTTAAGGAATAAAGAAATATTCGTAGGGATGTTATGGTGCTAAGACATAATCACTGTAGTATATAAGAATCAGTGAAACATCTACTAAGAAATGTTTTCAACTACTTTTCATTATAAAGCATAGGGAAGGGCCCAGGATTTAGCTCAGTGGTGTAGCTCCCACCTCCTAAGCACAAAGTCCTAAATTCAATCCCTGGTACCAAAAAATAAAAATAAAAAATAAAGCATAGGGAAATAGAAAAGAGACATATATTTTAAAGCAATGAGATAAAGGGTTACATTGATTCACAAGTTGCACATGACATTCCTTCAAACCTTGAGAGATACTCACTCATTTTCTACAGCATGGGTTCTCTTGAAAAATATATTCTTCAGGGCAGATTTTACATCCTTATTCCTCAGGCTGTAGATCAGTGGGTTCAGCATGGGAGTTACAAGATTATTCAACATCTGAATTACAGCACTAAACAAGGGACTGGGGTTGGGCTGCAGATAGATGGTGATGACTGGCCCATAAGCACAAAGGAGTGCGGTGAGGTGGGCACTGCAGGTGGAGAATACTCGTTGCCTGCCCTCTGTTGAGCGAATTTTTGATATGCAGATTCCAATGTGAGTGTAGGAAACAAAGATGAGAAACAAGCAAATGAGAGTCAAAAGACCAACATTTGTAAAACCTACCCTATGAGCAAGAGATGTATCCTCACAGGCTAGAGGCAACACTGCAGGAATATCACAGAAGTAGTAGGCCACCTGGTTGGAGCCACAGTAGGGTAGCTGGAAGGTGAGGGAGGTTAGGATAATGGCATGGACACAGCCACTCATCCAGGTCCCACTGGCCAATACAGAGCACACCCTGTGGTTCATGATGACCATGTATCTCAGTGGATAACATATGGCAACAAAGCGATCATAGGCCATCACTGTGTAAAGGAAACACTCAGTGCAGCCCAGGAAATGGTAGAAGAAGAGCTGAGCAGCACAGCCCTGAAAAGAGATGTCTTGACTATGCCCTGAAAGGTAGGACAACATCTTGGGGACAGTAGTCGAAGAGAAACTCAGGTCAAAGATGGAGAGATTGCCCAAGAAATAATACATGGGAGTGTGAAGCCGAGAGGAGGACAAGATAGCAGCAAGAATGAGCACATTTCCCAGGAGGGTGCATGAATACAATGATGAGAACAGGAAGAAAAGAGCAGTCTCTAGGCCTTCTGTCTCAGGGATGCCCAGCAGGATGAATTCAGTCACCGCAGTGTGATTTCTCATTTTTGTGGAAGAATCAGCCTTGGGTGTCTGTGAAAAGAAATTTGTGGTTAAATTTAATATTCAGATAAAGTAACTGTGTTTACATCAGTGGAATGGTAAGGAAGAAAAGATCCAGTTATTCGCAGAACAGTTCTTCCTGATAGAAATTTTTTATCTGTCTACTTCTTGTCTGGATATCTTTCTGAAATTTCTGTAGTTTGAAGCATCACATTACAGATTGTGCTCATTAAAGATCTTAACCACAGAAGAGTCACAGGCCTAGTCTCCTATCCTTCCAATTTTTTACACACACTGTTAAATTCCATTAATTCCAAATGTTCTTTTTTTGATTGTAAAGGAACAAATACAAAAACTCAATATATTGCTTATACACAAAGTTACATCTAAATTTCGTACATTCATTAAAGACAATTTGGCCCCATTAACTCTATGTATCGTTATGGAAACCACACATCCAAAATACAGGGTCTTCCAAATTGTAATACTTGGTATGAGATACAGAATGACAAATTAGCTACAAAAGGGGTCCTTGCTTTTAATGAATAGAGAATTTTATTGATGGGATTTTCATTCTCTGAGTCCCCTGAGTGTGATACAGATGACTATATTGTAAATTTCACCTCAACCACCACAGTCTACAATTCTCTAGCCACACACAAGTTAATTGTTACTAATTTTTACCAGTAAAAGACACAGATGTAAGGGAAAAACTTTTCAAATTTCATGTTCTGAAAATTCTGTTATCTTTTTCTACTTTTAACTTCTCCAATCCAGTGATATCTTTAAATTATACATCTTCGCATGAATTCTATTGCCTAACGTTCCTTAAATTATCCATTTATCTATCTATCATTTATCTATCCATCTATAATCCATATATTTATCTATCTCTTGACCTTACATTTTTCATGGTGATTGTAAGGACAGGACAAATTGAGAGCCAAGATAAAAATTGGAGGACAAAACCTGGGCACTTGCCTGGCAAACAGGGAGCATAAGTGGCTGGTGCTATTCAGTGCTTTTTTCCTTTCATTCCTGACAGAAAGAAGGAGCCTCCCTATCTAAAGCCCACTCATTCTGAAGTCTGCAAGTAGAAGGTGTCCTGAGTTCTGTTTTTAAATTTACTTTCAAGTAGAGTGACACACATGCAAGTGTGGTTCAACTCCCTTGCAGCAATCTCCTATCTGATACCAGGAACTGCAATAATTCATACACATAGGAGATTTTAAACAACCTTGGCTTCCTTTGGGTGTTAGTCCCCCAAGTCAGGCATAGTATTAAGTAAGGGTGCATTTAATTAGTTGGCATAATTAAACTTTAGAAATAAGGAAAAAATTGGTATAATTTCTTTTAAAACATATTTTAATGGAATAATTTTTAAAAATTCATTTCATGCCTATATCACACATATTTGCATGTGAATTTTTGCATTTATTGTTTTTTAATGTAGTGTTGTGATTATAAAATAAATTATACATTATTTTACTGCAAGTGCCAATAGGATAGACATATTCCAAAAGCACCTGCAGTAACTGAGAGAATTAAAGAAACTGATGCAAACTTAGGCCCAGGAAAGGTGGGGACTGGCACAGCTCCAGGCACAGTGGCAGGAAGATTGAAAGAGCATCCTCCCCCAGCCCTGCCATCAGATGGCTCAGCCACAGCAGCCTATCATTCCGTGTGCCTCAGCTCATGATGAAACTGATTTCCTTGGTTGAGTCCCATACTGGCCCCTGTGTCCAGGGTATGGGATACAGTGGAATGGAGATGGAAGTTTCCAAAGGGTGGGGAAAAGACTACTGCCCTGAGAAAGAGGGAGAAAAATATTGAGATCAAAATGAATATTAGCTATCACTTAAAAGTATCTGTGTTATATTCTTTGCATCTTTTATTGCCTCCATGTTAATTGTCTTGAATAAGCAATATATACTGGGTAGGTGAATGGAATTCCTAATTATTCATGCAGAGAAGAATCCCATATATTCCAAGAAACATTGAATAGCAAGTCCATGTCAAGCATTAGTTATTTGCCAAGAGAAATGAAAGGTTACTAAGAGAAGTTTTTTGGACATAGTCTCTCAGTTCAAAAAGTGTCTAATCTATTGGAAGAAAAAGAGAATTATACAGTCTTATTTAAACCTCAGTACTCTTATGACATCTTCTACAGATAAGGAAAGTAAGGATCAAAAAAGTTAAATAAACTTGTCCAGAACCTTGGAGCTTGCCTTGGAAGGATTTGAGATTGGACCAGTTATTTTTAGCAATTTTGACTATAAAGTTCTTTATCATAAAGTTTCTAATCATAAAGTTTGGTGTTTAGAGAATGTGTAGGTTGTTGCATGATTCTAAATACATCTGCAAATTTTATTGAGAAATATTGTTTTTTTTTTTTTATTGATACATTTTATTGGTACACTTTAGGTATACAATTCACTAACATTTATCACTGGGTGTTTGTACCTGTACATGATATATCTTGGTTCTTATTTTTTTCCCCATTACTTGTGCGCCCTTCACCTCCTCCACCCTTCCCTATTTACATAGATTTTGTTTCCATTTTTTTTCTTTTCTCATAGTTTTTCCTTTCCCTCTTTTCCTTTCCCCTTCCCCTCCCTTCACTCCTTCATCTTTAGACCTTTTTTCCTATTTCAAATTATCAATTATTCATTTTAATTATTTTAACTATTGTTTACACTATCAGTTTCTCACACTAGTGAAACTATTCGGTATTTACACATGTGTATCCTATTTATGTCACTTAAGAGTATGGCTTTGATATGCATCCATTTAGCCATAAATGTCTCTAGTTCCTCATTCTTTATGGCTGAGTAGTACTCTATTTTATAGAAAAACCACATTTTCTTTATTCAGTTTCCAGTTGATGGTCACTTGGGCTGCTTCCAAGTTTTAGCTATTACAAACTGTGCCGCTATGAACATGGGTGCACATATATCACTGTGGTATGAGTCTTTTAATTCTTTTGGGAAGATACCCAGCAGGGGAATAGCTGGGTCAAATGGGACCTGTAGTCCTAGTTCTTTGAGGTATCTCCGTACTGATTTCCACAGTGGTTGCACCAGTGTGCACTCCCACCAACAATGGAGAAGGGTTCCTTTCTTCCCACAGTGCTGCCAGCATTTGTTATTTGTTGATTTCTTGATAGCAGCCATTCTCTGTGGGGTGAGGTGGAATCTCAGTGTTGTTTTCATCTGCATCTCTTGAATGACCAGTGATGTTGAACATTTTTTCATATATTTGTTTGCTGCTTTTACTTCCTGGTCTGAGAAATGTCTGTTCATTTCAGATGCCCATTTTTGAATTGGGTCTTTGAATTTGGGGGGTCTGATATTTTTCAGTTCTTTATATATTCTAGATAGTAGTCCTTTGTCTGCGGTACAGCTGCTAAAATTTTTTTCCCATATTATAGGTTGTCTCTTAGCTCTGTTAGTGATTTCTTTTGCAGTGAAGAAGCTTTTTAATAAGATGAGATCCCAGTTGTTGATTCTTTCTGCTGGTTCCCATGATGCTGAGGTTTTGTTCATGAAGTCTTTTCCTATGCCAAAGTCTTCAAAAGTTCTACCTAACTTATCTTCCAGCAAGCTTAGTGTTTCTGGCTTAAAATTTAGATCTTTAATCAACTTGGATCTAAGTTTAGTATGCAGTGATAGGTATGGGTCTAGTTTTAATCTTTGGCAGGTTGAAATCCAGTTTTTCAAACACCATTTATTAATTAGGCTATCTTTCCTCCAATGATGGTGATTGGCTCCTTTGTCAAAGATGAGGTGGCTGAGCATGTCTGGAGTTGTTTCTGCATCTTCTAATCTGTTCCACTGATCCTCAGGTCTCTTCTTTTGCCAGTACGATGCTGATTTTATCACAGTAGCTTTGTAATATAGTTTTAAGTTGGGGATTGTGATACCCCCAGCCATGTCTCTGTTGCTTAGAATTGCTTTAACTATTCTAGGTCTCTTCTGGTTCCGAATGAATTTTTGTATTGTTTTCTCTAGTTCTGTCAAGTATATTGTTGGAATTTCAATTGGCATTGCATTGAATCTATATAGTAGTTTTGGAAGTATGGCCATTTTCACTATATTGATTCTTCCTGCCCAGGAGCAAGGGATGTTTTTCCATTTTCTTGTATCCTCTTTGATCTCTTTTTTCAGAGTGCTGTAGTTTTCAGTGTAGAGGTCTTTTGCTTCCTTCTTTAGATTGATTCCTAGATATTTCATTTTTTTGGATGCTATTGTATAAGGAATTGTTTCCCTAATGTCTCACTCAGTGAGTCTGTTATTTGTGTACAAGAAGGCTATTGTTTTTTGTGTTGACCTTGTATCCAGCTACTCTACTGAATCTGTCAATTAAGTCTAGAAGTATTCTGGAGGAGTTTTTTGGGTCTTCTATGTAAAGTATCATATCATCAGCAAATAATGACCGTTTAACTTCTTCTTTTCCTATCTTTATTCCTTTTATTTCTTTCTCTTTTCTAATTGCTGTGGCTAATGTTTCCAGAACTGTATTGAATAGGAGTGGTGATAGTGGGCATCCTTGTCTTGTTTCTAATTTTTGCGTGAAAGTTTTCAGTTTTTAACCATTTAGTATGATGTTGGCTGTTGGTTTTTCATAGATAGACTTAATCAGGTTAAGATAAAGACCTTCTATTCCAATTTTCTGTAGCGTTTTTATCATGAATGGGTGCTGGATTTTGTTGAATGCTTTTTGTGCATCTATTGAGATGATCATATGGTTTTTGTCCTTGACTCTGTTAATATGGTGTATTACATTTATTGATTTATGAATGTTGAACCATCCTTGCATCCCTGGGATAAATCCAACTTGGTCAGGTTGTATGATCTTCTTGTTGACCCTCTGTATTCTGTTTGCCAGTATCTTGTTGAGGATTTTTGCATCTATGTTCATTAGGGAGATTGGCCTGTAGTTCTCTTTTTGGGTTGGATCTTTCCTTAGTTTTGGAATCAAAGTAACACTTGCTTCCAGGAATGAATTTGGAAGCATTGCTTCCCTTTCAATTTCCTTGATTAGTCTAAAGAGTAATGGAATTAGTTTTTCTTTAAATGTCTTGTAAAATTCAGCAGTGAAGCCTTCCAGACCTGGGCTTTTCTTTGTTGGTAAATATTTTATTATATTTTCAATTTCACTCATTATAATTGGGGTGTTTAGATTTTCTACATCTCCTTCATCTAACTTTGGCAATTCGTATGTATCTAGGAATCTGCCCATTTCTTCTGTGTTTTCCATTTTATTGGAGTAGAGGTTTTCCAAGTAGGTGTTGATGATCCTCTGGTTTTCTGTTGAATCTGTTGTGACTTCACCTTTTTCATTCTTAATTGCATGGATTTGAGCCTTTTCTTTCCTTTTTTTGATAAGGTTGGCTAAAGGTTTATCGATTTTATTTATTCTTTTAAAAAAACAACTCTTTGATTCTTTGATTTTTTTGTATTGTTCTCTTAGTCTCCATGACATTGATTTCTGCCCTGATCTTTATAATTTCCTCTCTTGTAGGAGCTTTGGATTCATTATGCTCTTCTTTTTCTAGGAGCTTGAGGTTCTGCATTAGGTTATTTATCTGAGTTGTCTCTGTTTTCCTAATATGGGCATTCACTGCTATGAATTTCCCATGTAGAACTGCTTTCATTGTGTCCCATAGATTCCTTTATTTTGTACTGGCATTTTCATTTACTTGTAGAAACTATTTAATTTCTTCTTTAATTACTTCTGTGACCCATTGGTTGTTCTAGAAGGTGTTATTCAGTTTCCATGTGTTTGTTGGGATTTTGCAGTTTCTTATGTTATTGATCTCCAATTGTATCACACTATGGTCTGATAATATACAGGGGTTAACTTCTATTCTTTTACATTGATGTAGACATGTCCTATGAGCTAGCATGTGGTCTATTCTGGAGAATGACCCATGTGCAGCCGAAAAGAATGTGTATTCTGATTTTGTGGGGTGGAACACTCTGTAAACATCTATTAAGTCCATTTGTTCAATAGCGTGGTTCAGTTCTAGAATTTCCTTGTTAACTTTTTGTCTAGATGATCTGTCTATTTGTGATAGTGGGGTATTGAGGTCCCCCACTACAATTGTGTTAGTTTTTATTCAGTTTTTCATGTCTATTAATATTTGTTTTGTATAGTTGGGGGCATTTGTATTTGGTGCATATATATTTAGGATTGTCATCTCTTCCTCTTGGATTGTTCCCTTCAAAAGGATATAGTGACCATCTTTGTCTCTCTTAATTTGTTTTAGTTTGAAATCTAATTTGTCTCCAATTAAATTGCTACCCCTGCTTTCTTCTGGGTTCCTGTGGTGTGGAGAACTGTTTTCCATCCTTTTAGTTTCAGTCTATGAGTTTCTTTTTGAGTTAGGTGTGTTTCTTATATACAGCATATTGTTGCATTTTCCTTTTTAATCCATCTGCCAGTCTATTTCTTTTGATTGGTGAATTGAGACCATTAATATTGATGATTATAATTGATAGATATTGATTTATCCTTGTCATGATGTTTTACTTTTGTTGGCTCTTTTATTTCTTTTTGTTTCCCCCTTTCTCCTTAGTGTCTTACCTTGCCTAGTGGCTTTCCTCTTTTGGGCCTCATGGAGTTGTGGCCTTCATTGCTTTTTTCTAGAATATAGTTTAGAATTACCTGTAGTACTGGTTTGGTGTTCATGAAATTTCTCAGGTGTTCTTTGTCGTAGAAGTATCTAATTTCCCCATCAATTTTGAAAGATAATTTTGCCTGATACAACAGTCTAGGTTGGAAGTTATTTTCCTTTAGGGCTTGAAATACTTCACTCCAGGCTCTCCTTGATTTGAGGGTTTGTGTTGAGAAGTCTGCTGTGATTCTGATGGGCTTTCCTTTGTAGGTGATTTGTTTCTTTTCTCTAACTGCTTGTAGGATTTTGTTTTTCTGTTGGGTTTCTAGGATCTTGACTATTATATGTCTAGATGTAAATATTTTTTAATCATGGCTAGTTGGAGTTCTATATGCCTCACTTATCTGTATGTCCAATTCTCTACCTCTGTCTGAGAAGTTTTCCACTATTACTTCTGTGAACAGTTTTTTTATGTCAATTATGCTTTCTCCTGTTTTTTCATGGACTCCTATCAGTCTTATGTTATTCTTCTTTGCATCGTCTAGCAGTTGTTGGATTGATTTCTCATGGTCCCTTACTATTTTTAAGAAATCTCTATTTTCATGGTCTCTAACCACGATCCTGTCTTCTATATCTGATATTCTGTCTTCAGATTCCCTTAATCTGCTGTGGATACTTTCAATGGAGTTTTTGATCTCCTGAATATCTGCTTAAATTGGTTTCATGGATTGCATTTCTTTCTTATGTTGAGCAATCATTGTTTCCATTTCTTTCTTATGCTGGGTATTCATGGTTTCCAGCATGTTTCTGAGCTCATCTATTTTTTTATCTGTTTCTGTTCTAGATCCTCTAATCATGTCTTTCACTCTGCTCACCATGTCTGTATTTATCTGGGAGATTATTTCTGCTGAATTTTTCTAGAGCCTCATTCATCTGTTTTGTTACTTCCTGTGCTATCAGTTCAGGGTATCCAGGTGGTTGGTTATGGGACTTTTCCATCTCATTTCTCCCAAGATTTACCCTTGGTAGGGTGGAAGTCTGAGTCTGTGCCTTGCTTAAATGTCTTCTAATTTTTGTTTTTGGTACTGTCCTTGGTTTAACTCCTGGGTTGATAGTTTGAAATTGCTTATTGTAGGTATCTTTGTTGCTTGTAATTAGAACCCTTATGGAATGATTGCTTCTCAGAGGTGTCTTCCAGATATAGCTGGTCTTTAAATTTTGAGTCTCTAATGACTCTAAGGCTATCTCATTTTCCTTATACTAGAAAGGTTCATTGACTAGATCAATACCAACACCTTAGCCCAAGTGATACAATCAGCAACACCATTGCATCAAGTACATCTTAGAAAATGACATTTTGTGGTAGTTATTAATCTATCACCTTTAGCTGTGTGAATTAAATCAAGATCGAGGACCAACCCAACCTATAGTGAATAAACTCTTCCATATAACAACTTTGTCCTTTGGGATGGGGAGGTAGAAGGGGTTGAGGAGGGAGAGACAGATGGGAAGAAGGATAGGGGAAGGTTAGCAGTGTGGTCAGAGGACACAGGTGAGAAGGAAAAAGAGAATAATAGGAAAATAAAGAAGAACTCTGAATGAAGACAAAAACAGCGACAAAAAGGGAAGATGAACAATGTGGGAGAGCAAGACAGTGAGTGTAAGAGAGAGAGAAAGGAAAGAGAAAAGAAAGAAGGAAAGAAAAAAAGGAGAGAAAAACAAATATTTGCAAAGAGTAGGGGGAAAATTAAAGATAAGAGGAGCAAAAGAAAAGAAAAGAGGAAAAAAAAAACAAACTAATAATACTAATTTGGGGAATAAAAAATAACCATGAAGATGAAGGGGCTCTTTCCGGGTATGTCTTTGCTGTCACAATAGACAACGTTGGTAGCAGTGTGCAGATATAAATCAATGCGTCTCAGCAAGCTAGTCGCAGACCCATGAGATTCAGGCAGATTTCTGGTTGCAAGTCCCAAGGTGAGCTCCCTGTCCTCCTGTAGGGTTGAACTCTGCAGAGTTGTATTGCAGATTCCAGCTGCCCTTCCCTTGAAAATAGTCCCAGTCCTGATGGGAGGTGAAGATGACTCCAACTTACCCAGGACAGTGGTCTGGTGGTCCGGTGTCCTCTGTGTCTTTGTAGTGTGGAACCAGGTGGCTGTACAGAGGAGAAGGGGGTTGGGGTGGGGGGCGTTGTCTAGTGTATTGCTGCCAGGGCGTGGGCTGATTCTGCGCATTCCGCGCTACTCGAGAGGTTGCTACAACGTCCACAGACCTGACTGTCTGCAGTGGGTTCATTAGGCGCGTTCTGCGCAACTCTGCTCACCGAGGGCTCCACAACCGGCAGTCCATCCCTCTACCCTGGGCGTCCTAGGAACTGCGGGATGCTGGGGGCACCTCGCACCTGGCTTTTAGCCGCAGGAGTGGATGGGCACTGGTGGCTCCCACCCACCCGCAACACGGTGTCCTTTGCCCCTTGATCCGGTGCCTCCTTCTCTCCTTAGCACATGGGTGGCAACCGCTCAGCCGGCGAGCAGGGTGTGGCGCAAAGGTGGCCCGGGCTGTGGGCTCCGAAACATTGCTTTTCTTACACATCTCACTAATAGTAAGAGAATAGAATTGATAATTATGCCATCTGAGTTATCCTTGATTATCTTTAACGTTTTGGCTGGAGAAAATATTTTGTATTAATAAAAAGGATAATAAATATACTTTTAACAAGCAAGTAAACGTCTTTTAAATTTGCCTTTGTTTGGCAAAAATTCCTTCGAAGAAAACAAATATCGTGAACCATTTTAGGTTTTAGTAGAATGCTTTAGAATCAAGGTGGAATGTGCTATAGTGATCTAAGTCACAGTGAAAACATGTTTTATACTCCCAAAAGGTCGGATGTTCTCTGTAATGATACCTATTGCAGATTAAGTAGGGATCAGATCACAATGATACAGACTTTAACAAAATATGCAATATATTTTTGATGTGGTCTTATATAGTAGTTCTTTTCTTCCACATAAAGTGTAACGATAATCCAGAATTGTAAGTAGTAAAAGCAAAATTGCAAGTTGTATTTTATTCAGATTTATTAGCAAAATTCAATGTTTGATCCATTCTTTGGTAAAATAGGGATTTTATGTGTGTTTTGAACATATCAAATATGTGTTTTTAATGAACTATACATGTGTTTTAATTAATAAGAATAGTGTGGATTTGTGGTATAAGATAATGCTTTCAAATATGTATATACAGTATTATGGAATGGCTAAAGAAAGCTAATTA
Organism: Heterocephalus glaber; assembly: GCF_053883595.1. Taxonomy (NCBI): domain Eukaryota; kingdom Metazoa; phylum Chordata; class Mammalia; order Rodentia; family Bathyergidae; genus Heterocephalus; species Heterocephalus glaber. The sequence goes on along the minus strand of NW_028258295.1, from coordinate 3,516,234 downwards.
ACATATATTTCCTTTATAATTTTCTTAAAAATAATAACACTTAAAATTTACTATCTTAAAAATTTTAAAGGATAAAACACTGGAGTGACCATATTGTACATTGAACCTCTTGAACTCATTCCTCCTGTTTAATTGAAATTGTGTATCCTTTGAACAATATCACCAGCTCTCCCCAGCCACACTATTTATCCTTGCCAAGGTAGCCACCATTCTACCCTCTGCTTCTATGATTTCAAATGTTTTAGATTCCACACATAATGGACACTATATTTATCTTGTCTTACTCTGCTCTGTTTGTAGGGAACAGGGAAGGGGATGTTACCAGGACCTCTGCTGTGGGTCTTGGCCTGTGACGCGCCACAGCATAAGGCAAATTCAAGAACAGACAGAAACAAGATTTAGAGTGGAAAAGCTGAGTCTTGGGTCTTGGTCAGTGCTACTGATGGCAGCAAAGACAAAGGCCCCCGACGACATCCAGTATTTATTGAATACAATTGTGGGAAGGAATAGGGAAAGGGTATGCTTTGAAGGTATCTTGTAAAATACTGCTGAACACCTAGCATGATGGTGCCAGGCAGGGCTGTTAGGGAGTAAGCACTGCTTATCTTGCTTGGATAGAACAAACCAGTACTGGGGCCGGGTGCAATTAGCAAGCAACCCATCAGGTCAGTGAGAAGCCATAATTCAGGGTAAAGGGTTTTAATTGGGACCACACTGACCTCAGCTGCATGTAACTCAGCAGAGCCCTGCCACTTCACAGACCAGGGCCTAGGTTTCCATGGCAGCCATTGAGTGCGGGGCTATAGTTGCCCCAGTCCACCATTTGACATGCCCATTTGAGTCACATAGATCTTCAGCCTGACTCCTGATATAAAACAATATAGCCAAATTATGGAAAGCAAGAATCACATGCCGCTCAAAGCCCACTAGTACTGGTCATGGATGTCTCCTACACCTCATTTCACTTAGCATAATGACCTCCAAGTTCATCCATGATTTCCAAATGATATGACTTTGTTCTTTTCCAGGCTGAAATTTTTCTCCATTTGTTCAGTAAACATGTGAATACAGTCACCTATTCAACATCTTCCTATATATCTTTTTAATTTTTGTTTTACTCACATGATTCAGCAAGACTATGAACTCAGGATTTTTATTCTTTCAATAGACAAAAAAAAGTAAGGTTAAAAAACTTTCACCCTATTACAAACTGTGCTGCTATAAACATGGGTGCACACATATCATCGTGGTATGATTCTTTTAATTCTTTTGGGAAGATAACAAGCAGGGGAATAGCCAGGTCAAATTGCCCATCAACTGGAGACTGGATAAAGAAAATGTAGGGGTTTTTTATAAAATGGAGTACTACTCAGCCATAAAGAATGAGAAATTAGAGACATTTATAGCTAAATGGATGCACACTGAGACTGTACTCTTAAGTGAAATAAATAGGACACACATGTATAAATAATGAATAGTTTCTCTAGTGTGAGAAACTGAAAGTGTAAATAAGGACTAAAAGGTATAATAGATATATGAAATAGGAAGAAAAGGGGCAAAGGGGAAGGGGAAGAGGGAGGGGTATGGGAAAGGAAAGAAGGGAATGGAATTAATATGAGAAAATGAAAAAATGGAAACAAAATCTTTGTAAATAGGGAGGGGTGGAGGGGTTGAAGTGAGGGCAGGGGAAGGGGGAAACATTAAGAACCAAGACAGATTATGTAGAGGTACAAATTTCCAGTGATGAACATCATTACATTGTATACCTAAAATGTACCAATAAAATTAACTTTTAAAAAACTTTCACCCTTTAAGAAATTTATTCCAATTTAGATCCATTCATTGAAGCTTCTAGTAGATAAAAATGATACCTGATAGCCAACGCTATATAAAACTAAATGACAGAATGGGGTACTTGTTCTCACTATGAGACACAGAAAGGGTTCAAAGAACTAGTGGGGAAAGAAGGTTATTCTTCCTTTCTCTACTTGTTTCAGCTGCCATTCTGTGACTCAAAGGTTAAATCAGGTAGGGCTTATACTGGTGGTACTCCTGTCTCCACTTTAGTCAAAAATGAAGAGTTTCCACACAGGATCCATTTAATCTATATTTCCACTTAACTCCTCAACGAGCCCTCCAATGTGGAATGTTAAGAACTTGCTGACTGTTTTGTCTTCCACTTGGGAGTAGTTTCCTGTTTTCATTTTTGTGAGTTAGAAACTAGGAGGTGAGTAGAGGTCTTAGGCTCAAACCCATATTCGTAGTCATCCCAATTGGGAATGGAAAAAATCCTACTGAAGAAAATAATACAATTTCTAGAAAAAAAAACTAGATAATTGATAATTAATTTGTATCATTGCTAAACTGCCTGGTATGTAATCTTTCTCTACAAAAACCCACCAGGAAGTATATAGGAAGGGGGCAGGCAGCTGAATTAACTCTGGAAAGGTCATGATAGAAGATTTGAGTAATTTGGAACTAATTATAATAAGGGTCGATAACTGAATAATTAGCTACATAAAGACAGGAATAGGTTAGGAGGAGGAGAGAAAATTATATGTATGAATTGGAGGATCCAAGGAGGTCATTTATTCATTCTACAAAAATATATCAGCTTCTATAATGATGTGCCAGAACTGTTCTGTTCTGGAGAACAGGAATTAGTCATGATGTCTTTTCCCATAGAACTACTATCCAAGAGGAGAAGACAAGCATTAATGAATGGATCATATTTATAAACTGTAATCACTTAATGTGGTCAGTGGTAAGAAAGAAAATTTATTGGGATGCAAAGGTGTAGCAGAAGAGTGTGCTTCTTCCGTGGTTCCCTCATGCTCCTGCTCACCTCAGCCACTTGCTCTTGCATCATGGTCTGTATGGCCAGATGGGGTTTCTGGACGGAGGAGAAGAACATACAGAGAAAATGCTCTCCTGGGTGAGATCTGAAGTGTGAGCCACTGTGCAGCAAGGACAGGATGAGGCACTTCATGGGCAGCCTGCACCAAGACTGTGTTGGAAGAGAACATGGTATATTTGAAGAATCAGAGGAAAGAAGGGGAAAGAGGTTTGTGTGAGATACAGGCCTGAGAGAAAGAAGAACAAGGATCACTCAAGGCCTTTTGTCTCTTTTAAGTGTATGGTCTCTGTGTTAGGAGGTTTAGGATACGTGAAGGCATTTGGGCAGCCTTGTGCTTCAATATAAAATGAGAAAAAGAATGTGAAAAGTTAATTCTAGCTACAGTAGAAATAGTGTTTTCTGGGGAGTAAGAGATACTCCAAGACACAAAACATCATTGGACTGCAGAATTTTGAGATAACTTGGTCAGGAAAAAGGAGAAAGACAGAGACTAGGACAAAGAAATACTACTGAGAATGTGTGTTGGCTAAGGCCCTGCTAATGGCTTATGGTTAATGACTTCAGAATAGATCTTTATTTTTGCTTTTTGAGTTTCTATACCTGAATGCACACTGGGACCCTTATTTCAATTCTCATGATCAGGATAGGCTACTCTGGAGATATCTCCTGGGGACACCCAGAGGATTAACACCAACAGAGGATAGGAACACTCATGAAAATGAGAATAATAGAATTCCACTCTGTGGGATTAGAACACAGTATTACAAGGCATAATGTATAAACCGTGTAACAGCCATTATACCAGTGGACACCAAAGTAACTATTTATATTCTCCTAAATAATTACTCTGAACTTTTCCCTTAGCTCAGATAATGGACTTCACTTGACCCCATTCTTGAAAATAGCTTTTTAAAAACCAATGTGACATTGAGGCCATACTCTTAAGTGAAATAAATAGGACACACGTGTAAATACTGAATAGTTTCTCTGGTGTGAAAAACTAAAAGTGTAAATAAGGATCAAAATGTGTAATTCATACCATGAAATAGCAAGAAAAGGTCTAAAGGAGTAAGGGAAGCGGGAAGGGTAGGGGAAAGGAATGAAGGGAAAAGGAAAATTATGAGAAAAGGAAAAAAATGGAAACAGAATCTTTGTAAATAGGGAAGGGTGGAAGGGGTGAAGGGAGGGTGGGAAATGGGGGAAAAATAAGAACCAAGATACATCATGTAAAGGTACAAGATCGCAATGATGAATGTAACTGTATTGTATACCTAAAATGTACCAATAAACTTAATGGAAAATAAAAAAACAAATGTGATAATATAATTGTTAAATAATAAAAATGACACAAAGTCTAAGTGAAAGGACCTCCAAATAAAATCATACACTTTAACATTTAGGTAAACATTCTTTCAATCATACAATTACAAATGGACACATTTATATGGAGATAAAAGTAACATGTAAGTGTTCACAACATTTTTACATTCATTTGCAGTGAAAAATGTCTGTATCCTGCCTGTTTTTCCATCAAGTTACTTGCTTATAGTTGCTGCTGTTATCACATTTAAGATGTAATAGGCATGTATGTGCATACGTGTTTTAAATAAAATCTGTTAGTCTCTTTTGGCATATGAAAGTTTTAGCATGATCTAAATGGTTTTTTTCTTCAGTACCAAATACAATACTACTTCAGAAGAGGCTAAGGAAGTGGTTATTCAAATTTTTGCATCTAATATATCTTTAACCTTAATTAAATATGAATATACATTTGAATTAAATTAGGTTGTGTCTTAATTATTTAATGCATGTTCATATTTCTATGACAATAAATATGTACTTCCCTCATAATTTGTATATTTAAGCGATATCCATTCATTCATTCATTCAAGAATCTATGCTGGAAGCTTACTATGCCACTGTACTATGTCCTCTACATACTACAGGGCATAAGACAAACATAATCTGTATTCTTACAAGAATTTCCATTGTCTAGAAAAGAAATCTGTTGAGCAAGCAAACATACATGTTATAAATATCCGTTCATCAGCACCATCCAGGCTTCACCAAGTGTCATGACATGTGCGTTCTTCTACCAATAACCAACATTCACACAACACCAAATGAATACCATGATTATCTGCTTCAGCATTTCATCTAGGATGGGCCTCATTGTGTTCTTTTTGCCCCATTCACAATTTTGTATTTTTTTTTTCTTAAATTCTTTTATCGGTATGTTGAGCAGTATATTTTATTTGAGATTTTCACTTCTGTTTTATTGATTTTAATGGTTTTAAGTAGGATGAACTTGGGAATAAAAGCGGAATACAAAAAGCACAAAATGTAAAAGTGTTATCAAAATGAAAAACTGATGTGTCTGTGAAAGTCCCAATAACCACTCACTACCCCCTTTTCTCTTCAGATTCTGAGAAAATTGAGAAAAAATTCTCAACTCCAGTTTTGTTGAAGGTCAAGGTAGAAAATGTTGCTTGTAAGGAAACCAAAGGAGTGTGTTAACTGAAACAATAATTAGGTCATTTTCTCTTCTACAATATTGAGTGGGAAGGTTTTCGCACTGTTTTTGCACTACAAAAACTGGGTAGTGGCAGCAGGTTTTAGAAGGAAAATCATGGCACAACAGGACTCAAGAGAGCTGGGCCAAAGCCTGGCTTTATCATCACTGTAGGTCTCACAGAGGACAAGACACTATTGCTCTACCTACAGGTTGGGGCCATGGGTAGAAGAAAATAAATGAAGAGTAGAGTCAATGTATAAATATGGCGTATGCCAGTGTTTATCAATTGTTTAGTGAACAAGTTCTTTATATTGTGACCTCCACAGAAAAGTTACAAGGGATGATAAGCTGGAAAACAGGTCATTTGGGAGAGTTACAAAGTAGAGGGATTAAGAGCAAGGATTTGCGTGCTAATGGGACATGAATTTGAGGTCTGATTTGATGATTAATAGGCACCATTAGATAAACTTTTTTGAGGCCTCTGATCTTCAAAGTTTTTAAAACAGAAAATATAAATACTACTTTTTAGAGGTGATATGAAGATTCGTTAAAATGATAAATGTGAAAAAATTCATCACAGTGCCAAGAAAACAGACCATGCCCTACAAATGTTAGTTACTTGTCTTTGGTAGAGGAACTTAAGTGCTTATAGACACAAAATTAGAATAATTACATCCTAGGGAGACCAGAATTATATAGGAAGATTTTTTAATGCAGAGAGGGCCAATAGGCTGTGCTTCTTTTGTCACAGGTTCTCTATCTTCTACTGAGCAGACACAACTGCTTATTATAGGTACAAGAAATCTGTCTCCACCAGCTTGCTATGCCCATTGGACTTCTTACCCAGGAATAAGTCATGGAAAATAGTATTAGTGATAGAGTCAATTATAGAGACCTAGAGGCATACCAATATAAAAAATCTTATAGGCAAACCAAATGAATTCCTCCCAGAGGAAGTGTTTTATATTATGTGCTCATTTATATAAAAAATGGAAATGGGGGTGACAATAAAAGACAAAAAAAATTTTAAATTCTTTACAGATTTCAAAATTCATTCTTGAACAGAAAGCACAATATTTTGGAATATCTTCTTCAGAGAATTTTTCACTTCCTTGTTCCTCAAAGAGTAGATTAATGAGTTCAGCATGGACGAAACAATATTATTTAATATCTGTACCACAGCACCAAGCAGGAGGTTGGGAGTGCGCTGCAGATAGATGATGATTACAGGTCCATAGGCACAGAGGATTGCAGTGAGGTGGGCACTGCAGGTGGAGAAAGCTTTCCGCCTGCCCTCTGCTGAACGGATCCTCAGAATGGCAATCCCGATGTGTTTGTAGGAGACACAAACACTGAATAAAAGCAGTAAAGCCAGAAGGCCAACATTAATGGAACCCACTCTCTGGGCCAAGGAGCTGTCATTACAAGCCAGGGGTAAAACCACAGGAATGTCTCAGAAGAAGTGGTCCACCTGGCTGGGGCCACAGTAGGTTAACTGAAAAGTGAAGGAGGTCAGGGTCGTGGCCAGAAGACAGCCTATCAAGAAGGATACTGTGACCAAGCTGACACAGACATCAGATTTCATGATGAACATGTACCTCAGTGGGTGACAGATGGCAACAAAGTGATCATAAGCCATCACAGAGTAGAGGCATCCTTCAGTGGAGCCCAGAAAATGATAGAAGAAGAGTTGTGCAGTACATCCCTCATAAGAGATGGCTCGGCTCTGCCCAGAGAGATAAAGCAGCATCTTGGGACAGGTTACAGATGGGAACAACATGTCAAAAATTGAGAGAAGTCCCAAGAAAAAATACATGGGGGTGTGAAGGGAAGAGGAAGATATGATTGCAGTCAAGATGAGTGAATTTCCCAGCAGCGTGAAGAGGTAGATGAAGGAGAAGATGACAAAGAGCACAGGCTCCAGTCCCTCTTTCTGGGGTACTCCCAGTAGAATGAACTCATCCAGAAGTGTGTGGTTTCTCATATTCCTGAGAGAGAGGTCTTGGTTTCCATAAGAGACAGGAAGACATGAATATGGAGGCTAATTTTTGACCTACATAATACCAGTACATTCATTGTCACTAATTTTTGCTTACAGATAAATATGATGTTGAAAGTAAGAGTTAGGAATTCTTCCAAAGATACATAGGGATACATGTGTGACTTCATATCTTGTAAAATATTCCTTCAAAATATGAAAACAAAGAAAAATGAAACAATATCATGATGAAAAAGTGAATGCGCTAAGAAAATAAAGATCTCAATATAAACAGGGACAGAGTTTAATTATCGTCCTTTAACCTGAGTATCTTATGATAATCAAACTTGAAAGTGTGATTCTCTTCTTTCCTTTTGAAAAGATTTGCAGTTACTCCAAGATATTTTCCAATAACCTGACTATTCATCAGTGGTAAGTTTGGGCACACACAATTGTCTAAGATACAGCACAATGAATAATAGTACTTTGGTTGTATTAATATCATTCTTATTGGATATATTCCTTGGTTTCATGATTTTCTTGTATAAAAATGTTCATTTTCTTGAAAAATAGCATAGAATTTGATTGTTATAACAGGGTTTTAAATTGTTTAGAGATTAGCAGCCTAGTTGTATTATGAGCATTTTAGGTTTCAATGCAGTCAAGTTATATATAAAATTGAAAATATGAAATATTTAATCTTCATTAAAATTCAAATTTTTAAATTGTTAAAGCAATGAAATTAAAATCTTTTAATTCTATAGCATTTTAGGAAGAGGAGGGAAGAGGAGGAGAATGGAGAGTGAAAAGAATTAAGATGAGCTAGGCACATGCAACAACTCCTGAATCTAATCATTATCTAATGCAATTAATTTAATTATGTACTAATAATTTTTCTTAAAATTGAAAATTTTATTTAAAAATTGTTTTGGTAATATTTAACTTGAAATCTATCCTATTAATCAATTAATAAATGCACAATACAATATCGAAATCTATAGGCACAATATTATAGAGCAGACTTCTATAGTGTATTCATCTTATTATACTTAAATTTTGTATCCATTGATTGGCAACTCCTCATTTCTTCCTCCTCTTTACTGGTGGCAGTCACCATCCTACTCTTTGCTGCTTGTTCCATTTCAATAGAAGATGGTAAGTAAATGTAAGAATCTGAAATTACCTCAGGAGTGTGCTGTGTTTGGCTGTCACAATGCTTGCATTTAAAGATTCTTGTGAAACATCCAAGAAAAGATGAATGACGTTTCTACTTTGAATTTTACTCATGATTTTTTTTTGGAGCTACACAGAGTATGAAAATTGTCCAGTTATAACTGCTCTGACTTGTAATTTTGATTTCTGATCAATGTCTCTTATCTTCCTTTATAATTAATAGTTACTGATTGCTAATTGTATCTTCTAAAAAATTGGAGATAGTAAGTTACTATTATCTAAATATATATTCACAAGAAATTCTGATGGAATTTAGTTCAGATTCAGAAAATTTTGAAGTCTCCAAGAGTAAAGACTATAATTTGTCATTGAATTAACAACATTCACCATTAGATGTTGAATAGCTGGCATTCAAATATTTGTTAGGTGCACAAGTGAAGAGTGAATGAATAATGAGCTGTTAATTTTTGACTACACTTTTATCGTAAATTCTGTGAAGAAACTACAAATATTCCTATGGGTATTAATATTATTTATTTATTATTTTAATCAAAATTTTAAATGTTATGAAATGATCAGGGTTTTCTCTTAGACTATTTTAATAGTTTTTTTTTAATTAACCCTAAAACTTTGCTGTTGCAGGGAATCTGCTTTTAGGTAGACATGAATGCAGCTTTCCCAGAGATTCAATTGAAATACAAACATTTGCTTAGAATGGGATAAAATAGCATATTAAAAATAATTTGAATTAGAGGTCTAAAGGCCAAGTAAAACTCTGTTTTCTGTGAATATGGACCATATGATATATGGAACATATGATGTATTCTGTGAATATAAAAGTTCTGAATCTCAGCTTCTCATCTTTAAGGAAGCAGAAAGCATTCTCTGCACTAGTAATCCCAATCTAATCAGCTAAAATTTATCATTTCCAGTTAGGGAAGTTTTATGATTAAGAGGAACATAATTAATAAAGACAGGATAATAGGATAAAATAGGAAGCCTCATGCCATCCCATCAAATTTTCTCCTGCTTTACATACTTTTCATCTGTGTCCCATAAATCCACCACTATAACTCGTGTTCCATGAACATATAGGATATTCTTATAATTGTGCATGACACATAGTAAGTGCCCACAAAATTTTTAAATGAGACAACATTTACCTCACAGAATTGATGTAAGATAAACATGGCAATGTGCCTAAATTATTTTGCTACATAATACGATGTGATCTAATGACTCATTACTAATATAGTTATTATGAGAGTTCTATGCTAAAGAATTTGGGAAGTTGCCTACATGGCAGTGGTAGTCAATTTTGCTTAAAGCCAGCTGAGAATGCTTACAGAGATAGGAGAAGGCCAGGACAAAATAGAACTAGTGGGCACTCCTTGAGCAATACTACATTCTAAGACAATATAAAGGAATGAAGGGTATTTAGGAAAAATGTACATATTTTCCAGTGACTTAGAATGATAATCAGGAGAATATCTTATGTAGCTTTGTTTCATAAATATTATTATTTTATCCATGTCAAGCAATACATCCAAATAATGTTTAATCCCAAATCACTGTGCATTGATCGGATATAATTGGAACAAAGAAAAATAAAGATATACTTACCTGTATGCTATGTGTGCCAGAGAGTAATGGCAGAAAGACCTTGGCCATCACTCAAAGGGAAAGCAAGCCCATAATAGTGGTTTATGTTCACTTCTTGCTCTTCAGTTCTCTAGAATTAGTTCTGTGCACTTATGTGATCAAATGAGTCATGACTGACTCAGAGAAGAAAAACAAATATTTTCCCCCTCCTTTTATCTTCTGTTCCATCTACAGAAGTGTGGGTCTCTCCATCCTGAAAGTGCTTTATCTCTAGTTGCCTTAGAACTGGGCTACATTTCTCTGGCTGCAGACATGAAGTGTTCTTCTTTATCACTCATAGTCACACAGAGATAGGATGCTTGACGTCTACCGGCTGGCCTGTCACCCAGAGTGAATTCCTCATAGCTAGAAGTGAAACTCCTATCTTTGTGAGACTTTAAATACTGTCATAGTCCCTCTGGAGCTTCATTTATGATGTATCCTTCAAATGAGGGAGCAGAAGCCCCCTGAGAATAGGGAGAAATTCATACATTGAGAGAGTTTTGGAGTTACAAAATAGAACACGATAATCGAGATAATCTTTAAAGTAATCGGGAATCAGAGAGCCTGTGCATCCCTTCCAACCATCCTATTTTTCTGTTTTGGGTAGATATCTCATTTGCCCATTTTCTTCTCTATATCTCAAGGATTTGGCCTGCCAAATCTGTAATTATTTTTCAGTTGCTACTTATTTCTTTATTTCTTGTTGTTGGTGAAGAAACTGTAACAAAATTCAATTAGTACCCACCTTAGATTCTGAAGGTAAGTGTAGGACCTTAAGTAAGACAATGGTCTTCTCTGACCCATTGTATGAATGGAGCTACACTGGTACTTCATAGGCTGGTTGTGGATTAAAAGCTTTCAGACATACTATGTACTCCTGTGATGGTAATTATTCCTTGGAATCGGATGGTTCATTGTTTGACATAACCTTAGCTTCACTATTAGAATTCTTTGTTTTTCCTCCTGACTCTTTCCCATCTTCCTTTCACAGTTTGAAGATAAATTGGCTAATTTTTCTTTTTGTTTCATGTTTTGTGGTTTCATCTTGTTGTTTTAACTATAAGTAAGGGAAAGAGTCAGTGAATAACAAAGACAAAACAAACTAAAACCTAATCAATGCCATAACATGAGCTAAGACAAATAATATCAAAAAGTCTGTAAAAGGTGATAAGGGAACCAGAGGAGGAGTGGGGAGGGAGATGGAAGGAGAAGGGGATTAGAAAAAAAGTAGATGTAATATGTACATGTAACCACTCCCTAAGATGATTGTAAACTCCGTGAATTGCAAACATGTACTAACAAAATAAAATAAAATTTTAAAAATATATTAGTAGATTTTTCAAAAGAATAAGAAATCACAGAATCATTTTAATAAGAATGGCCTGCTCAGTATGGAAATCTAAATGATGTATGGTTTTCCAGATTCTCAGAATTCAGCCAGGCCAACTCAACAAAAAGAAAAAGAAACCAACCTTTGGAGAATGCCTACTTTTGATGGCTGCCTTAAAAATCTGTTTTATTAAATTATTATAAGATACATGTAAAAGAGGTATCATTTGTCTATTTTACAAATTTTGACATGATAGAAGAGTTAAACTGTTTTCCCAAGATTCCACAACCATTACATACTAGATGTAGGGATGGAGGCCCAGGTTCTTTGCATACAAGCTCACAGACTCAATTCTCTGACAGTACCATGTCAATTATAGTACATCAAAACCAGGCTCCTGGTTTTTTACACAATTTTTTGATTTATGGATAACTAATGTCTGTCCTTTACTACTCCACAGAGATTTGCACCTTGAGTTTCATCCTGTCTATACCCTTTGGAATTTACTCATGGTTTATTTTTTAGGAGAATATTTGCTCATAATCAATGAAATTTGCAATTATTAAGCAGTAGTCAAGAACCTCTAAGATATTTCTGACAAACAACTGAGTTGATTTGGGATGAAAAGCATTATTCTTTTTTGAAAGTAGTTTATCTTCCCATGTAAAATACTTAGCACTGGTTTCTAACAGAAACTAAGTATGTCATACTTTCTTAGCCTGTCCCTAACTTACAATGGTCCAACCTAATTTTTTTTAAAACTTTGTGATGGTGTGAAATCAGTACACATTCCAAGGAAATCCTACTTCAGATCTGCAATTTTTATCCTTCCCAGGATAGCAATGCATGTATGATACCACCCTCTGACAGGGGCAGTGGGCTCCCAATCAGCCACACTGTCACGGAGGTACACAGTTCATATTCTACAGTGAATGTGTGGCTACACCATGTTGTTCGGCAAGATAGCTGCAGTAAATACATTTTCAACTTACAGCATTTCCAACTAACAATGAGTTTATAAATTCAAAGCCTCTGTGTGTATGTACATGTATACGTGCTGCAGCTGCAAATGAGTATTCTCACAAAACAAGAAAAGAGTGAAAAGCTTTTTTATTTTGAGCCAGGGTCTTGCTAAGTTGCTATACTGCCTAGACTGAACTGGAACTTGCTACCCTTCTGCCCCAGCCTACCAGAGTGCTGGTAGAAGGATATTTATATTAAGAAAATGTTCATTTTGTTGATATTCTTTTGTTGAATCCTCTCTAAAATGCTAAATCCCACATTGATGTCTAAATTCATTCTCCTCTGAATTACTAAGGAATGGTGACTGCATTTTATTTATTCCACTCTTACCTTTTTAATTATGTACCCTCTCATGAAATGTTTGATCCTTTTCAACTCTACATCCCATATAGTTTTCCTTGAAAACTGTTTCTCTATTTGACATAAGTCTGTCTTCAGTGATTAATTTATGTTTTAAATGAAAACATGTTATCGGTTTTAAGGTTCTGCAACCCATGCTTTCTTCTGTCCTGTCCTATGATGCACAGACATTTTCTTATGTCATGCAAAGCAATGCTTGTTCCTATTGATAATGCACTGCAATATTTAATGACCATAGTGCTCAAGCTGTACACACCATTCACCTCAGGATTCCAGAAGGATTGCTTGCTACATGTCAAACTCTTGACCTACTTTGGGCAAGGAGCTACAAGCCCAGTGCATACTGTGAGCTGCTTCTTCCTCCCCTCTGCCGCCCCAGTATTAGGGATTGAACCCAGAGCCTTTGCATTGAACTACCTCTCCAGCTATTTTTACTTTATTATTTTTATAAATTTTGAGACAGGATCTTATTAGGTTACTAAATTGCCCAGGCTGGGCCCGAACTTGCAATCCTCTTATCCTTAGCCTCACAGAGTGCTGCTTTTAAAGAAGATATACCTTATTATGAGCTGTGCAAATGCTTTTTATCATTAGATTTACCAAAAATTAAATAGTTCTTGACTCTCTTCTGATTTCTGTGGTGAAAGCACAAGAAGAAAGCCTTTAACACAGTGCAACATTCACTAACAAGCATATATCCTTTATCTTAGAAAAGTTGTTGCCAAACTTTTTAGGTGAAATCTTACTGGAAATTAAATTTGTGTGACCCTCTTGTTGAGCTTTCTGATCTCTTGTCTAAGAAACAAAGGTGTAAAAATGGGCTCAAAATGAAATATTTAAGGACAAACTTTACTTATGAGAATAATTAAATTGTACATATATATTTACATTACATTGTGCCTCATAAACACGAACAATTATGTAGCAAGTAAAAATAAAACAGAGTAACAAAACCATTTTAGGCATAATTTAACAAATTAAGGCTTATTTTGTTCAAAAATAGAAGGTTCTCTGCATGTGTATGTTTGTATATTATAAAAGTATGATTGTGGTTATGCCAACTGTGAACATGTGAACTAGGTGGATGGTCGATTGTGGCTGCTTCACAGAGGGAGTTAAACTTAGACATCAAACAGTGTATTATTTCACTCAAGAGCACCATGAAAAATAACGTTTAGTGACCTTTTCAGTAGAAGTCTCTTACTTCAATTTTTTTTGCACAGTACTTAATATATTGAGAATATGTCTTAATCAGTTTATTAAGTAGGGAAGCAGGATCAGAGGAAAGAATGGCATAAGGGAAGATACAGTGGGAAGAACAAAATGTCCCAGAATCTTTTTATGCCGTAACAGTAGATGGCATATCTACAAGATTTTACTCAGTAGAGCAATCTATTTCTCTTTTCCTCATATTCAAAATCATGGATGTAAGTCACCCTTTCCCAATGTGGAAATATTGCTTTTTTATGGCATAAAGAAATTGATCTATCACTCAACACTTTATCATTTTAGCTCACCCTTCATTTCATAATTTTTTCTCGTATTTAAGTACTTTCCATACTAATGTGTCACCAAAATCTGATTTTGTTTATTATGGAAAAGATAAGTTGGAAAGTTAGACCCCTAGGTGTGGCCATTTACACCTGCTTCCTTTCACTCTCTTGCTTTCTCCTTTATTTTATGCTAATTGCTCATCCCTCTGCTCTATCTGCTAGGAATTTACACCTCATTTCTCTAGGCCATGATCCAAGATTCTCAGTGCCTTTCTCTTTCTTCAGAACATCTTGCTAGGCAACATTCAAATCACAGCAGGCATCCTGGCCTTTATCCTGGAGCCACATAGTCACTCTGGACATCTGAACCAGGGATCAAGAAATGGGGAACTGTCACTCCACCAAACCTTAGAAGATAACTATGATACAGAGCTAAGTGTGCAGATGAGAACCACCTATTTTTAGTTCTAGCACTAGAAATATCACTCTGGAATGGGGGCAACTAAAATCCTTTTATCAAAGATCAACAAAAAATCCCACAAAATTTAGCTAGACAAACACACACACAGACACACAAGACTTAAATTACTAGTGTAGGAAATGAAAGTGAAGACATTAGTGCCTACTTACAGAAATAAAAAAGTAAATAAAAGGATTACAAAGGAACAGTATGAATATATGTATGCTAGTAAGTTAAATGACTTTAATAAAATCAACAAATTTTTAGAAAGATGAGTTAACAAACTGATTACAGAATAGATGATCTGAATAGATGTGTAAAAAGTAGAGGTTGAAAGTGTAATCAACAAAACTACCCGTGAGTAAAGCCCCATGATTATACAACTTTATTACTGAATTCTACAAAATATTTAAAGAATTGATACCAATTCTTAAACTCTTCAAAAAGAGCAGAAGGGAGGGTCTGCCCAACTAATTTTATGAAACTAAAGTTACCCTGCTTTCAAAAACCAAAGTCATGAGAGGAAACAAAGTGAATGATGAGTCAAATCTCTTATGACTAGGAACAAAAGTCCTAAAAAATATCCTCACAAACTGAATCCACCAACATAAGAAAAGAATTATTTATACGCTATGACTAGGTGAAATTTTATCCCACTTATGAAAGTTTGGATTGATATTCAAAATCGATTAATGTTTACACCATTTTGAAACACACACACACACACACACACCACAAACCACATGGTCATCTCTGTAAAAGCAGAAAAATTATTTGATAAAAATACATTTTTTCATCACCCAAATATTCAACTAAATGTTAGGAGTAGAGAACTTCTTCAATATGAAAAGTGGCACTTATAAAAAATCCACAATGAAAATCATACTCAACGGTCATATATTGTATGTTTCGAGCCTAAGTGAGGAGCCAAAGTATATTTGGGCAAGGATATTTGCTCCCATCACTTTTACTGAATATTTTATAAGAGTTTCTACTCAGAGAAATTAATAAGGCAAAAGACTAAGGTAACTAAAAGATTTGTGTGGTGGAGGAAGAAGGAAAATGATCTCTACTTGCAAATATGATCATGTGTTTAGAAAATCTGCAGGAATCCATTAAAAAATTATTAGCACACATAAAGTATTTCAGCAAGATAAGATAATATGAATAATCAATGATGCTTTTTCTATGGTCAAAGAAAAATCGTGAAAGGAAATGTAGACAATGATTCCATTTCCAAAACAATAAAATACTTCAAATAAATTTAACAAAAAAGTGGAAAACTTTTGCACCGCATGCTTCAAAACATTGCTGAAAAAACCCTAAGGAATACAGTATGTAGATGAATGGAAAAATAATCAGACTGCACGCTTTAGAGTATTTAATGTTAACATAACAATTCCCACCAAATTAATCTATAATTCATTGCATTCTCTATCAGAAACTCAGATGCTTTCTTGGTAGAAATTGACAAACTTGCTTTAAAATTGATAGAAATGCAAGGATCCACCAAAACAATCTTGAAAAGGAACTGTGAAGTAAGAGGACTCACGCTTTCTGATTTTATTTTATTTTTTTAAATTTATTTATTTTTCTTTTGGTATTGGGGATGGAACTCGGGTCCTTGCACTTGTGCAGCAGGTGGCAAAACCACTGAGCTAAATCCCCAGCCCTCTGATTTTAAAACTAAGTTCAAAACAATGGTAGTCAAGACAATATGGCACTGGAATCTGGGTAGATAAATAGATCAATAGAACAGAATTGAGACTACAGCATTAAATCAACTCAATTGTCTATGGAACCAAGATCATTGTAGGTGAGAGAAGAGTCTTTCTACATGTCTATATGCAAAAGAATAAAGTTGGATGTTTATCTCACACCATTTATAAAATTTAACTCAAAATAGATCATAAATCTAAAGGAAAGAAATAAAATAAAAAACTTAGAAGAAAACGCAGGAGTAAATCTTCATGGCTTCAGTTGGTTTCTTGGAAATGACAAAAAATTAAAAAATAAAAGAAATTATAGATATGTTGTACAGTATCAAAATTTAATACTTTTGCTTACAAAGAGCATAATCTACAAAATGAAAATAAAACCCACAAAGTGGGGGGAGATATTTGTAAATCATTTATTTTGTTAGGATCTATTATTTAACAACATATAAAGAACACTTATAAGTAAACAACAAAAGACAAACATCCTAATTTAAAAATGGACAAAGAATCTCAACAGACTTTTTTCTCAAAGAAAATATACTAATGTTCAAAAAATCATTTGAAATTATGCTCAGTATCATTAGTCAACAGAAATATTCAAGTCAAAGCCACAATAAGATACATTACTAATACTAAGGTGGCTATAATTATCTTGAAAGTAAATACATCAGCAATAATGTAATAAAACGGAAACATCTGTGCAATGCTAGTGGAAATGTAATATGGTACAGATGCCCTGCAAAATAGTATGGTGCTTCCTCAGAAAGCCAAGCAGTTACTACCATGTGTTTTGAAAATTCCACCACTAGGTATATAACAAAAAGAATTCAAAGGCTTGGGATTTAGCTCAGTGGTGCTGCACCTGCCTTGCAGGCACAAGGTCCTGAGTTTGAACTCTAAAAAAAGATAAATTAAAAAACAAAAGGAATTCAAAACAGTGTCCAAACTTAAGCGTTACATAGATATTAATGTGAGTACTATTCACAATAGCAAAGATAAACTACCCAAATATCCATCAACTGTTTATAGGAAAATAAATTTTAGTATAACCAGATAATGAAATACTATTTACATGAAACATGCTTCAACACAAACAAACACAGAAAATATTGTATTATGTTAAAGAAGCCAGTTACAAAGATGACATATGATTCCATTTTGGTGAAATTTCTGGAATAGGCAGGTCTACAGATACAAAAAGTAAATTAGTGGTTATTTAAGGATGAGAGTGATGGGTGAATAAGAAAGTGAGAGGTAAATGGTAAAGGAGTTATTCAGGGAATGATAAAAATATTCTAAAAGCAGAGGAAGGAGGATTGCAAATTTGTGCCAGCTTGGACTACATAGCAAGTTTCAAACTAGCCTGGACTACAAAGTCAGACCCTGTCTCAAAAAAGAAATGTTCTAAAACTGATAATGGAGATGGTATGTTTATATTAATAAATATATTGAAAATCATTAAATTGCATACTTTGGATGCATGGTTTCACATGTGAATAATATCTCAATGAAGCTGTTTTAAAATATTATGACAACTGAAATGCTTAATGAACTATATTAAAGCAGAAAATACGTACAAAATATGAAATATGATGATAATTATATTCACTGTTCTATACCCATAAAGAGAGAGAATAAAGATGAAATGAGGTCAAAGCAGCAACCGGAAATTCCAGTTCCAATTTAGACCTTAATGGAAGATATGTAAAAACAAACAAAACAATATAAATTGTATTTTGGTGAAGAAATAGTGAGTAATTTCTTGTTGATTTAATTTTTTGAAGTTTCTCACATTTTTTCAAAGCTATTTATAAGAGAAAAATTAAGCATGATTTTAGAAAGTCCAAGCTTCTGGTTTTCAAATTCTGTCCTTGACTGAATGGAAGTTAACCTGTAATCCTTCTTATAGAATTCAAACCACTGTCATAAAGACACTTACCTAATAGTAGAGGCTTTCTGTTTCTATCTGTTGGTAAAAATGTGGACATTAGGCTTCTAGAACATGAGGAAATTTCTTTACATTATTCAAACACTTGTGATCCAGGAAAATATTGACTCAAGAATGACAGAAATCAATGACATAAATATAGTAGACTGCAGCTTCTTTTTAGAAGTTGGAGAATATTCCAAGTAAACTGAAAAAAAAATTCTAGAAGCAAGTATTTAAAATTCTTAAAATACAGAGGCAGCCTTTGCAGGGTTAACATCCTTTAGTTCACCACCTAGCTCAGCAGCTTCAAGTGCTGACATCTCTGACTCTCACTCCTGCCTTATGTCTCAGTACTTGAGATAATGATGTAATCTACTCCTTAGGATTTCTAAGGTATTTTCATATGACAGAGTAGGTAAAGTGCATAGAACAATGTCTGGCACATAGGAAGATAAAAGATTTTCTTAAATAAAACAATTTTATATACAAATAGACTTTAGTCACACAAGAAACTATTGGATCTCACCTGTTGTTCAAAACTCTAACTAGTAACCACACCAGATAAGAGAGAGGTCTTGTATCCAGATGATTGCAACACAGAGTGGCAAAGAAAGACCATAACATGAAGCTCACCCCCCACAAATGTGCAACCCTTGGCTCAGTGCCTTCCTCAGAGCCAACTTTACCTCCTTCTTTCTCAAGGAATAGATCAAGGGATTCAGGGAAAGGGTCACAATATTATTCGGCACCTGAACCACAGAATCCAGCCAGGGGCTGGAGGCAGGTCACAGGTAAATGAGGACCACTGGGCCATAGAAGAGCAGGATGGAGGTCAGGTGGGCACTTCAGGTGGAGATGGCTCTGCGCCTGCCTCCTGAGGAGTGGATTTTCAATATGGAAAGAATGACATGAGTGTAGGAAGTAAGGATAAGGAGAAAACACATGAGAGCAACCACCCCCACATTAGTGAAACTCACAATCTGTGCTAGAGAGGTGTCTGCACAGGCCAGGGGCAGCACCACAGAAATGTCACAGAAAAAACTGTGCACCTCATTGGGGCCACAGTAGGGTAACCTGAAGATGAGGAACGTGAGCACAGATGCATGCATGCAGCTCGCCAGCCAGGTGCCCAGAGTCATGAGGACACACACATGATGGCTCATGTACTGCACAGGGTGACAGATGGCAGCAAAGTGGTCATAGGCCATCATGGTGTACAGAAAGCACTGGTTGCAACCCAGGAAGTGGTAGAAGAAGAGCTGGGAGGCACAGCCCTGGTAAGAGATGCTGTGGGTCTGCCCCATTAGGTAGACCATCATTTGGGGAGAACTCACTGAAGGGAAAAAATATGTCAAATACTAACAGGTTTCCCAGGAAGAAATATGTGGGGGTGAGGAGGCTGGAGGATGTGAAGAATGAGCAGGTTTCCCAGCAGTGTGAGCAGATAGAAGGCCAGAAGGAGGACAAAGAGCACATTTTCCATCCCAGTGGTGTGAGGGATTCCCATCAGGAGAAAGTCAGTTACTGCACTGTGGTTCCACATCCTCACTGTAGTTAGTCCTGGAAGATGGAAGAACAGCCTCGCTGAGGGGAGTTTCGCCCCAACACATGAATATCCTTATCTGGAAAAGGGTGAATTACTGTCAGAGATCGCCATAAGACTCAATCCAATCTACCACTGATTAATGTATAGATGGAGAAATCCATTTACTTACCTTTTAACTCTTTCCTCATAATTATGGGACAAGACAACACTAGTGGTGTAATAGAATACATAACATGAAATAAATTTCACTGTAAGGCATATCTGAGTTTAAATACCATATCTAATCCAGGTTGGAGAAAATCTCTCATTTTCCCCTGAATTCCTCTAAATAGTACCCTAATGTCTAAGGTTCTTGTATAGACTAATGTGTGTGTGTGTGTATGTGTGTGTGTGTGTACAGCAAATCGAACCCAGGATTCACAGGTACCAATCCCACAATCTGTCACTGAGCTCTTAAAATTAATCCTGCAATGGGTATAAAGTACTTAGTATAATGCCCCATACATCCTTGCAACAATATGTTTCAAGATACTAATATTCTGATTTTAATCAGCCTTTACACCACTTTATCTTTGTCAGGTGATAAAGAAAAGTCTGAATTACTTATTGAGCTGGTTGATTTTCGAAGCTGCTTTCTTCATCAGTAGTCAGAACTGAAAACTGGTATCTGTTAAGAGGCATAGAATATAACCGGAGTGAAAAGGTAGTATGTAGCATAGGACAAGGCAATATACAATTACAATTATACAGTTAACAACAATTGGTTCAGGAGAGTTTGGTCTCAATCATAGCGTCTGCTTTATCACTGAGCATGTGCAATCCCCATGGAAGGTTTTCAGATGAAGCTGCATTAGTCAGGAAAAATCCTGAGAAAATATCATGGAGTCCATTTAGTCAGTATTGACACAAACTCAGGTAGAGGTAACCCCATATTCTCCCCACCTTCCTGTAGCCCGTGCAACCCTCAGCAGAAGGGGACACTAAGGGTAGGAAGTGGTCCATAGAAAAGGCATGCCCTATGCACTGGAAGGAAGTACAGTTGTCTTGGGGGAAAACCCAGGCCTCAGAACCACCCCAATCCTGCTTTCTTTGCCCTTAGGGAGTGTGGAACAGAGCAGCAGGCTATGAGGTCAGAAAAGCTAGTTTCTCATTCTCGGACCTGGACACTCCGCTGTGATAACCTACACCCAGCAGCACTTCCAGACCCGAGTGAAGGAGCGGCAGGCTTCCCTTTGGGAGAAGATGAAAGCCTCCTGCTTCCTCTGAGACTCTCATCCTTGATGGGCACTTGAAGGTCTGCCACAGTGGGAGCAATTACAGTGGAGAGCACCTTCTCTTCCTTGCTTTCCTCTTTCTCCTCACTGCCTTTTCTCATTATTTCGTAGACTAAATTGCGGCTATATGGCAGCACTTAGGTGTGTTCAGTTTTTAAAACTCTTTGATTATAGCCCTTGAGCATTCTTTTCCTGCTACAGAGATCCATCCCTTCGTTTCAGATATTTGAGATTTCCCAGTGATGCTGTGCTTAGAGGATCTATGTTTAAAGAAAGAGCAGAAGATTAGGAAAGCAACCACTCAAAGAAAAGAGGCAAGCTCCCCACTTGGTGTGAACAAAACAGTGGGAGGCACAACAAATGTGGCACCATTTTCTAAAATTCAATTTAAAATCCCCCAATGATGCTTCCATAATTGCCTGAATTCATGTCTCATTCATTATCTGAAAACTCTTATTTTCCCTTAAACTGCTATTCACGTTTCTGTCAAAGTATTTTCATGGATTTAATGTATGTTTAGAGAATTCAATCTCACGTGTACAGAATACATAAGTGCACACAAGAGTAGACTGGGTAGGTCTGTGAGTGCACTATTTTTAATGGGTGTGGAGGAAATAAGCACTTAGGCTTATTAAAAATAATATAGCTAAAATTCCTTTGAAATAATAAAGAAGGTACAAAACTATTTTATGAAGTTTAAGTAACATTAACATCATTCTTATAATTATTGCTTTTCTTAGTGCCTTTACACCCTTTGATCTCTGTCAGGTGATACAGAATGTAGAAAATCTCTCTTCACCATTGTTTTGAATTAGTAATCACTACTTACGAAGAGTCTGACTATTCAAGGCTCTTCAACCAGGCTATGTAAGGCCTTTTAATTTCATCTCTATAGCATTGATATATATTTCTTGCTTTTAACAAATAAAAATAAGGTTAACCATAGTCTAAAGTGTATTCCAAAAATCACAGAGCTTGCATTTAAATGTCAGCACATCTGCATTTAAAATTTATCCTCAATTATAGCCATGAGACTTCTCTTTAGAAACATTCTGCATCATATATTTTATTTATCTTTCTGTCCTTCTAGCCTCAAAAAGTAGTTTGTGAGTCTTCTAATTTTCATACAACCACACTGGGTCCCCTCATTTGCTCAGTTTCTAGGATGTGTCATTCATTTTCTTTGTCATTTTAATTCAAATGTATTTTTTACACCTCCCTGTTCTATTAAGTCACAAGCCTTTATTTCTGTTATATGTGGACTATCTTGTCAATGTCTCTGTTCTGCAAAATGTCTTACTCCTTCAAATCTCATGTCTATCTGGTTCATTACCATACCTTGCTTGGCTCGCACTGGGCCTTATACATAATAAACTGCCAATAAATATTTGATGATATCCTAATGGCTGGTTTTCTGATTCAATTGCATTCTGAGACTATCAGTATTTAAAATGTTGAATAATAAATTATGAATTACATAAAATTTCAAAATGATGATATGGGACGCATCATAATTCATATTTTTAGTAATGATACTATTAAATTAAGCAACTAATAGAAGTTGATAGAAGAAAAGGATTGTCATGGAGTGCAAAGTTCAGAGAAGGTATTAGGAAAAGAGTATGGGACAAATAAACATCTAAAATATATGTTTCTCACAAAGGCAGAGAGGAATATAGAAAAATCCCAAAGAAAATCATGTAAAAGCATAAGTGATTGTGGTTATGTCTTTAGCATGTAAAACAATCCAAAACAAAAAGAAGTGTTCCAATCAAAGTAATTTCAAATAAAATCGAACTGTATCTGTGACAGTTGGAAACATCTTGATAAATTGTATTATACTGCCTTCAAAAGGTAGACCATAGTGTTCTCCTATTGAATATGCACCAGATTTAGTGACTTCATCTAATTGCAAGAGAAAAAAAGGAGGAGTGTTGGTATAAAATTCTGCAGACTTTGTAATGGACGGTTTGGCAGAATCTTGCTTAAACCCTCTAGTGAATCGCTTACCGTGAGCTCAGCAGCTACTGTGATGTGAGAACACACAGGTGGCTAAACAGGTGGCCTCTGCAGTGAGTGAGGAACTGAGGCCTCCTGCTAACAGAGCTGCCCTGAGCCACCTTGCCAGCAGACCCTGCATCAGGTGACTGCCTCCCTGGGGGTCAGAGTGACTTTTCACTTTTTTGTCTTTGCATGGTTCATTTATCAAGTACTTTTACACATTGGAAGCCAGTTAGATACAGTGTTTTAAGTGAGTCCTGTAGTCAGTGACTGAATGAATACATGGAATTGCCATGGAGAAAGGAGCAACATAATTATTTTCCAATCCTTGCCTATTTCTGTGACTGTTACCTAAGCTACTGTCCTACTTATACCCAATGTCATCACTATTGTCTATATGCAGTTACTCAACCTCCCTGTGCCTCAGCTCTCTCATATATAATTAAGGACAGTAATCACATCTTGCTAACAGAGATGCAATTTAGACTCAGTTAATGTATGAAAATTAGTTATAACGATGCATATAAAGGAAGATATAGAGACAGCTACCACTATACAGAATTTATGGTATTATAGTTCTTATTACTAGGATGCCAGAGGTAAAGCTAAGGGGTCAGGTACAGGTTCATATATCTTGGGTATGAATATTTCCCTCTTCTTAGGTTCTTTGTTAATGAAAAAGAATATATCATAGGATCTGTCTTGTAGGATTCTGTGAATTAATCAATACAGATAAAGTATTGATCAATATCATATGTGTAATAGATTTTAAATGTTATTTCTTATAGTAGGTATTTAAGTGGATGAGTCTAAATAATTGAACTTATGTAATGGATTTGATTAATGGTTGAAATATTAAAAACATAAAAAATACTCTTGTCTTATTTCAACTAAGTACAGATATATTACATCTTGAAGACATGTACAATAGCTAGAAAAGATTGAGAAATTTTTCATAGAAGTTTTTCCTCTGAAAATTTGTAAAATCTATTCTCTTATTTTCTATGAAAAGATTAATGGTCATCTTCCCCCTTGACAATAATGAATGAAGGCCAACACCAGACTTTTAGAATAGCCAAAGGAAATAAAATCCAAAAAAGAATTATTTCGTAAGAGGATAATAAATTTAATGTCAAAGAAATTACAAACTGAATATTGCCAGGAGAGATAAACAGAGTAGAAGGGCATTTGCTTAGGGACGCCTTGTTAAACCAGATCCCAGGCACACTCACACTCACAGCTGGACTCCTGACTGAGCTATTGTCCAAGCCTTGCCAAGTTCATGCTGACCTAATGTGCTGGAGCAAATAGCAACTTCTGCATTGAAATCACTAACCATTGTACAGTGTGTAAAACCATCTTATAACTGCAATTATGGCCAGGAAATTATGTCTTATGGTACCTTATTTTACATAAGCTCTACCCTGCAAATTCCCCCTTGAAACATTATTCATTTATTTAAACTTTGCTTCATGTTGTAAATTTTTAAAAATCTACTTTGCATTGCCCTAGAAACTACCAGCTGGAGTTAACTTTTGAACGAAAATTAACTAAATAAGCCTGCTCCCAAGATCTCTCATCAGTAAACTTTCATTAGTTTTTCAGAGCCTGGAACATTATCTTCAGACACCATCAAAGTATGGACAAACAATTTACAAATAATGTTTAACTTGCAGTGAAACAATGTGTTAATAATGTGTTTATCTAAAATATTTAGGGACTGGCGCGATGTGAAAGTTGTTTGTCATCTTAAGAAAATTCTGACAGAAGAAGAAAAGGAAATAGGCCCTGGATGACAAAGACCTGCACAGCATATAGCCCTCCTGCCCACACCTTTTTTCTCCCCATAAAAGCCCTTTCCAAGTACAAGAGAGCCAGAAGATGGTCTTCTTTTGGGGATGGTGTGAATCTCCTCAGCAGTCACCACTTGAATAAAACATTTTCTTCCCACCAATGCTTGTCTCTTAAGTATTGGCTTTTGAGCTCTGAGCAACCTTACCAGGACTGGTAGCAATCTCATTTACTTCTCTGGACTGACCAATCCATTTATTATAAGGCAATTTAAACTGTGCCACATAATTCACAATTTTTAATAAAGAAATAATGTAAATAACCCCTTCCTTGCACTTTCAGCCATAAAAACAGGCAGCATCTTGAAAGACACTGGTGCACATCTTCATGGCTCCTCAAATCAACTGTGGTCAATATGAATTCTTCTAGGCTTCATTCGACAGCTTAAAAATGTATTTCACATACTGCACTCCTACTTTCAAATTTCATACATTATCAAACACTAAAAGCAATATTTGTTGAATGACCAAAGTGATCCGTAGTAAACAGAGAAAGGTATAAATATGCAAAGGAAGAAAGTAGAGAAGGACAAAAAAGATAGTCCATGGCCTTCAAAATATTATAGCTTTAAGATAGTCTAAACAGTTGCAATAAGCATACACTGAATGGAGTGGAAGAGATATGTTGTTTTAGCAAATTACAAAAATGAGTAAATTTGGGTTAATATGAAACACCTTCTTTGAAGGTATAAATCTGTGGCCATCCCAAAATCTCCTATGTCAAAAATATTATAATTCCTCAAAAATGAGAGATATTAACATTACCTAGCTTAGCATTGGACAAGCATACTCTTGTAGCACTGGACCTGAAGCACCTCTCCAAGTAATTTGAGAGAGATTGTTCCTAATCCTTATACCCCAGAAGGGTGGGCAATTTGAACTAACACCTTTGTCAGGGCTAATTTCACATCTTTGTTTCTCAAGGAATAAATCAAAGGATTCAGGCAAGGAGTGATGACATTATTTAACACCTGAACTACAGCATCTAGCCAAGGGCTGGAAGCAGGCCTAAGGTAAACGAGAATCACAGGCCCATAGAAGAAGAGAATTGAAGTTAGGTGGGCACTGCAGGTGGAGAAGGCTCTGCGCCTGCCTTCCGAGGAGCGGATTTTCAGTATGGAGAGAACAATGCGAGTGTAAGAAGTGAGAACAAGAAGAAAACATGTAAGTGAAACAACACCTACATTGGTGAAACTCACCATCTGTGCTAGAGAAGTGTCTGCACAAGCCAGGGGCAGCACCACAGGGATATCACAGAAAAAGCTGTCCAGCTCATTGGGGCCACAATAGGGTAATCTGAAGATGAAGAATATGAGGATACATCCATGGACACAGCCTCCCAGCCAAGTGCCCACTGTCAGGCCAGTACACACCCTGTGGTTCATGATGACCATGTATCTCATGGGGTGACAAATGGCCACAAAACGGTCATAGGCCATCACAGTATAGAGGAAACACTCCGTGCAGCCCAGGAAGTGGTAGAAGAAGACCTGAGAAACACAACCCTGGTAAGAGATGGTGTGGCTTTGCCCCACTAGGAAGACCATCATCTTGGGGGAATTCACAGAAGGGAAAAATATGTCAAACACGGACAGGTTTCCCAGGAAGAAATACATGGGGGTATGGAGGTTGGAGGAAACCAGAATGGTGAGGAAGATGATAAGATTGCCCAGCAAAGTGAAAATGTAGAAGGTCAGGAATAGAATCAACAGCATGGTCTCCAGCCCTTCTGTATTAGAAATTCCCAACAGGACAAACTCTGTCACGGGGGTGGAGTTCCCAGTCTTCATGTGTCAGGTGGATCTGAAAAGCAGGGTAATATTATGATGTAAGACCAAAAGAAGTGAGAATATCTTCCTGACAAAGTGACTTTTATTTAAGTCAGTGGCTCCACGCAAAAGGAGAAAGAGAGATAGAGGTCTTTAATGAATCTGCCATTAAGGTTAAATTAAGAAACGTATGACATTTGCCCCACATTTTAAAAATGCTAAATGAGGAAACAGAATAATTTGTGATTAACAAACATCTTTCAATTATCCCCTGTTCTTACTTATTTTATTTATACTATTTAAATATCTAGTTTATCATTAAACTTATTTGAGAGCCATTTATTTGTTTCATGAAATGTTTATCATGTGTTAACCTCATAATATCAACTCAGTCATAGTTTATAAATATGTCAATGACCCATATACATGCATATGAAAATTGAAATAAAGACAAAATGTAATCCATCCTGTTTACTGTTACTTTCAACAATATTCTTTCCATTCTTCATCATTTTTATTCCAAAAAAGATAACAATTCATATTTCACTTTGCTTTCACACACAGATACAAAAGGCTTGTGGAGAGTAGAAGTCATTGCACTGATGCTAGAAAGAACTACAACGTCCCGCTAGCACTTCTCTCTCGGGTAGAATTTATTCTCTATATTGTGAATCCCATGAATTCTATTAATTAACATCAGTACCAGATGATCCTGAGCAAAAGCAGAATTATATTTTCTGAAACCCTGATTTCTCCTTTTCATTTTATTTTATCTTAGCCCTATGAAGCCAAGAGTTATAACTAATTTTCTTCTGCTATGATCAATATATGTTCAATGGAAAAAATGGATAAATCTAATACTACTTTATAGGTGGGTTCTCTGATATTTCCCATATGATTTCAATTTTTGCAAAGGTAAAGGATCATCCCATGGATAAAAATCTCAGCAAGTGGAATAAGAGTTAAGAACTGAGGTGAAGGAAGCAGGGGCTCTTCCTAATATCACGGTCTTCAGTCCCAGAGTCAGGCCCCATGCAAGCCTAGTGCTCCTCCAGGTGTCTAAATGGATGGCCATCCTAGCCTAGCAGAGATATAAACAGGAAGTCAAAGGACCCCTGTCTTGTCCAAGATCTATTGATTTATAGACCATGGAAATCGATATAATTTCACACACATTTTCTCTCTGCCTGGTAGAGAAATCAAGATAAATAAAATACAGTTCCATCCCTTGAAGAACTTACTCTGGAGGTATTTAAAACTGCTTTTGAAACCTGACCTGAGTCTGCCTTGGGCTACCTGGCTCTGGCATCATGAGCAAAAACCTCTCTGAGTTTCACCTCCTTCAAAAAATGGATACTGTTTGTCTACAGGGTCTTTGCGAGGGTTATGATGCATTATGAAGATTAAATACTAATCTCAGTGCTTGGCACTTAGTACTAAATATGTAACAAAGTTAGTTTAGCAATTAAAACTCAAATATGTAATATTTACTTAAGAGCTCTAATGTAGTTACAAAAAAGTTTCAAATGTGATGAAAATATATTTGAAATGGACTTTAAAGAAAATGTAGGATTTCAAAATTTATTTTAAGACATAAAAATTATACATATTTATAGAATCCATATGATTTAAAAGGCATAGGAAGACACACGGGTCAGGAAAATGTTATTGAGACTCTACATAGTTCATTAAATAAATATTCTGACAGAATTAAGAGATGATTTGGTAAGCTATACATGCATCAACTCCCCCTTCTATCTGAGAATTTCTGTTTCTATCAGTCAACAAATTCACACTGCTAAATGACAAAGATGTTTGGCACATGCTTGCCCTAGGAAATGTATACATAGCACAAATTAACTTAGATGCATGTTCAGTTATCTTCTCACCAACCCCCTTATAATTTAGTACTCAATTCTCTACTTCACTGAACACCAATTTCCCAGAAAGGATTTGCCATCAGATAATGGAAAAAAGTCTAGGACCAGGTTGCACCTCATCATAAAGACGGTCATTTGGGAAAGCAGTGAATTTCTACCATAGAAAATTTAAAACAAACCTACAGGATCTATTTTCAGGGAAACCAAAAGGAGAAGCTTTCTAATTTAAGGAAGGTAAACTAAATATCTTATTATAAACTCTAAAGTACGTATTACTAGTTTTTTATAAACTTTTTGAGTTGACTATTAGCACATCCCCTGATATTTGCTAATTTCCCTTACTCTTTGGTGAGAGAATGGAAATGTATACACCTGTTAAAGAAAGTTTTCCTGTGAAGGAATAGATATTATGTAAAGATAATCTTTAATCTATACACTAACTGCAAGGTACGAATCCTGAAGAAAGAATCTATCTCCTTTCATGTCACCTACTTTCCCCCACAAATCATTCTACATACACAAACACACACACACACTTATCCCCCAGCACTCCTGCCCTTCTCTCCGTGCTGGCTAACTAATAGATGCTGCTCTCATCCACATGTAAGAATAATCATTTCTGTGGTTCTCTTGCTGACCTTGACTGAGCAGGTGAACTGACTAGAACTGAGAATGTGAGAACAGAGAGGAGCAAAGGAAAGGAAACGTAAAGCAAAGGAAAAAGCAACGTTATCAGAATGAGAACTTTCAGAAGCAGAAAGACCTTACACACAAACCAGCTCATGGAAATTAAATCTAATGTAGGTAGAAAGATTTTTTTCGTGACGTTTTTAGGCAAGAAGAATGTGTTCCTAAAGCCAGAAATGTGTTTTGTATAAGATGCCACAGCATAGACCCAAGATTTTGTACCTTGTCTACTTGAATCCAAGACACGGATCCTACACTCAGCCCTGCTATTAATTTGATCCCGAATTCTGAATTTTTAATGTTTTCAAACTGAAAAGCACCAATGGACCTGGTTTCTTTTGAGACAAATCTCCCTAGTGGCCCAATCTGCAGATTCAGAAAACATGAAAGAGCGAAGGGAATAATTAGACTTTCATAGCTCTCCTTGAGCTCCTTTCCATTCTGTCACTTGTTATTTTATGATCTGGCATATTTATTATGGAAGTAATATGAAAATTTAAATTTCATTTGGTAAATATTCAAAAACAAAGAAAAAAACATATTTTCTCAATCTTAACCAATTTTAAAATTTTAGTGTCTTCTTTGCAACCTTTCCACAACAGCTTTGGTATATTTATAGTTTTGCATACTTTGATTTAACTTAATATTTATTAACAATTTTTCAAAATATTTTCCATATTGCTCAATTGTTTCAAATATTTTTTACTCTAGCATTTGATCTACACTTCATATATGACTACTTCACTCAATCATATTTATTATTGGAGATGTTTAATTATTTTGAAGTTTCTTTTTGTATTTGTCAAATAAACAACTACAGCTTGAGAGAAGGATATAGATAGATAGGTAGGTAAGTAGACAGAGATAGAGATATGTGAAATTCAGCATGATGAACCTCTTCTTCACACAGTAGGCTATTATTTTTAAGACTTTTAAAGATAAGTTCACTGAAGAAGAAATGCTATAAAAGCAATTAATGCTATAAAAGTAATTAATACTATTGCTTTACACAGCTTTGAAGATAATACTCCTATTACTTTCTTAACACTTATGCTTGCAAGGGTCAATTTTAACAGAATTGTGTATTAATGTATTTACAAATAATAGAAGCATTTTCACAATTGACTACAAACTATTTCTTAATATTCATTTTTTGTTATGCTTCAGTTTAAATATATTTAAAATTTCTATTTATTATTTTAAAATAGATAAACAACTTTAAAATTTTATGTTAAGAAAACGATCTAGCATGAATCAGCAAATGCTACAAATGCTGTAGTTTAAATATGAAATATCTTTCAAAGGATCATATATGGAAGTCTTGGTCCCATCCCATGGCATTATTGGCAGTTGTTAAAACTTGAGGAAGTGTAGCCTAATGGATGGAAGTAAAGACTTTGTGCACATGTCCTTGAAGGGGATATTGTGACCCTGGCCCCTGGCCACAATAAAGTAGCCATGTGCTCCCGATTATGGGGTTCTACCTCCCCATAGGCCCAAAAACCAACAGAGCCAACTGAGCATACCCTGAATCCTTTGAAACTATGAGTTGAAACCTCTAATATTGCTAGGTTGAGTAGTGGTTGGTCAGCAAAATTGAATAGTCTGGACGTGGAGTTACTAAGAGTATTATAAAGGATGAAAAGAAATGAAAAATTCTTTGATCTGGTCTCTTCTGTCCAGGTGTTATGGCTTGTATCTAGATGTCCCCCCAAAGCCTCATGCACTCATAGGTAGAACTTTTTGGAGATGCCTAAATCATGGGTGCGTGATACTGGGATTAAGACTGTGGGGTACTGGATTAGTCCACTAATTGGGAGGCCCACCCTGGTTGTAACACCACACAAAAAGCTTGTAGCTTTGGTGGAATAACAAGAAAAGGGCTGCTTGCTGCCTTCTCCCTGCTCTGTGATGGACTATTTCTCCTCTTGGATCCCCCTCTGCCATGCCACCTTGCCTTGGAACCAGTCGATTATAGAATGAAACTTCTACAAACTGTGAGTCAAAATAAACCTTTCCTCCTTTAACTTGTGGGTGTTGAGCACAATGTTTCAACAACAAGAAATAAGTAAGACAGCAGCTTAATTTGTCTTTCATTAGAATTAAAAACTGAAAATGCAATAACATTTTGTATGGGAAGCAGAAATTCTGGAAACTTGAAACACAACCCCTGTGAACATGAAAAACACTGCAGAATGTGTGAAAAGTAATTAATTTTATATTATGTATAATCTACATGTAAATTATTATAAGTTATACATTTGCAGCATGACCCTGTTATTTGCATGTGTAATTCTCATTTCTTTAAATGGTGAGTCTCATTAGTACCTAATCTATAATGACTGTATTTTACATGTACTTTATAACACCTCTGTGAACTGAAGTTTGCTGAAGAAGTAACAATTATATTAAAGATTTTCCAGTGTTTCGATCACAGCTGAACAGAATGTTGTGATTGTGGACAATGGAATGTAGTAGAGTCAAAATTATCTTGGGCTATGTCAGTCATGTTAACAGTCATTATTATTAACTTATGTATCTGCTGTAAGTCCTCATGACTATAAGGTAAAATTCTTAGAATGTATTTCTAAGCCTAGATGACTTCTAGCTTCTGCCAACCCTGAAGCTAAGAAAGCTGTAAAACAGCATATGAAAAATATACAAAATGCATCCTTCATCTGCCTAGTTTGCCTCCTTGTTGCTCACACTGTGTTTATTGACTGTATTGATTTATGATCTTCTTCGTTCATTGGCTGTAAAAATTCATGTCAACTCTTCCACACAGAACATGTCATGCAGGGTAACTTGAGTCTGTGTCATGGTCTCTCATTTTTCACTCAGAATAAACAGCTTTTGTTTCCCTTAAAACAAGGTCCTTATATTATATCAACACCTCACATATACTTCAAAGCAGTATAAAATCCATCATTTTTCCACTGTACTCTGCAGCTATGGAACATAAATACTGTCTTAAAGCTCTGTGTCTTCCATACCTTTAATTTCGTGGTCATTAAATAAAAAAGAAGGAATTGTATTGATTAATTATTGAGAAAGAGGACTGAAATTATAAACAATATCAGCATTTGGGATCATTATAAAGGCCATCTTATTCTTTAAGGATTGGAACCAGTTCCTTCCTGACACTTCCTCTTTCTGCTCAGAACCGGAGTTCCTCATTCTCTGCTGGGGACTTTCGGCTCTGAGTCAGCATCACCTCACTTCCCTAATCTTTGTCCAAGTGAAGATAAAGAACTCAGAGATACCCAGGGGAAGATAGGAGGTTGTTGACAATCCTTGGCCCCTCAAAGACCACTTGCTTGATGAAACACCCCCAAAGCCTCTAAAAGCTGTGAGCTGAAATAAACATTTCCTTTTTAAATTTGAGTATTGGGTATTTTGTCTCAGCAATGAGAAAAGTAACTAAAACACAGTGTTATTCACATACAATGCCCTGCCTCCTAAAAAAGAGAAAGTTCCTGAAATTTCATGAAAACAAAAACATAGAAGTCAACAGCATGCACTTCAGTACCATGTAGTCTTCCATTAAACGTTGACCATATTCATTACTGATTGTATGAATTTAGATATTAGCACTCATCTCCTATGGCTCTGGTCATGGTTAAAATGAGACGGACTTTGTAACATATGGAGTGTTATCACAAGCTCAATAATGTTCATGGTTTTGTCTCTGAATTACTCTAGAATAATATGATTTATCATGATTTTTAATGTTCACATATTTAACTCTAAATTCTTTGAGCAAGGCTAATTCATAATAAACTCTTAATAAAATGTTTAAATTAAAGCCTGAGAGCACCAGCCTGAGAACCAGATTCTGAGAATTGTTCTATTTAAGAATAAAATGAAAAATTGATAAATTTGGGAATATCAAATTTATTTTTAAAAATGACATGAAAAATGATTGCATTATAAATAATGGAGTCAACCATAATTGATTTTCTGTGACAAAATGAAAACTGCATTACTGCATGCTGAAAATGTTCAAATGGAAAGGAGAAAACAGTGTTGGAGGGGATGGAGGGAAAAAAGTTGAAACAAAGGTTTTGGAAATGGGGAGAGAAGGAGAGGTTGAAAGCTGGGGAGGGGAGTGGAGAAAAAAGAATTAAAGTATAGTATGTACAGTTATAAATTCCCTATGATGAATGTAATAAATTTGTATAACAAATATGTACTAATAAAAAGTAAAATTAAAATATTCTACATAATGTAGTCAACAAAAGCAAGAAGAAGCAAATGTGACTATATGAAACAAAAAAGTTTCTACACAGTAAATGAAGCATTCAACAAAGTTAAAAGCAACCAATTAAATAGGAGGATATATTTACAAACCATGTATTTGCTAAGGGCTAATATCCAAAATATATAAGAAATTCATGGAACTCACTAACAAAACTCAACAATGATGGGGTGCGCCACCACTCTCAGAGCAGAGGAGGAGGCTTCCAGGCCAAAGTACCACTACTTCCAGCACAGAGGGGAGGTGACCCACATGGATGCCAACACTCCCACCCTCAACCCCATGTAGAAATGAGAAGACATGTAAACAAGCATCAAATCCAGACTTCCAGATCAACTACAGCAACCCCACAGGGAAACAAGATGGAACACTCTGATACTCAACCACCTGGACTCCCTAAATTGACAGCAAAAGATGATCAGAAAAAAATGAAATCAGAAATAACTTATCAGATAACAGCAGAGATTGTGCCCATAGTGCAAGACATGATTAATAAATCAAGAGATGGCATGAGGAACATGATTGAATCCCAACAAAAGAAAAAAATGGAATCCATAAAACAGATGCAAACAGATTTCCAGGAGATTAAAAACTCCAGTGAAAGTCTGCACAGCAGAATGAGCTAATGTGAGGACAGAATTTCAGGTATAGAAGATAAGATTACAATTAGTACCAGGAAAAGAAATTTTTTTTTTTAATTCTAAGAGACCATGAGAAATCAATCCAGAAACTGCTAGATGATGCTAAGAAAAATAATATAAGACTCATTAGAGTCAATGAAGAAACAGGAGACAGTGCAAACAACATAAAAAATACTGTTCACAAAAATGATGGCAAAAAATTTCCCAAGCAGAGGAAAAGAACTTGACATACAGATAAGTGAGGCATGTAGGACTCCAACCAGCCTTCAGCAAAAAAAAATCTACACATAGGCATATAATTGTTAAGACTCCAGAAACCCAACAAAAGAACAAAGTCCTACAAGCAGTTAGAGAAAAGAAACAAATCACATAAAAAGGAAAATCCATCAGAATCAGAGCAGACTGCTCAATGCAAACCCTCAAGGCAAGAAGAGCTTGGAGTGACATATTCCAAGTCCTAAATGAAAACAGCCTCCAACCCAGGTTGATGTACCCTGCAAAATTATCTTTCAAAATTGATGGAGAAATAAGATACTTTCATGACAAAGACCACCTGAGGAACTTCATGAATGCCAAACCAGCACTCCAAAAAATCTTAGACAATATCCTAGGAAGACAACAAGGATCATGACCCCAGGGAACACAGCACAATGAATCCATTGGCCATGACAAAAAATTAAACGCAAAGGGGGAGAATATAACAAAAAGAAAAAGTCATGATAATGATGTCAATACATATCAGTTATAACCATCAATGTTAATGGTCTCAATTCACCAATCAAAACAAATAGACTGGCACAGTGGGTGAAGAAGCAAAATCCAACAATATGCTGCATACAAGAAACACACTTAATTCAAAAGGAAACTCATAGACTGAAAGTTAAAGGGTGGAAAACAATACTCCATGTGACAGGAATCTTAAAAAAAAGCAGGAGTAGCTATCCTCTTTGCAGATCAAGTAGATTTCAAACCAACACTGATTAAGAGAGACAAAGAAGGACACTACATCCTTGTAAAGGGAACAACCAAGAGGAAGAGATGACAATCATAAATATCTATGCACCAAATACTAGTGTGCCCAGCTATATAAAACAAATACTAACGGACATGAAAAGTCATATATGCACTAATACAATTGTAGTGGGGGACCTCAACACCCCACTGTCACAAATAGATAGACCAACTAGACTAAAAATAAGTAATGAAATACTAGAACTCAATCGAACTCCTGAACAAATGAACTTAACAGATGTTTACAGAGTCTTCCACCCCACAAAATCAGAATACACATTCTTCTCAGCTGCACATGGGTCATTCTCAAAAATAGACCACATACTCACACATAGAACATGTTTAAGTAAGTGCAAAGGAATTGAAATTATCCCCTCTATATTATCAGACCATAGTGCGACGAAATTGGAGATCCATAGCAAAAGAAACTGCAAAAATTTCATGAACACGTGGAAATTGAACAACACACTTCTGAATAACCAATGGGTCACAGAGGAAATTAAAGAAGAAATCAGACAGTTCCTTCAATTAAATGACAATGATAATACAACATATTGGAATCTATGGGACACAATGAAAGCAGTCTCATGAGGAAAATTCATAGCAGTGAATATGCATATTAGGAAAACAGAATGAGCCCAATTAAACAACCTGATGCTGAACCTCAAGCTTCTAGAAAAAGAAGAGCAGGACAACCCCAGAGCTCATACAAGGGAGGAAGTTATAAAGATCAGAGGAGAAATCAATGCAATGGAGACTAAAAGAATGATACAAAAAAATCAATGAAGCCAAGAGTTGGTTCTTCAAAAGAATCAACAAAGTTGACAAACCTTTAGCCAACCTTGTCAGAAAAAGGAAAGAAAAGGCCCAAATCCATGCAATTAGGAATGAAAAGGGTGAAATGACAACAGACTCAGCAGAAATCCAGAGGATCATCAATACCTACTTCCAGAACCTATACGCCAATAAGATGGACAACCCAGAAGAAATGGACAGATTCCTAGATACATATGAATTACCAAAGTTGAACGAAGAAGACCTAAAAACTCTGAACAACCCAATATCAACCAATGAAATTGGAAACATAATTAATAACTTATCAACTAAGAAAATCCCGGGCCCTGATGGCTTCACTGCTGAATTCTACAAGAAATTTAGAGAGGAACTGCTGCCACTACTGTTTAAACTCTTCAGTGAAATTGAAAGGGAAGCAATACTCCCAAATTCATTCCTGGAAGCAAGCATCACCTTGATCCCCAAAGCAGAGAAAGACCCAACTGAAAAAGAAAACTATAGGCCAATCTCACTAATGAACATAGATGCACAAATCCTTAATAAGAAAATGGCAAACAGAATGCAGAAGATCATCAAGAAGATCATACACCCTGATCAAGTGGGATTCATCCCAGGGATGCAGGGATGGTTCAGTGTATGAAAATCACTCAATGTAATAAACAATATCAATAGAGTCAAGGGCAAAAACCATATGATTATCTCCATAGATGCAGAAAAAGCATTTGACAAAATCCAACATGCATTTATGACAAAAACCCTACAAAAAATTGGAATAGATGGTCTCTACCTCAAACTGATAGAAGCCATCTATGAAAAACCAACAGCCAATATCATACTAAATGGTCAAAAACTGAAATCCTTCACACTCAAATCAGGAACAAGACAAGGATGTCCACTATCACCATTCTTGTTCAATATAGTTCTGGAAACATTAGCCACAGCAATTAGACAAGAGAAAGAAGTAAAAGGAATAAAGGTAGGAAATGAAGAAGTCAAATTGTCATTATTTGCAGATGACATGATACTCTATATAGAGCACCCCAAGAATGCCACCAAAAGCCTTCTAGACTTAATAACTAAATTCAGTCAAGTAGCTGGTTACAAGGTCAACACACAAAAATCAATAGCTTTCCTCTACACCAATGACAGACTCACTGAGAGAGAAATAGGGCAAATAATTCCTTTCACAATAGCATCCAAAAAACTGAAATACCTAGGAATCATCCTAACGAAAGAAATCAAAGACCTCTTCTCTGAAAACTATGGCACTCTGAAAAGAGAGATTGAAGATGATATCAGAAAATGGACAGACATCCCCTGCTCCTGGGTAGGAAGGATTAATATAGTGAAAATGGCCATACTTCCAAAACTGCTATATAGATTTAATGCAATACCAATTGAGATCCCAGCAGCATACTTCATGGACCTTGAGAAAACAATCCAAAAATTCATTTGGAACAAGAAGAGACCCAGAATAGCAAAAGCAATTCTAGGTAACAGAGACATGGCAGGGGGTATCAAAATCCCCAACCTGCAACTCTACTTCAAAGCTACTGTAATAAAAACAGCATGGTACTGGCAAAGAAACAGACCTGAGGATCAGTGGAACAGATTAGAAGATGCAGAAACAATGCTAGACACACTCAGCCATCTCATCTTTGATAAAGGAGCCAAACACCTTCACTGGAGGAAAGAAAACCTCTTTAATATATGGTGCTGGAAAGATTGGGTTTCAACTTGTCAAAGATTAAAACTAGACCTGTATCTCTCACCATGCACTAAACTAAAATCAAAATGGATGAAAGATCTAAATATTAAAATAGAAACTCTGAACCAGTTGGAACTGAGGTTAGGTAGAACCCTTGAAGACATCGGTGTAGGAAAAGATTTTATGAACAAAACCTCAGTTGCCTGTGAACTAGCACAAACAATCAACAAGTGGGATCTCTTCTTATTAAAAGGCTTCTGCACATCAAGAGAAACCACCAGCAGTGTGAAGAGACAACCCACAATGTGGGAAAAAATCTTCACCTGCTCTTCCTCAGACAAAGGTCTACTATCTCGAATCTATAAAGAATTTAAAAAGATCAGATCTCCCAAATTTAAAGACCCAATCCAAAAATGGGCATCTGAAATGAACAGACATTTCTCAGACAAAGAAGTAGAAATAGCAAATAAATACATGAAAAAATGTTCAACATCACTGCTTATTCGAGAGATGCAAATGAAAACAACACTGAGATTCCACTTCACTCCAGAAAGAATGGCTGCTATCATGAAATCAACCAATAACAAATGCTGGTGGGGCTGTGGGGAAAGAGGAACCCTGCTCCACTGCTGGTGGGAGTGTAGACTGATGCAACCACTGTGGAAATCAGTATGGAGATACCTCAAAGAACTAGGACTGGAAGTCCCATTTGACCCTGCTATTCCACTGCTGGAGATCTTCCCCAAAGAATTAAAAGAATCATACCACAGTGATATATGTGTGCCCATGTTCATAGCAGCACAGTTTGTAATAGCTAAAACTTGGAAACAGTCCAAATGCCCATCAACTGGAGACTGGATAAAGAAAATGTGTTTTTTTTATAAAATGTAGTACTACTCAGCCATAAAAAATGAGAAATTAGAGACATTTATAGCTAAGTGGATGCACATTGAGGCAATACTCTTAAGTGAAATAAATAGGACACAGATGAATAAATTCCAAATAGTTTCTCTGGTGTGAGAAACTGAAAGTGTAAATAAGGACTAAAATGTATAATAGGTAATGTGAAATAGGAAGAAAAGGGGCAAAGGGGAAGGAAGTGGGAGGGCTAGAGGAAAGGATAGAAGGGAATGGGATTAATATGAGAAAATGGAAATATAGGAACAAAATCTTTGTAAATAGGGAGGAATGGAGGGGTTGAAGGGAGGGCTGGGCAAGGGTGAAAAATAAGAACCAAGAGAGATTATGTAAAGGTGCAAATTTCCAATGATGAATGTCATTATCTTGTATACCTAAAATGTACCAATGATTAGAATGAATAATCGATAATGCAAAATAGGAAGAAAAGGTCCAAAGGGGTAGGGGTAGTGGGAGGGGCAGGGGAAAGGAAAGAGGGGAAAGCAAAAATGCTGAGAAATGGAAAAAATGGAAATAAAGTCTTTGTAAATAGGGAAGGGTGGAGGGCATAAAGGGGGGGCTAGGGAAAAAAAATAAGGTAAGAACTAAACTATAAAACTCAGAATAAAATATAAGACTAATTCTGTACA
Organism: Heterocephalus glaber; assembly: GCF_053883595.1. Lineage (NCBI taxonomy): Eukaryota > Metazoa > Chordata > Mammalia > Rodentia > Bathyergidae > Heterocephalus > Heterocephalus glaber. The sequence continues at coordinate 3,476,786 of NW_028258295.1, read as the reverse complement.
ATGTTTTCAAGATATCACACAAAAACCACAAGTAACAAAAGAAAACATGTATTAGCAAGGCACAATCAAGATGCAAAACTTTTTTGAATAAAAAGCATTACTGGCAAGGTAAAAAATTTCAGACTAGTAGAATATATTTGCAAATCAGACATTTTATAATTCTCGTATCTAGGAATATGTAAATATCTCTATTTATATAAACCAAAAAATATTTACAAAACATTTACAAAAACAAAAGAATAAGTCCAATTAAAAATGAGCAAAAAATTTCAATAGACATTTATTTTCCAAAGAAGATACACAGATGGCCAAGAAGCATGTGAAATAATGTCCAGCATCATTAGTCACAGGGTAGTTCAAATGAAAACAATCATAAGATTCTACATTACAGCCACTAGGATGCTATAAAAATAATTTTTAAAAGTAAAAGGCATTGGCAAGGTTATGGTCAAACTGCAACTTCTGTAATGATAAGAATGTAAAAAGGCACAGATACAATTAAAAATAGTGCTTCATAAAGAAGTCCAATGAAGAATTACAATATGATACTGCAATTCTGCTAGTAGATATATACCCAAAAGAACTGAAAATAAGTGTTCAAAAAACACTGTACATACAGATGTTAATGATGACTGTGTTCACAATAATGAAAAGAAAGAAATAACCCAAAAACTATCCATCACTGATGATAAATAAATTGTAGTATTCCATAAATAAAATATTATTAAGTCATAAGAAGAAATACAATATAGATAACTCTTGAAAATATTATTTCAAAGAATCCCGCCATAAACACCATACACATGATTCCTTTTTGTCAAAATGTCTAGAATAGGCAAGTCTATAAGTATAGAAAGTACACTAGTGTTTGTCTAAGAACAAGGGTGATAAAAGTATAGTCAGATAATAGTTACAAAATATAAGAATTCTTTTTGTTTTGATAAAAATATTCTGAAACTGACTGTAGCAGTGATGATACGTAGCTGTAGATAAATTAAAAATTATCAAATTGCACACATTCCCTGAAGTAATTGTTTCACACATGTAAACATATTTAAAATATTATGGTGATTGAAAATCATTGGTACATTTTTAAAATCAGAAAATATATTCAAAATCCAATCACAGGTGTATACCATTCTCTACACCAAGACAGAAAGATAACACAGAGATAGACATTGACATAGATGATATAAATCATAGATGAAATGAGACTAAACAGGAGGTCAGAAACCACAGTTTGAATTGAATCACTAAATAGATTTAAGAAGAAAATTAAAAGTTTCATAATAATTATGTTTTCATAGAAGGAAAATGAGTCATTTCTGTTCAGTTTTTTGAGGGTCAAACATTTTGAAAGCTACTTATGTGAGATAAACATTATTTTAGAAAGTCCTGAAACTCTGGAATTCCAATTTAGTCCTTGATTGAATAAAAGCCAACCTCTAGTTCTTCTTTTAGAGTGCAAAAATCTTCATAAAGAAAGATGTTCACTTGACAGTAGATTTATGCTCAGATGTTTTGGTTAAATATATGAATATTACCTGACTTCTAAAATGTAAGACAGTTCGTTAATGTCATGCTTAAATCTGTGTGATTCACCAAATATTCACTCAGCGATAGAAATCAATGTAGGAAATTTAATGTACTATAGATACTTTGGCAATCTGAAGAATGTTCTATGCAAATTGTAAAGAATTTTTAGAAGTAAGTATATACTGTACAATTCTTACAATACAGAAGCAGCATTAACAGTAGGTTAAGCCTTTGGGATCACATCCTAGCTCAATAACTTTCTACCTCTGTAACACTGCACATGCCTTAACCTTGGTAAATATTTTCTGAGGATACTGAGATAATCATATGATCTATTTCAAATGAATATTATGTTATTTACACATGTCAGAGTCAGTAAGTGCATAGAACAATGTATGGTACATTGTAAGTATTGTAAGTATTTTAAAGAATAAATAATTGAATAAATATGCAGACATTAATCTCACTATAAACTATAGAATCACTATTTTGGCAGAAACTCCACTCAGTGGCCATACCAAATACAAGAGAAAATTTGCACCCCAAAGAATGGCAGGCAGAGTGGCAAAGAAAGACCATGACATGAAGCTCACTCCCACAAATGTGCAACCCTTGGCTCAGTGCCTTCCTCAGAGCCAAATTTACCTCCTTGTTTCTCAAGGAATAGATCAAGGGATTCAGGGAAGGGGTCACAATATTATTCAGCACCTGAACCACAGAATCCAGCCAGGGGCTGGAGGCAGGTCGCAGGTAAATGAGGACCACTGGGCCATAGAAGAGCAGGATGGAGATCAGGTGGTCACTACAGGTGGAGAAGGCTCTGCGCCTGCCTTCTGAGAAGTGGATTTTCAATATGGAGAGAGCAATTCGATTGTACGAAGTAAGGATAAGGAGAAAACACATGAGAGCAACCACCCTAACATTAGTGAAATCACCATCTGTGCTAGAGAGGTGTCTGCACAGGCCAGGGGCAGCACCAGGGGGATGTTACAGAAAAAACTGTGCACCTCACTGGGGCCAAAGTAGGGTAACCTGAAGATAAGGAACGTGAGCACAGATGCATGCAGGCAGCTCCCCAGCCAGGTGCCCAGAGTCATGCAGACACACACATGATGGCTCATGTACTGCACAGGGTGACAGATGGCAGCAAAGCAGTCATAGACCATCATGGTGTACAGAAAGCACTGGTTGCAACCCAGGAAGTGGTAGAAGAAGAGCTGGGAGTCACAGCCCTGGTAAGAGATGCTGTGGGTCTGCCCCATTAGGTAGACCATCATTTTGGGAGAACTCACTGTGGAGAAAAATATGTCAAATACTGACAAGATTCCCAGGAAGAAATACATGGGGGTGTGGAGGCTGGAGGAGGTGAGGATGGCCAGAAGAATGAGCAGGTTTCCCAGCAATGTGAGCGGGTAGACAGGCAGAAGGAGGACAAAGAGTGCATTCTCCACCCCAGTGGTGTGAGGGATTCCCATAAGGAGAAAGTCAGTTATTGCAGTATGCTTCCACATCCTCACTGTAGTTAGTCCTGAAAGATGGAAGAACAGCCTCGCAACTAATTATCTTGAACTGCAACCCAGGCCCTGGAACAACACAACCCAATACAGAAGGCATGTAATGATAACTATATGAAATTTAAATAACTTTAACTATATTGCTATGATTATTGCTTTTCTTAGATCCTGAAAAAATGCAGAAAATCTCCCTTCTCCATAATTTTGAATTAGTAATTACTACTTACTGAGAATCAAACTACTCAGGGCTCTTTAACCAAACCATAGAAGTCCTTTTTATACCATCCTTGCATCTTTGTTTGATGTTTCTTTTCTTTTAACAGATGAAAATAGGGCTAACAAAGTTCTAAGACATCTTAAAAATCATAGAACTTGCATTTAAATTTCAGGGTGTTTGCCTTTAAAATGTATGCTCAATTATAACTAAAGAGAATGAATATGTGTTCCGTTTAGAAATAAGCATTCTGAATTATATATATTATTTACTTTTCTGTTTTTATGTTCCCAAAAAGTAGGTAGGAAAGCATCATAAAAACTTACCTTTTTGATTGACAGTGATTAATATTTAAACAGTTTTATTGAGATATAATTCATAGGCCTTAAAGCTCAGCATTTTTTAAATGTACAACTGAGATATAATTCATTGGCCATAAAACTCAGCATTTTTAAGTGTCCAACTAAGTAAATATATACAGAGTATATATTTGAAGAGATGTATAGCTATTACCATGGTCTGATTTTAGAACATTTTCCTCACAGGAACAGTAATCTCATGCTCATTTATAAGAGGTGATAAAAAATACATATGTGAATTGTGTAAAATATTATTCATATATATTCTAATTGTCTACTTTCAGCTCATCATCTCAATTTTTATGAGTCACTATAAAAAGCAATACTGAATAAGTGAAAATCAGTTGGACATTGACATAATATATAATTAGTGATATACCCCAATCACATCTTTTTCAATAATTATAGTGCTGGGTATTTTGCTTTGCATCTAGATAATTCTAGTTATTAATTATTCAAAAGATTATACATAATTACTACCCTTTCAACTCTCTCCCTTTCTAGCTGTTTCTGTTTCACACACTCACACACTCACACACACACACACACACACGCCACCACCACCACCACCACCACCACCCCCCCCACCATTGACACAAATTAGGCCAAAACTTAAAGGAGTCCAAACATTGTAGAAACAGCGGTGACTTGTTCATTCTTTGATAAACTAAATCAAGCAAAGTTTTACTGAAGATAAAGGAATGCTTTCTTCAGTCCTTATCCAGAGACAATTGCTATTAGCTCTGACACTGGTTCAAGGAGTACCAGGATTTTGAAAGTTTAGAGTAAATTGGGAAAGTAGCTACAATGTAAGAAGCTCTGGGCAAAGTGCATAGAGGCAATGAGGAGCTATTATGAAAGATTTTTTGGCAGACTTCAGATGTTGAAAGGTAAGTTATCATTAAAATTATTTGTTCTTTTAAAAATAATGTATTCATTACAGTGGAGTTAGTGTCAATAGAAAGCCCTCCTTTCCTACAAAACAAAAATGTTCACCAATGGATCACTGTGATACAGTAACCATTTTGATGTATTTTGCAATCATTTTCATCAGAATTCATTTTTTTAAGATCCTATGTCATTAATTTTAAAAGAGCCATTTCAAGTCATTCCCAGTGGAACTCGTGAGCAATATGAGTGTTCACGCAACAAAGTTTGGAATTATAAGAGCTACAATAGAATAATATCCATGAGTTTTCTCTTCATGCAAGCACTCTGGGTCTCTAGTCATTTTCTAGGAGGCTTTTTTTCCCATGACATTGGCATTTTAATTTAAATCTGCCTTCACAGTCCCATTTTCTATTTTGTTCCAAGTTTGTTTCCATTATATGTTGACCATCTTTTCAATATCTGTATTCTCCAATATGTCTTACTCCATAACTGCAAAGATCATATACATCTTGTTCAGTACTATATCCTACTTGGCTAGTACTGTTTCTTATGAATAGTAAACTGCCAATAAATATTTGATGTCACCCTAGTGACTGGCTTTCTGACTCGACTAGGTTCCAGAACCTAGTGTTTAAAATGTTTAAAATGTTGAATAATAAAGTTTGAATTATGCAAAATTCCACAATGATGATATGAAAAGTTTCAAATTTTCTATTTCATAATGATGTAGTAATTATATTAATTAATTAAAAACTGTAAGCTGATAGAAGAAAGGGATTGTCACAGAGTGTGAAGTGCAGAGCAGGTATTAGGAAAATGATAGAAGCCAAACACCTACAAGATATGTGATTCTTACAAAGGCAGAGAGGAATATAGAAAAATCCCAAAGGAGACCATGGGAAAATACAAGTAGTTGTGGTTATGTTTTTAGCATCTAAAACAACCCAAAACAGAAAGAAGTGTTCCCATCAGAGTAATTTTAAATAAAGTGGAATTGTCTGTGGCAGTTGAAAACATCTTGATAAATTGTATGATACTCCCTTCAAAAGAAAGAGCATGAGTTTTCTCCTACTGTGTTCTGAACTTTGACTCCTAATTGCAAGAAAAGAAAAGCAGAAGTGGTGGCACATAATTCTGCAGACTTGTAGTGGAAGGTTCTTCAGAATCCTGCTTAAACTCACCGTGAGTTCAGCATCCTCTGTGATGTGAGGACACACAGGTGACTAAAAGAGAGGCCCCTGCAGTGCATGAGGAACTGAGGCCTCCTGCTAACAGCACCGCCCTGAGACACCTTGCCAGCAGACCCTACATCAGGTGACTGCCTCCCTGGGGGACAGAGTGACAGCAATGCGTGGGAGGTCCCAAGCTAGGACCACCCAGCTAAGCTGCCCCATATCTTTGACTATATGACACACTCTAAGGCAATAAGTCATTTTGTTCTAAGCTGCTAAGTTTGTGAATAAATTGGAACACGCCAACAGACATCTAATGTGATACTTAGTGCAAGGGATCCAGCAACATTCAAATATGAGAAATAAAGTTGTCCAAGAAGGACAATATGGTGTTGTTAGAAACTGTAGTGGTACATGAGTGCATAAAGGTGCTTAAAGTATACCATGAACAGCCCTGTATAGTTGCTCTAAATTTTGTCTTTATATGGGTCATTTGGCAAGCACTGTATACATTGGAAACTGGTTAGATACAGTGTTTAAAGTGAGTCCTGTAGTCAATGACTGAATGAATACATGGAACTGCCATGGGGTAGAAAGAAGCTAAAGTTATTCTTTTCCTATTCTTGCCCATTTCTGTGACCGTTAACCAGACTGCTGTCTACTTATACCCAATGTCATCACTATTGTCTATATGCGGTTACTCAACCTCCCTGTGCCTCAGCTCTCTCATATATAATTAAGGACACTAATCACATCTAGCTAACAGAGATGCAATTTAGACTCAGTTAATGTATAAAAATTAGTTACAATAATGAACAATGCATATAAAGGAAGATACAGAGACAGCTACCATTATACAGAATTTATGGTATTATAGTTCTTATTACTAGGATGCCACAGGTAAGGCTAAGGGTTCAGTTACTGGTTCAGATATCTTGAGTGTGAACATTTCTCTTTTTTATGTTACTTTGAAAGTGAAAGGAAAATATAATAGGATTTGCCTTGTAGGATTCTGTAATTAACTTAGTCAACACAGGTAAAGTATCCTTAATATTGTCATATAATAAACAGATTTTCAATGTCAGTTCTTATTCTGGGTGTTTAAGTGAATGAGTCTAATTAGATAGGTTCCAATCATGGAATTAATTTGATTAAATGTGAAAATATTCCAAATATAAATATCGCTATTATATCTTCAATTAATTAGAAATATATTACATTATCAAGAGATAGACAGTACCTAGAAAAGATAGTCATTTTTCATAAAATTCTTTTCTCTGAAAATTTACAAAATCCATGCTCATATTTTCTCCTAATAGATTAATGGTCATCTTCATCCATGACACATGCGGAATGAAATCCAACACCGAATTTTAGGATAGCCAAAGGAAATCAAATCCAAAATGTATGATTCTCTAATGGGACAATAAATTTAAATTCAAAGAAATTACAAGCTTAGTATGGTCAGAATAGAAATCTAAAGTGGAACAGCATTTGCTTAGGGAGGCCTTGTTAAACCAAATCCCAGGCACACTTACAGCTGGACTCCTAACTAAGCTATTGTCCAAGCCTCACCAGGTTCAGGCTAACCTTGTGTGCTGGGGTTGAACAGCAACCTCTGGAATGAAATCACTACCCTTCGTACAGTGCGTACAAACATCCTCAACTACAATCATGGCCAGGAAATTATGACTTACAGCACTTTATTTTAGATAAGCTGCACCAGCAAATTGCCCCCAGAAACATTATTTATTTTCCCTTGATCCATGCTGTAAATTTTTAAAATCCCACATTGCAATGCCTAAGAAACTATTTGCTGGAGTAAAATATTGCAGGACAATGAACTAGATAAGTACTGTTCCCAAGACCCCTTATCAGTCAAATTTCTTTATTTTTTCAGAGCCTGGAACATGGGATTGTATTCAGGTAACATCAAAATGTGGACAAATGATTTACTAATGTTTTTCTTTCAAGAGGAATAATGTTTAACTTGCAGGGAAATAAATGTTTATCTTAAAAATGTAGATATTGTGAGGCTATAAGTTTTTTGTCATCTCAAGAATATTCTGTCAGAAGAATTTAAAATAGGCCCTGTATGACAAAAACCTCACTCAGCATATAGCCTCCCTGCCCGTGGTCTACTTTTTTCCCCATAAAAGCCATTTGCAGGGCCGGGATTTAGCTCAGTGGTTTTGCTGCCTGCTGCACAAACACAAGGACCCGAGTTCAATCCCCAGTACCAAAAAAAAAAAAGCCATTTTCAGGTACATGAGATCCAGAAGATGGCCTTTGGGGGAAGTGATAGCCCCTTCTATGACCTCAGCAATCAGCACTTGAATAAAACATTTTCCTCCATCCAACTGTTCTCTGTTTAGTATTGGCTTTTGAGCTCTGAGCAGTCTTCCCAGGACTGGTAGCAATCTCATTTTCTTCCCTGGACTGACCAATCTGCTTATTACAAGGCAATTTAAACTCTCCCACACCATTCACAATTTTTGACAAGTATCTCATGTAATTAACCACCTCCTTGCACTTTCAGCCATAAAAACAGTCAGCATCTCCTAAGACACTGGTGTGCATCTTCATGGCTCCTTGATTCAGCTGTTACCAAGATGAATATTTCATGGTTCTCAACTAGGTCGTTTTTTTTTTTTCATGGATCCCAAATTTTTCTTTTTTTTTTCTTATATTCTTTTATTGGTACATTTTAGGTATACAACACAATTACATTTCTCACTGGGAACTTGTACCTTTACATGATGTATCTTGGTTCTTATTTTTTCCCCATTCCTAGTCCTCCCTTCACCCCCTCCACCCCTCCCTATTTTCAAAGATTTTATTTCCATTTTTTCCATTTCTCTTCATTTTTCCTTTTCCTTCTTTCCTTTCCCCTGCCCCTCCCACTACCCCTACCCCTTTGGACCTTTTCTTCCTATTTTGCATTATCGATTATTCATTCTAATCATTGGTACATTTTAGGTATACAATATAATGACATTCATCATTGGAAATTTGCACCTTTACATAATTCTCTCTTGGTTCTTATATTTCACCCTTGCCCAACCCTCCCTTCAACCCCTCCATTCCTCCCTATTTACAAAGATTTTGTTCCTATTTTTCCATTTTCTCATATTAATCCCATTCCCTTCTTTCCTTTCCCCTACCCCTCCCACTTCCCCTTCCCCTTTGCCCCTTTTCTTCCTATTTCACATTACCTATTATACATTTTAGTCCTTATTTACACTTTCAGTTTCTCACACCAGAGAAACTATTCCATATTTATACATGTGTGTCCTATTTATTTCACTTAAGAGTATTGCCTCAATGTGCATCCACTTAGCTGTAAATGTCTCTAATTTCTCATTTTTTATTGCTGAGCAGTACTCCATTTTATAAAAAAAAAAAAAATTTCTTTATTCAGTCTCCAGTTGATGGGCACTTGGGCAGTTTCCAAGTTTTAGCTATCACAAACTGTGCTGCTATGAACATGGGTGCACATATATCACTGTGGTATGATTCTTTTAATTCTTTGGGGAAGATCCCTTTCAGTCAACAATTTAAAGATATATTTACCAAACTACATTCCTACTTTGAAATTTCACACATTATCATACAATAGAACTTATTATCATACAGTAAACTTCATATGTTATCATATGGGTAATCTAAACAGAATTGCAGCAAGCACACACTGTGTGGACTAGAAGAAGTATGTTGTTTTAGAAAATTTCAAAAATGAGAAAGTGCTGGATTAATATGAAACACCCTCCTTGAAGGTGTAAATCTGTGTTGCCAGCCCAAAATTCTCTATGGTATAACTGTTATAACTGCCAAAAAAATAAGAGATATTAAATTTGCATAACTCAGCATATGACAGCTATACTCCTGGAGGAGTGGATCTGAAGCACCTCTCCAAGTAATTTGAGAGCGTGTTCCTATTCCTTATACCCTAGGAGAGTGGACAATTTGAACTAATACCTTTCTCAGGGCTAATTTCACATCTTTGTTTCTCAAGGAATAAATCAAAGGATTCAGGCAAGGAGTGATGACATTATTTAACACCTGAACTACAGCATCTAGCCAAGGGCTGGAAGCAGACCTAAGATAAATGAGAATCACAGGCCCATAGTAAAAGAAGATGGAGGTCAGGTGGGCACTGCAGGTGGAGAAGGCTTTGTGCCTGCCTTCTGAAGAACGGATTTTCGATATGGAGACAACAATGCGCACATAAGAAATGAGGATAAGGAGAAAACACATGAGAGCAACCACACCCACGTTGGTGAAACTCACCATCTGTGCTAGAGAAGTGTCTGCACAAGCCAGGGGCAGCACCACAGGGATATCACAGAAAAAGCTGTCCAGCTCATTGGGGCCACAATAGGATAACCTGAAGATGAAGAATATGAGGATACATCCATGGACACAGCCTCCCAGCCAAGTGCCCACTGTCAGGCCAGTACACACCCTGTGGCTCATGATGACCATGTATCTCATGGGGTGACAAATGGCCACAAAACGGTCATAGGCCATCACAGTATAGAGGAAACACTCCGTGCAGCCCAGGAAGTGGTAGAAGAAGACCTGAGAAACACAACCCTGGTAAGAGATGGTGCGGCTTTGCCCCACTAGGAAGACCATCATCTTGGGGGAATTCACAGAAGGGAAAAATATGTCAAACACGGACAGGTTTCCCAGGAAGAAATACATGGGGATATGGAGGTTGGAGGAAACCAGAATGGTGAGGAAGATGATAAGATTGCCCAGCAAAGTGAAAATGTAGAAGGTCAGGAAGAGAACAAATAGCATGGTCTCCAGCCCTTCTGTATTAGAAATTCCCAACAGGACAAACTCTGTCACGGGGGTGGAGTTCCCAGTGTTCATGTGTCCCGTGGTCCTGAAAAGCAGAGCAATATTATGCTGTAAGACCAAAGGAAGTGAGAATATCTTCCTGACAAAGCAGCTTTTATTTCAATCAGTGGCTCTATCCAAAAGAAGGAAAATGAGGGAAAAGGGCCTTTAATGAATCTGGTTTTGAGATAAATTAAGAAATGTGTCAAAGTTGAACCCAGTTTCTTCATATGCTAAATGAAAAAGTATTTTATTAATAATCTCCTATTGCTAATTTTATGTACATATTTTAAATCTAGTTTATTATCAAACCAATTGGTATATTTCCTCACAAAAAGTTGTGAATCCCATGAATTCTATTAGTGAATATCTGTACCACATGATCCTAAGAGGAAGCAGAATTATATTTTCTGAAACCCTGATTTCTCCTTTTTTGCATTTGCATTTTATTTTATTTTAATAAGCCCTATGTTGCTGATAGTTATAACTAATTTTCTTCCACTGTGATCATATATGCTCAATGAAAAAAATGGATAAATCTATTTGTACTACTTTTTAGATTGTTGCTCTGGAAACATTTCCTGTATTATTTCAATTTTTCCAAAAGTCATGCCATGGATAAAAATCTCAGTAAGTGGAATACAATGCAAGAATTGAGGTGAAAGAATCAGGGGCTCTTCATAAAGTTGCTGTCTTCAATCCCATAGCCAGGCCCCATGCAAGCCTAGGGCTCCTCCAGGTGTTTGAAAAGACTGACATCCTAGCAAAGATATAAACAGGAAATCAAAGGACCCCATCTTGCCCAAGGTCTATTTAGACATTGATTTAGGCCATGGAAATCAATAAAATGCACATATATTTCTTTTCTGACTGGTATAAATATCAAGATCAATAATATACAGTTCCATCCCTTGAAGAACTTACTCTGGAGGTATTTAAAACTGATTCTGAACCCTGACCTGACTCTGCCATGTACTACTCTGTCACCATGAGCAAATGAATCTTTCTGAGCTTCATCGCCTTAAAAAGAAAAAATGAATATAGTTTGTCTATAAGGTCTTTGTGAGGATTATGACAAGTTATGAAGATAAAATACTATAGTCAATGCTTGGCACTTGGTATTAAACATGTAATGAAGTCATTTAGGTAAGAGTTATAATATAGTTTTTAAAAGTTTCAAAAGTAGTGAAGGTAGAATTAAAATGAACTTTAAAGAAAATATAGTATTTCAAAATTTATTTAAGATTTATTTATGGAGTCCATATGATTTTAAAGGCATATCAAGATACCTAGGTCAGGAAAAGGTTATTTTCTTCAGAATCTCAATAGTGCATTATATAAATATTCTGGCAGAATTACAAGATCATTAGGTAAGCTTCTCTTCAATTTGAACATTTCTGTTTCTATCAGTCAAAAAATTCACATTGTTAAATGACAAGTGTTTGGCACATGCTTGCTCCAGGTAAAGTGAAATAGAAATATCACAAATTACCTTAGATGTACTCCCAAAGTCCTCCTTACCAGACTCTTACACTCAATACTCAATACTCTACCTCCATGAACACCAATTTCCCAGAAAGAATTTGCCATCAGATAGTGGAAAAAAGTCTAAAACCAGGTTGCACCTCACCATAAAGATGGTCATTTGGGAGAACAGTGAATTTCTACCATAGAAGATTTCAAGTAAAACTTATAGGATTAACTTTTAGCAAAACAAAAGAGTGAATCATTCTCCCTAGAGAGGGTAAACTAAATATTGTCTTCTAATTGTAAATGCTCAAATGCATATTACCAAAACATTTTCTTCCAATTACATATTCTAAAATACATATTACTAGCTTTTCATAAACTTTTTTAACTATCACGACACTTCCTGATTATTTCCTGATTTCCCTTACTCTTTCATGAGAGAATGGAAATATATACCCCTGTTAAAGTTTTCCTCTGGATGTGCTGGCTTACTAATAGATGCTGTTCTCAGCCACATGTATGAATTCTCCTCTTTTCCATGGTTCTCCTACTTGCCTTGATTGAGCAGGAGAAATGACAAGAACTGAGAGTCTGAGTAGAACAAAGGGGCCCAAAGAAAAGAGCAATGTAAGTAGAATGCAAAGTTGCAGAAGCAGAGCTTCATATATGATGAACCCTTTATCATACACTTCTCTATTTTTGAGACTTTATAAAGATAAGTTCACCAAAGTAAGAATGTTATAACATTAATTAATACTATAGCCTTGAAGATATAATTTTCCCAAATACTTTTTTAACAGAAGTATCTGCAAGAGTCAATTTTATCAGCATTGCTTATTAATATGTTTACAAATATGTCTTTTCGTGAACAATTGCCTACAAACTACTTTGTAATTTTTATTTTTGTTACTCAAGTTAAATAAATTTAAAATTCTAATTATTATGTTTGTAGTAACTAAAACAATATTCTATTGGCACAAATAATACAAATAAATGGAATAAAATAGAGCATAAAACATAGTGTTTATATATACATGGATACTTGCTTAATTCAGTGGTGTCTTGAAAATCTATGGAATTTTTTTCATTAAATTGGGCTTAAAGTATTGGATCAAGAAGGAAAAATTAAATTAATCATCAGGTAACATACACAAAACAAAAATCAATTCCAAAGATACTAGAAACTCATATCTGTATGGAAAAGAATACAGTTTTGCAAGTTAAACAAGGGAAAATCTTCCTGACGTAGATAAAGAAATAACTGTAATGGACATACTGAAATTTTGAGTACTTTAATGATGAGAATATCATTTAAAAGGTAAAAACCAAAAAAAAAAAAAACGTGAAAGAGACATTACCTGCAGCAAATACTACTATCAAGGACTCATATATAAAATAGATAAACAACTTTTAAATTTTATGTTAAGAAAACAAGCCAACATGAAGATAAACAAATGCTGTAGTGTAGATCTGAAATGCCCCTCAAAGGGCCACTTGATAAAGTATGGGTCCCAGCCAGTGGCACTACTGGGAGTTGTTAGAACTTGAGGAAGTGTTACCTAATGGACGGAAGTAAGGTCTTTTGGTGGGGGTCCTTGAAGGGGACATTGTAACCCTGGACCCTGGCCACCATGAAGTGGCCAAGTGCTCCCCAACACAGTGTTCTATCTCACTATAGGCTCAAAGCCAACAGAGCCAACTGACTATGAACTGAAACCTTTGAAATTGTTTGAAACCACAGACATGACTGGTTGGGTAGTGGTTGGTCAATACGTGTTCGTTCATACTCTGGGCATTGGAGTTACTGACATTATTAAGAGATAAAAAGAAATGTAAAATGCTTTAATCTGGTCTCTTGTGGTCAACCTAATTTTTCTCTTGTTAGAAGAATTAAAAGATTGAAAATGCAATACCATTTGGCATTGGAAACTGAAACTCTGTGAACTTGAATACATGAAATATAATGAACTTTATTTTAATCTACATGTAAATTATTGTAAGTTACATGTTTGGAACATGACTTAGGTATGTGCATGTGTAACTTTCACTACTTTAAAGGGTGAGTCATACCAGTACCTAAACCATAATGGGCCTATTTGACATGTACTTTATAAGCCCTCTGTGAACTGAAGTTCTCTGAAGAAGCAACAATTATATTAAAGATTCCCCAGTGTTTCGATCACAGCTGAACAGAATGTTGTGATTGTGGACAATGGAATGTAGTAGAGCCAAAATTCTCTTGGCCTATGTCGGTCATGTTAACAGTCATTATTATTAACTTATGTATCTGCTGTAAGTCCTCATGACTATAAGGTAAAATTCTTAGAATGTATTTCTAAGCTTAGATGACTTCTAGCTTCTGCCAACCCTAAAGCTAAGAAAGCTATAAAACAGCATATGAAAAATATACAGACTACATCTTTGATCTGTGCAGTTTGCTCACTTAATGCTCACATCTATGTATTTATTAAATGTATTGATCTATGAATTTCTTTGTTCATTGGCTGCAAAAATTCATGTCAGCCTTTCCAGGAAGAACATGTTATTCAGGGTTCCTTTAATCTATGTTTTTTAGCATAGTCACTTATATTTCACTCAGAATAAACAACTTCTAGTTTCCCTTAAATCAGGGTACTTGTGTCAACATCTTACATATATATGTCCTTCACAGCACCCTAAAATTTACTATTTACTATTGTAGCTCTGGAATATAAATCTTGTCTCAAAGCTCTGTGTTTTCTGTGCCTTCAATTTAGTAGTCACAAAAAAAAGTGATAGAAGAAATTGTACTGATTAATTATTGAGAAAGAAGACTGTGATTATAAATAAGTATCATTATTTGGAAAGCAGATGACAAAAAGTACATGTACCAACTTCTCACAAAAATGTAAATATTATGTTATATATATATATATATACTAAAAAATAAAACAAAAAACTGGAAAAATGACTCATTCTCATTATTAAGACACCCTCAATTTGTAAATACTTGTTTGTGTCATTGCTGTGCTCTGAGAGTTATCAGTAATGTTCTTGCTTTTCTTTCTTTTCTGTGCTTTTCACTTCTTTTTCCTGCAGTACTCAGGATTGAACCTAGGTCATTCACACTGAACTCCCACCCAGACTTTTTATTTGCATCAAGGTTTCACCAAGTCACTAAATAATCCAAGATGGTCTGAAATTTGTCATTCTCCTGCCTCCCAAAGTGCTAGGATTACAGATGTGCACCACTATCCCTGGATACTACTGTTTCAAAAAGGGATAATTTAAGAAAAAGAAAAGACATGAATTGACATTTGCCTTTCACATAAAAAATAATAAACCTCAGCTAATTTTTCATCACCTTAGACCATCTTTTCATCTATTCTCTTGGATTTCTTCTTGTATTATCAACCCTGAGGCACTGAACTGAAATGTTGCCTGCAGAGGCTCATCATTAGTGTTTTCCTTTCCTTGTTATCCTGTATTTATAAAATATTTTATGAATGTGGTTATGTTGTGTGTAGTTGACTTTCTCAAGTGACCATTTCTGAGTTAACTAACAGTTGGAAAGAGGTTTAAATTATAAGAGGTAGGCAGAGGAGTTAAGCTGCTTCCAGCACAGAGGAGGAGGCTTTTTTGCTGCCGTACCACCCCCCCCAGTGTAGAGGAGGTGAGTCACCCCAAGTGCAGAGGAAGAGGCTTCTGGGCTGCCATACCATCACCCCCAGTGCAGAGAAGGAGGATTCCAGGCCGCCTTATGACAGACCTCAGCATCAAGGATGTGAGCCACCCTCAGCACAAAGGAGGAGGCTTCCAGGCTGTCATACCACACCACCCCCCCGCAATGCAGAGGAGGAGGATTCTGAGCAGCCTTACCACCAACTTCAGTGCAGAGGAGGTGAGCCACCACCAGTGCAGAGGAGGAGGCTTCTGGGCTGCCATACCAACACCCCCAGAACAGAGAAGGAGTCTTCTGTGCCACCATACCACCACCCGCAATGCAGGGGAAGAGGCGTCTGGGCTGCTGTACGACCACCGGCAGCACAGAGGAGGTGAGCCATGCCGGCACCAGCAGCACCTTCCTCCCCCTGTTGAAATAAGAAGACACGTA
The DNA here is from genome assembly GCF_053883595.1 of Heterocephalus glaber. Taxonomy (NCBI): domain Eukaryota; kingdom Metazoa; phylum Chordata; class Mammalia; order Rodentia; family Bathyergidae; genus Heterocephalus; species Heterocephalus glaber. The sequence goes on along the minus strand of NW_028258295.1, from coordinate 3,460,689 downwards.
AACAAGTCTCAAAACCAGACTTCCAGATCACCTATAGCAACCCCAGAGGGAAACAAGATGGAACACTCTGATACTCAACCACCTGGACTCCCTGAACTGGCAACAAAAGAGGATCTGGAGAAAATGAAATCGGAAATAATTTCTCACATAACAGCAGAGATTGTGCCCATAGTGCAAGACATGATTAATAAATCTAGACAAGACTCAGATAAAAAAATTGAGGAGCTGAGGAACATGATGCAATCCCAACATAGGCAACAAATGGAATCCACAAAAAGATACAAACACAGTTCCATGAGATTAAAAACTCCGCTGTAAGTTTAAGCAGCAGAATGAGGCAATGTGAGGACAGAATTTCAGATATAGAAGATAAGATTGCAATTAGTGACCAGGAAAAGACACATTTCTTTAAAATAGTATGGGACCACAAGAAATCAATCCAGCAGCTGCTAGATGATACAAAGGAGGATAACATAAGACTGATTGGGGTCAATGAACAAACAGGAGAGAGTGCAAATGACATTAAAAAAACTGTTCACAGAGGTGATGGCAGAAAGCTTCCCAAGCAGAGGAAAAGAACTTGACATAGAAATAATCGAGGTATATAGGACTCCAACTAGCCTTGATCATAAAAAATCTACACATAGGCATATAATAGTTAAGATTCCAGAAACCCAACAGAAGAATAAAATTCTACAAGCATGAGAGAAAAGAAACAAATCATATAAAAAGGAAAGCCCATCAGAATCACAGCAGATTTTTCAATGTAAACCCTCAAGGCAAGAAGAGATTGGAGTGATGTATTTAAAGCCCTAAAGGAAAACAACCCCCAACCCAGATTGATGTACCCTGCAAAGCTATCTTTCCAAATTGATGGAGAAATGGGATACTTTCATGACAAAGAGCATCTGAGGAACTTCATGAATACCAAACCAGCACTCAAAAGAATTTTAGACAATATCCTGGGAAAAGACAATGAGAATCATGACCCCAGGAAGCCCAGCAGAATGAATCCATCAGGCATGACAAGAAATTAAATGCAAAGGAGGAGAATCCAACAAAAAGAAAAAGTCATGACAATGATAAGTCAATACATATTAATTATAACCATCAATGTTAATGGTCTCAACTCACCAATCAAAAGAAATAGACTGGCAGAATGGGACAAGAAGGAAGATCCAACAATACGCTTCATGTAAGAAACACACTTAAATCAAAAAGAAACTCATAAACTGAAAGTTAAAGGGTGGAAAACAACACCTCATGGGACAGGAACCTGAAAAAAAGCAGGAGTAGCTATCCTATTTGCAGATCAAATGGATTTCAAACCAACACTAATTAAGAGAGAAAAAGAAAGACACTACATCCATGTAAAGGGACTATTCCAAGAGGAAGAGATGACAATCATAAATATATATCCACCAAATACTAGTGCATCCAACTATATAAAATAAGTACTAACAGACAAGAAAAGTCATATATGCACTAATACAATTGTAGTGGGGGACCTCAACACCCCACTGTCACAAATAGATAGATCAACTAGACTAAAAATAAGTAATGAAATACTAGAACTCAATCGAACTCTTGAACAAATGAACTTAACAGATGTTTACAGAGTCTTCCACCCCACAAAATCAGAATACACATTCTTCTCAGCTGCACATGGGTCATTCTCAAAAATAGACCACATACTCACACATAGAACATGTTTAAGTAAGTGCAGAAGAATTGAAGTTATCCCCTGTATATTATCAGACCATAGTGCGATGAAATTGGAGATCCATAGCACAAGAAACTGCAAAAATTTCATAAGCACATGTAAATTGAACAACACACTTCTGAATAACCAATGGGTCACAGAGGAAATTCAAGAAGAAATCAGACAGTTCCTTCAATTAAATGACAATGACAATACAACATATTGGAATCTATGGGACACAATGAAAGCAGTCTTACAAGGGAAATTTATAGCAGTGAATACTCATATTAGGACAACAGAGTAAGCCCAACTAAACAACCTGATGCTGAACCTCAAGCTTCTAGCAAAACAAGAGCAGGACAACCCCAAAGCTCATACAAGGGAGGAAATTATAAAGATCAGAGGAGAAATCAATGCAATGGAGACTAAGACAATGATGCAAAAAATTAATGAAACCAAGAGTTGGTTCTTTGAAAGAATAAACAAAATTGACAAACACTTAGCCAATCTTCTCAGAAAAATTAAAGAAAAGGCCCAAATCCATGCAATTAGGAATGAAAAAGATGAACTTAAAATGGACTCAGCAGAAATCCAAAGGATCATCAATGCCTACTTCGAGAACCTATACACGAATAAGATGGAAAACACAGAAAAAATGCACAGATTCCTAGATACACATGAATTACCAAAGTTGAAGGAAGATCTAAAAAATTCTAAACAACCCAATATCAATCAATGAAATTGAAAACATACTTAAAAACTTACCAACTCAGAAAAGCTAGGGTCCTGAGGGCTTCACTGCTGAATTCTACAAGACATTTAGAGAGGAACTACTGCCACTACTGTTTAAACTCTTCAGTGAAATTGAAAGGGAAGCAATACTCCCAAACTCATTCCTGGAAGCAAGCATCACCTTAATCCCCAAAGCAGAGAAAGACCCAACTGAAATAGAGAACTATAGGCCAATCTCACTAATGAACATAGATGCAAAAATCCTTAATAAGATACTGGTATATACAATGCAGAAGGTCATCAAGAACATCATATGCTCTGACAAAGTGGGATTCATCCCAGGGATGCAGGGATGGTTCAACATATGCAAATCAATCAACATAATACACTGTATAAATAGAGCCAAGGACAAAAATCATATGATCATCTCAATAGTTGCAGAAAAAGCATTTGACAAAATCCAACGCCCATTTATGATACAATCCCTACAAAAAAATTGGAATAGAAGGTCTCTACCTCCATCTAATAAAAGCCATCTATGAAAAACCAATAGCCAATATCATACTAAACGGTCAAAAACTGAAATCTTTCAAACTAAAATCAGGAACAAGGCAAGGATGTCCACTGTTACCACTCCTGTTCGATATAGTCTTGGAAACATTAGCCACAGCAACTAGACAAGAGAAAGAAATAAAAGAATAAAGATAGGAAATGAAGAAGTCAAATTGTCAATATTTGCAGAAGACATGATACTCTGTACAGAAGACACCAAGAACTCCAAAAAAGTCTTCTAGACTTAATAAGCAAATTCAGTAAAGTAGCTGGATACAAGGTCAACACACAAAAATCAATACTTTCCTTTACACAAACAACATACACACTGAGAGAGAAATAGGGTAAATAATTCCTTTCATGATAACATCCAAAAACTGAAACACCTAGGAATCAACCTAACAAAAGAAATCAAAGACCTCTTCTCTGAAAACTATACCACTGTGAACAGAGAGATTGAAGAGGGTATCAGAAATGGAAAGACATCCCTTACTCCTGAGTAGGAAGAATCAACATAGTGAAAATGGCCATACTTCCAAAACTGCTATATAGATTCCATGCAATCCCAATTGAAATCCCAGCAGCATACTTCATGGGCCTTGAGAAAACAATCCAAAAATCCATTTGGAACAAAAGAGACCTAGAATAGCAATAGCAATTCCAGGCAACAAAGTCAAGGTTGGGGATATTGTAATCCCCAATTTGAAACTATACTACAGAGCTACTGTGATAAAAACAGCATGGTACTGAGAAAAAACAAAACTGCAGATCAGTGGAACAGATTAGAAGATACAGAAACAGCTCTGGACATACTCAGCCTCCTCATCTTTGACAGAGGAGCCAAACACCCTCACTGGAGAAGAGATAGCCTCTTTAATAAATGGTGCTGAAAAACTTGGGTTTCAACTTGCTAAACACTAGAACTAAACCTATATCTGTTACCATCCACTAAACTAAAATCAAAATGGATGGAAATTTAAATATTAAAACAGAAACATTAAACTGGCTGAAAGAGAGTTTAGGTAGAATTCTTGAAGATATTGGCATTGGAATAGATTTCATGAACAAAATCTCAGTTGCCTGTGAACTAGCACAGACAATCAACTAGTGGGATCTCTTATTAAAAAGTTTCTGCATAGCAAGAGAAACCACCAACAGGGTGAAGAGACAGCCCACAATGAGGGGAAAATTTTTTACTAGCTGTTCCTCAGACAAAAGTCTACTATCTAGAATCTATAAAGAACTTAGTAATATCTGACCTCCTAAATTTGAAGACCCAATCCAAAAATGGGGATTGGAAATGAACAGACATTTCTCACACAAGATGTAGAAATAGCAAATAAACATATGAAAAAATGTTCAACATCACTGCTTATTCGAGAGATGCAAATGAAAACAAAGCTGAGATTCCACCTCACCCCAGAAAGAATGGCTGCTATCATGACATCAACCAATAACAAATGCTGGCAGGGCTGTGGGGAAAGAGGAACCCTGCTCCACTGCTGGTGGGAGTGTAGACTGGTGCAACCACTGTGGAAATCAGTATAGAGATTCCTCAAAGAACTAGGACTGGAAGTCACATTTGACCCAGCTCTTCCCCTGCTGGGTATCTTCTCTGAAGAATTAGAAGAATCATACCACAGTGATATATGTGCACCCATGTTCATAGCAACACAATTCGTAATAACTAAAACTTGGAAGCAGCCCAATTGCCCATCAACTGCAGACTGGATAAAGAAAATATAGTTTTTTTAAATAAAATGGAGTATTACTCAGCCATAAAAATGAGAAATCAGACATTTATAGCTAAAGGGATGCACACTGAGGTGATACTCTTAGGTGAAATAGATAGGACACACGTGTAAATACTGAATAGTTTCTCTACTGTGAGAAACTGAAAGTGTAAATAACGACTAAAAGGTATAATAGATAATGTGAAATAGGAATGAAAGGTGCAAATGGGAAGCGGAAGTGGGTGGGGTAGGGGAAAGGAAAGAAGGGAATGGAATTAATATGAGAAAATGTAAAAATGGAAACAAAGTCTTTGTAAATAGGGTAGGATGCAGGGCTTGAAGGGAGGGCAGGTAAAGGGGAAAAACTAAGAACCAAGAGAGATTATGTAAAGGTGCAAATTTCCAATGATGAATGTTATTGTATTGTTTACCTAAAATGTACCAATAACATTAAATAAAAATAGAAATAATTATAAGAAATATATAGCTCAAAAGCAGGAAGAATCTGGTTCTAGTCCTTAAAGAATAGGGTGGCCCTTGGAATGATCCAAATGCATCATCATTTCACTCATTCTCATCTGATAATTCAGTTTCAGATCTATTTTTACAAAACATTCAGTAAGGAGATGAAAGCGCTTGATACTACCATCTACCGACCAAAGACGGGCACTTCACCCCGACTCAGAGCCGGGCTCAGGGGCAGGATTTCAGAGAAATACAGTACTGGAAATGCAAATCGCAGTCTCCACTAAGAAAAGAAAAGATGCTTCAGACATGGGGCACACAGGGCTGTTGGCCGAAACTGGGGGTGACTTTAGATAGGATCCTGAAATAAAGAGGACATAAAGGCACATCCGTGAGAGCTGTCCCATCACTGGAGACTTAAATTCACCTAAGATTGGAGTAGGATGGTGTGGAGGAGAAATACTCTGTTGTGTCAAACATTTCAGTAACTGTTTCTAACTTGATTATGAGATTAGCTGAGGAAGGAATGTGAATTGAAGAGCTACTTGGACTTCCACAGTCCAAGTAGCTCTGCAGAATAGGGGTAATGAATTAAAGAATTTCAAGTGTAACTCACTGTGAATGGGCTTTGGGCAATAGATGTACGTGTTCTACCAAATTGTAATATTTTATGATTAGTCAACTTTATACAAATAGCTGAATTTGTGGTTTATTTGAAAACATTGACGGTCCCAATTATCAATTATTTCCCAACCAATATGTCAAGTACTTCGCCTGATTCTTTACTTGCTACATACAATATTTTCAGAAGAAGCAAACATTAAATTGTACAAAGAGTCTTATTTCAGTATTTAATGAAAGTGTCATTCTTTTACATTCTAAAAGGTAAAGATGACCAGTCTTAACTTACAATAAATTATAAGGAGAGTTGTATCAGTCAGGGTAGAATAGACTATGCCACAATAGCAATTAAGCCCAAAATTTCTGAGGGTGGGTAGCCTAGATAAGTTATAAGGGACAGAAAAATGCTCACTGTTGCTTGCTTGCTCTTTGCTGCAATCTGCCTGCCCTGCCCTGTCGTGTACTATTTATCCTCTGTGATCCCCCTCTCCTATGCCATCCTGCCTGGACTATAGACTGAAACCTCTATGAACCATGAGATAATTAAATAACACCCCCTCTTTAACTTGGATGTTGGATATTTTATCTCAGCAATGACAAAAGTAAGAAAGACATGGATGCTTGCTTCTCATTTGTACTGTATGCTTGTCAGGGCCATCTCCTTTCTCTTTCTATCTCCAGCTGTTTCAGTTATATTTTATATTAGGAGTAGTTGTCTCTAGGGGTTATAGAAGGGAATGTTGATGGAGAAGAATGTGTATGGGAGGATGGTATCATGGGTAAGACAAATGAACAAAAACCTGGCAAGGTTGACAATAGAATTTTGTTCTTTCCTCTTTTTCCTTGTTAATGTGCATTTTCTTTTATTAGAACTGAATCTATGTTTAAGTCTTGATGCTCTCTACATTCTTATTGGAAGTTACAGTACTGAAACCAGAAAAAGTATTCAGAATCTGATCAGAGCTGTACATTTCTATCTGCACCAATACAGATAGATAACGTAGATACATACGCATTGATATAGATGATATAGATTCTAGATGAAATGAGGTTCAAAAGGAACTCAGAAACCTTAGATTGAATTGAGTCACTAAACAGAAGAAAAGTGATAAAAGGTCCAGACTGATTATATTTTCAAACAAGGAATAATGAGTAATGTGTGTTACTTTAGCAGTCTCTTTACATTTTGAAAGGTTTGTAGGCAAGACAAATATTATTTTAGAAAGTCCTAGAATTTTAGAATTAAAATTCTGCTCTTGATTGAATGAAAGCCAACTTCCAGTTATTTGTATAAAGTTCAAAATTCTTCATAAAGAAAGATGTTCATCTGAGAATAGATTTGTCTTCAGATCTCTTGGTAAATATATGGATATTACCTAGCTTCTAAAATGTAAGAGAATTTCCTTATATTGTACTCCAACATGTGTGATCCATCCAAACTCACTCAAGAATGATAGAAATCAATGCAGCAAATTTAATGGAGTACAGAATTTTGGCAAATTGAAGATTATTCTATGTCAAATGAAAAGAACTTCCTAGAAAAAATAAGTATCTATGGTACAATTCTTACAATAGAGAACAAGCATTAAAAAAGGTTAAGACCTGTAAATTCACATCCTAGTTAGGCAACTTTAGATCTCTGTGACACTGTATGTATCTTAATCTCTCAGTGACGATTTCCTGAGGACACTGAGATAATTATATCATCTACATATCAATATTAGGTTAATTACATATTTCAGTGTCTATAAAGTACATAGAAGAGAGCATGGTGCATGGTAAACGTTGAAAACTTTTGAGGAATAAATAATTGCATAAACAAACAGACATTAATCTCACTACAAACTATACAATGTCACCTTCCTCTCACAAATTGCACACAGTACCACACCAGATACAAGAGAAGTCTTTCATCCAGATGACTGTCAGGCAAAATGGCAAAGAAAGAGTATCACATGAAGCTCACCCCCAACAAATGTGCAACCCTTGGCTCAGTGCCTTCCTCAGAGCCAAATTTACCTCCTTGTTTCTCAAGGAATAGATCAAAGGATTCAGGGAAGGGGTCACAATATTATTCAGCATCTGAACCACAGAATCCAGCCAGGGGCTGGAGGCAGGTCGCAGGTAAATGAGGACCACTGGGCCATAGAAGAGCAGGATGGAGGTTAGGTGGGCACTGCAGGTGGAGAAGGCTCTGCGCCTGCCTTCTGAGGAGCGTATTTTCAATATGGAGAGAGTAATTCGAGTGTACGAAGTGAGGATAAGGAGAAAACACATGAGAGCAACCACCCCCACATTAGTGAAACTCACAATCTGTGCTAGAGAGGTGTCTGCACAAGCTAGGGGCAGCACAACGGGGATGTCACAGAAAAAATTGTGCACCTTGTTGGGGCCACAGTAGGGTAACCTGAAGATGAGCAATGTGAGCACAGATGCATGCATGCAGCTCGCCAGCCAGGTGCCCAGAGTCATGAGGACACACACACGATGGTTCATGATGACCATGTACTGCAGAGGGTGACAGATGGCAGCAAAGCGGTCATAGGCCATCACGGTGTACAGAAAGCACTCGGTGCAACCCAGGAAGTGGTAGAAGAAGAGCTGGGAAGCACAGCCCTGGTAAGAGATGCTGTGGCTTTGCCCCATTAGGTAGACCATCATTTTGGGAGAACTCACTGAAGGGAAAAATATGTCAAGCACTGACAGGTTTCCCAGGAAGAAATACATGGGGGTGTGGAGGCTGGAGGAGGTGAGGATGGCCAGAAGAATGAGCAGGTTTCCCAGCAGTGTGAGCAGGTAGAAGGCCAGAAAGAGGACAAAGAGCACATTTTCCATCCCGGTGATGTGAGGGATTCCCATCAGGAGAAAGTCACTTACAGAAGTGTGGTTCCACATCCTCACTGTAGTTCATCCTGGAAAAGGAAGAAGAGCCTCGCTGAGAGGAGCTTCTCCCCAACATATAAATATCCTTAGAGACTCCACTGGAAGCTAATGATACCTATGAACTGTAAAGCACTTATAAATAGGGTTCAGTCTACTTCTGTCATTAATTAAGGGGTGACTGTGTGTCTGTCATATTTACTTTTCAAATATTTCTTCACCCTTTTTCCCAATAACATTGAAAAAAATCTGTACATTTCCCCTGAATCTCTACAAACAGTACACTATGATCTAATGGTTCTTATAAAAATTAATGTAATGCTGCCCCTACCCATCTTTTTTTAAGGAACCTATTCTGATTTTAATGAAGCTTTATGTTACAGCATTATGTTGGGTGATTTAAAGCAGCCTGGCATTACATCTTTTGAAATAGAAGATTCCCAAATCTGCTTTCTCAGTCATTCATCAGAACAACTGAGCAATGAATCCTGACTCTTCGGTAAGTAATAAAACAGAAGAAACAATAGTACTTATCATGCAAACACATTTGCCAATGTTAACAACTGGTTCAATAAAAGGTTTAATGAATATAAACTATTTATTGAAATGGTGTCCCTAAACACCTTTGATTGAAAAATGAATGCAAGACACTAATGTTTCAATTCTAAATAGTCTTTACATCACAACTTTTCTGTAGAGTGAGTAGGGACAGTCTGGATTACCTACTCAAGTGGATGCTTCACAAAGCTGTTTTCTCCATCATCAGGCAGAACAACTGAAAACTGGTATTTGTCTAAAAAAAAGAGAGAATGAGGTAATATGCAATATACTAAAAAAAATGCATGATTACCAATGTTAACAAGTGTCTGTTTCAGTGCAGAATTTAGTCTGAGTTGTAGTGTTATTTGCAATAAAAATGAGTTGTGTGCAACCCATGGACAATTTTTATATCTTCATTAATCAGGAAATATCTTAAGAAAATATCATGGAGTCCACTCAGTGATTATTCACCCAAACTTAAGCAGAGCTACTCTTTCTTGCATTCTACCCATCCTCCTAGAGCCCAAATAGCCCTCAGAAAACATGAACACTATGAGAAGACAATGGGCCAAAGAAAAAGCATCTACACAGTGGAGGGAAATATGATCATATTGGGCTAAAACCCAGGCCTCTCATTACCCAACCATTTCTTTTAACCTTAGAGCATGTAGACTGAAGAGCCAGACTCTGGAGCCAGAAAAGCTGAATGTTTCTCATTCTCAGATCCAGATACTCAAATGTAAAAGCCTAGATGCAACAGCACCATGAGGCCTGAGAGAAGAAGCAGGAGAAATCCCCTCAGGAGAGAGTAAAGGTCTCCAGCTTCCTTGAGACCCTCATCCCTGGTGGGCACTGACTTGAACGTGTGTCACAGAGGGAGCAATTAGAGTGGAGATGACCCTCCCTCTCCTCCTTCCCCTTTGCCTACTGGCTTCCCTCAGGACTTCTTAGCCTAAAGGGCAGTTACATGGCATCCCTTAGGTACATTCAGGTTTTCTTTTTTTTTTTTTTTTTAGTTTATTAGTGCATGTGTGTAGTACACAATGTTTACAATTCTGGGAAGTTGGTACATGTATATGTTAGGTACATTCAGTTTTTAAAGCTTTTTAAATTATTGAACATGGTTTCCTTGAAGTAGAGGTCCAACACTTGGGTTCAGATATTTCAGACTGTCCGGTGATCTTGTGCTTAGAGAATCAGAGTTTGAAGAAAGACCTGAAAATTACAAAAGTAGGCACCCAGAGAAAAGAGGCAATAATTACATCTGAGGCTAAAGTACAAAACAAAAGCAATCTCCCTGTAACTGTGTTCCACAATTAGTATTACACTTCCCCATTATGGTTTGTACACCTACTGTGTTCCCATGTTACTTGTTTTCTGAAAACTCTGCTTTGTATTTTTCCCTTAGGACTACTACTGATGTCTATTTCCATAGGTTTTATTATTATAATGAGTACAATGTATATTTTAATAATTCAACCTCATGTCCTCTATGTAGAGAATAGATCAGCCCACACAAGTGTCAATTAGGTAGTGTGAGCACACTATTTTTACCAATTTTCCAAGGTATATGTATATTGACTCATTAAGAATGATGTGGGTAAAATCCTTTTGAAATAATGCAGGAAGTATGAAAAGACTATTGTAATGAGGATTAAGTAATCTTGAAAACATTCTCATAATTACTGTCTTTCATAATGGCAGAGGGAATATATGAGATTCTCTTCCCTATGATTTTGAATTAGTAACAACTGCCTATTAATAACCTTTTCTTTCCCAGCCAGACTATTTAAGGCCCTTTTATTATATTGCTAAGTCCTTGTTAGATTATATTTTTCTTTCTGAAAGCATAAAAATAAGGCTCAGAAAGTTGACAAATTTTCCTCTAAAACTTAATTTGGAATTTAAATCTATCTAAATTAAGTTATGCTCAATTTTTTAAGATGCGATTAGCATTTACATTGCTGATCTTGAGTGAAGAATATTGACCTCCATAATGAGAACCCTCATCCAATCAGTTGAAGATCCTAATAGAACACATCTGATCCTCGCCCCCAGCAACCAGAGAACCCTGCCTGACATCCTTTGAGCTGGAACATGGGCTCTCCCTGCCTGATGGGCTTCAAAGCAGGCTTGTTGTTCTACAGGACTTTCTTTGTTTGGGACTCAAACTGGAAAACTATTCTGCATAATTTGGATTTGCCAACCTTCACACTCACTGAAGCTAATTCTTTACAACAAAACCCAGAAATGAATGCATAAATGTCACCAATTGACTGTTTCTCTCTTTTATGTGTAATTCATTTTCTAGAGAATTCTTCTATAGTGAATGATCTAGTGGTAGCTTACAGCTCGGCTTTCCCTCTCTTGCATATGCCTACTGATGATATTGCTGTTTTTGTGAGTTACATACTGTTACCTGAAACAGGCCATTGGGAAATAAATTTCAAATAAAGAGTAAAGCTATAAAATCATTTCTATCACAGTGCATAGCATGAACACAAACAAATAAGGCCTCTTGAATAGCAGCCAAGTTCTGCTGCTTCTGAGATTTTGTCTCCTGGATGAAGCAAATGCAGTGAGAATGTCATGCCAAAATGCACAGAATGTCCTTGCTGTATTGTCACAGGGGAATAGCTTTCTGTGTTGTGTTTTTAGCTGCAGGTGTGATTATTCCCTTTTTCTCTCATCTAAAAACACTTTCAGCATAACTTTTAATTTAGTTAAACTTAAATTAAAAACCAAGTAAACCCAAAACAAAAAGGCTTCTGGTTTTCTCTTTGAAATATACTTAACCATACTAAGTATACCAAAAGCGGGACATGATTTTTTTCATATCTATAAACGTTTTATTGATAAGTGTTCGTGGCTGCTGGATTAACATGCATAGTTCCCTTCAATGTATATGTACAAATAGAGTTTATACTATTTCTTTGGGTAAATGTGTAGATGACTCATGCTTGCCATCAACTCTCTGAAACATCTGGTGTTGACGCTATTTCTTGACCAAAATTATTTATCTTTATAGATACATTTTAATACATGTGTTGCAATCACAATTGTCCAGGGGTGACCATAATTACAACCCTTTCTCTTTTGTCCACAGAAGAGGGTACAACCTCTTGCTTCCTGGTTGAGGGGTGTGGAGCTGTAGTAGTCACTTCAGTTTCTCCTATTTACTGAGTCATCTCCATAAAAGGAAAACTTTCCAAGTAACCAGTGGGAATCTCACATCCAAAGGGACACAAATTTACATTCTTTGATTGTGGAGGAATAAAATAAATTTTACTCTGACTTTTCAGGGCCTGCTCATAAACTGCTAACAAGGGCAATATTCTCTGGTTTTGTACCTCAGACATAAGACTTTGTTGGTCAGACCTACACTCATTCACTTAGAGAAAGGGGTTGTGCATTGAACAGTTCTGAGTACAAGTTGCTTGGAAGCTAGTTCTTTCAAAATCTCTACATTGTTGGTCATGCAGCACTTGCCCAGCTTAATAAAATATATACACCAAAAAAATCCTTAATTATAACTAAATAGAATAAGTAATCTGAGTCTTACTTTTAAAAATAAACATGCTAAGTCCTGAAGCCTTATCCATTTTCCTGTTGTTTAGCTTTCTTTTCTTTCTTTCTTTTTTTTTTTTCCAGTACCAGGGATCAAACTCAGAACCTTGCGCTTGCAAGGCAGGTGTGGTGCTAGCTTTGTTTTCTAAAACGAAGGATTAACTGATTTAAAAATTCAGTTCTTTCAACCAGCAATTGTTATTATATCTTTTAAATACTTTGAATGAAATTTAATTTATATGCCATAATACTCACCAATTTTAAGTGATATTCAGAGAATATATATTTACAAAGCTGTGCAGATATCATCAAATCCATTTTTAGAACATTTCCCTCTGGTAAGAGTAAACTCTTGCTCATTTATAATCGTTCTTATTCACACATCAACTCTAGTTCATCATTAACCTCTTTTCTGTCTCTACAGACTTGGCTTCATTTGGCATATACTTTAAATGGAATCAAAATCTGTTTTCTTTTTGGCTTGACTTCTTTCAATATAATTTTTTGAAATTCTTCTCTTCTGTTGCATAAGTAGTGCCAATATTTTGGTTTATTGTTATTGATACATAGTTTTCCATTTTATGAAGAATTTTATTTCCTCAAACATAGGCTAAGATTAAATTTCTATTACATATAGGCATCAAAAAATTTTTGATTTAAAGTTAGTAATATTTTGAAGATCTCAAAATTGTCATCATCATTACTGAGTCAAAATTGAATTATTGGGCTGGGGATTTAGCTCGGTGGTTCTGCAGCCTGCCTCGCAAGCTCAAGGTCCCAAGCTCAATATCCAGTACCAAAAAAAAAAAAAAAAGTGAATTATTTTGAGTCATCACATATTAAACAGCTTAATGAGTGAGTTGTAGAAGATAATGTGGATGACTTTAATTATCTAGTTTTAGCTAATCTCAATTTCTTCCTTCTGAGTCATTATGATAAGCAATATTGAATTAGTGAAAATCAATCTCCCACTAACAGTATGTATAATTAATGATGTGCTCCTAACATTTCTTTTTCTATTGCATCTATTATAAATTGATTACTTTACTTTATATCTAAGTAGTGCCAGAAATTATTACTTCAAGTGGTTTGAAGATCTCATAATTAGTGTTCATATCAAGCACACACACACACACAGAGCAGATACGAGTAACAATGTGACCATATATGTAGAACTACCATGCAATTTCAACTTGCCAGAACTTCTGTTCTTGTCAAAATCTCAACACTGAAGTTAAAAAGTAGTACAACGGTGTCAAATTGTATCATTTGTTATGTGTGTTTATAAACTTTCCAAATTATTCACTTACTTAACAAGTATTTGTCAAAGAAATATTTTGCCAGATAGACAAATTAAATGACTTTCAAGGACAAACCATTCTCAAAAGACTTATATATGGTTTAAAGAAGAATGGATGAATATATTATGCACATATGAACTATATTAAAACTAATATAAATTCACCTGAAGAAATGAAATACCACATTCACAGGAATTCAAGCATTAATGGATTAGCATATTCTTTTAAAAAGAGGGAGTTTTACATTGAAAGCAAAATACTCTCCTGAAGACATCTAATTTCATCACATATCTATTCACTCTTACAACCTACTGTCTCAAACAATGCTTTTCCTGCCCCATTGGAGGCTATGTTGACTTTTCATAGACACAAGTTATATAGGTGGACATACCTCACAAAGGTGGATATAAGTAATATATTCCCAGACATTAGTTATTTAAACTAAAATTTACTTGGAGTGGAAATGCTTCCCTTTGAGATGAAAACAATTGCTGTTGCATTTTGGAGTCCTCCATATTCTTCATTTTTTATTATGTCAGATCTGCAGATATACATGGGTATCTGATGCCAAACTCGCCTGTCTGCAGTGTGTCATGTCTTCCATGTGTCATGTGGTTTGGGAACAGATAAGGCAGCTACAGCTACTGTGAGGGGCATCACTCACACTGTGATATAAGAGAAACAAAATCTTTGAAAAGAATTCCAAAGACTAGAAAAAGAGAAGCCAAATGCATTCACTGAGGAACGATTAAGAGTACTAGGCTCCTGATCAAACCACACTCTACTTTAGTAATTATGTAACTTAGTTATCAGAATTAACTTGCTATTTTGATGCACTCCGGCAGTCTGGGTTTTATCTCAATTATTTCTAACATAGAAGAAAAATAAATGGGTGCTTTTATTGGACTCTTGAAACATCAGTAGTTCAGAGGTAATACCACAGATTGGTGATTACAGAAGAACTGGATCAAATTATGGGAATTTCAGGAAAAAAAATTATGAGCAAGTAAGAAGGACCTGTGAATATCTCTGTGTGACAGTGCATTAACTTACTGGGCTCAGAGTGTGACTGTACTGGGCTGACATAAAGGACAGTGGTTGAGGTGGCCAAGACTGAACGGGGGCTCCAGTCTATTAGTTGTGGCAGCTGTGACTTGCACATCCTTCATAACTTTAATAGAACAAATTTTTCCTAAGGATAAAGGAAATGTTTTTCTCAGTGCTGATCCAGAAACAGTTGCTGCAAGGGCTTTCACTGGTTTGAATAGTGATAAGATTTTAAAGTTTAGAGAAGACTGAGAGAAGTAGCTACAATGCAAAGAACACTGTCTAGAGTGATTAAGATAATGAAATAGCCTGCATTATTCTGACAACAGTTTGCAAAAATATTGAAAAGGCAAGATAAAATTATTTGTTATTGCACTTTTTAAAGTAATGTATTACATTGCAGTTGCTGTCAGTAGAAAGCCCTATTAGAAAACAAGAACACTCACTAACAGGTTCCTTTGAGAATCTAAGCATTCTAAAGTACTTTACAATCACAGTTATCAGAGTTCATTCCTCAAGATGCTCATTTCTTCATTTTCTAGGATATTTCTTTCCTCATCTTTGACACACTTATCTAAACATATGTTTTCACAGCCCCTTCTTTGATTTTTTTTTCAGTTTTTATTCCATCATATATTGACTACTAGCACCACATCAGTCTCCTCCAGTATATTTGATATTACACAAATAGAGAAACTATATCTATTTGAATCGATCCTGTGTGGCTATCACTGTACCATATAAATAGTAAACTGCCAATAAGTATTTGGAATTGTTCTCATGGCTCCCCATTTGACTTCATTGTGTTGTAGCCCAATCACTGATTAAAATATTTTATAATAATTTATGGGCTGTACCGAGGTCCTGAGTCAAGCAGAAGATGCCGAATCACCCCGCTGCAGACAGGCAGGTCTGCCCACACCCTGCCGAGGTCCCCAGACGGGCGGAACACAAGCCAAATCAGCCCGCTGCAGACAGGTAGGTCTGTGCACGCCCTACCGAGGTCCTGAGTCACGCAGAAGGCACCGAATCACCCCACTGCAGACAGGCAGCCACCTGATTCCACATTACAAAGGTGCAGAGGACACCAGACCACCAGAACAAGGTACTGAGTCTCACTGTTTCCGGCCCAGAGGTAGGGGCTTCTGAGCCATCGTCCCACTGCTCCTGGTCCAGAGGAAGGGGCTTCCCAATCACCATCCCTCTGGCTGCTCTCAGCCCACAGGAAAGGGCTTTTGGGCCACCTTCTGTCCCACTGCTCCTGGTCCAGAGGAAGGGGTTTCCCGGCCACCAACCCTCTGGCTACTCCCAGTCCACAGGAAAGGGCTTTTGGGTCACCATCCCTACCGCTGCTCCTGGCCCCTGTCCAACCTCACCCACCTCAGAGGAGGTAATCCGTGCAGGCGCTAACAGCCCCTCCCCCCCAGTCAAAATGAGAAAACATGTAAATAAATCTCAAAACCAGACTTCCAGATCACCTACAGCAACCCCAAAGGGAAATGAAATGGAACACTTTGATACTCAACAACCTGGACCCACTAAACTGGCAACAAAAGGGGATCTGGAAAAAATGAAATCAGAAATAATTTCTCAGATAACAGGAGAAATTGTGCCCTTAGTGCAAGACATGATTAATAAATCTAGAGAGGAGCTGAGGAACAGGATGGAATCCCAACATAAGAAACAAATGGAATCCATAAAACAGATGCAAAGAGATTTCCAGGACATGAAAAACTCCATTGAAAGTCTGCACAGCAGAATGAGCCAGTGTGAGGACAGAATTTCAGATATAGAAGATAAGATTGCAATTAGTGACCAGGAAAAGAAAAATTGCTTCCAAATAATAAGGAACCATGAGAAATCAATCCAGCAGCTGCTAGATGATGCAAAAAAGAATAACATAAGACTGATTGGGCTCAATGAAGAAACAGGAGAGAGTGCAGATGACATTAAAAAATCTCTTCACAGAAATAATGACAGAAAACTTCCCAAGCAGGGGAAAAGAGCTTCACATACAGATAAGTGAGGCATATAGGACTCCAAATAGCCTTGATCAAAAAAAATCTACACATAGGTATATAATTGTTAAGATTCCAGAAACACAACAGAAGAACAAAGTTCTCCAAGCAGTCAGAGAAAAGAAACAAATCACATACAAAGGAAAGCCCATCAGAATCACAGCAGACTTCTCAACACAAACCAGCAAGGCAAGAAGAGCTTGGAGTGACATATTCCAAGCCCTCAAAGAAAACAGCCTCCAACCCAGATTGATGTACCCTGCAAAATTATCTTCCAAAATTGATGGAGAAATAAGATACTTTCATGACAAAGAGCACCTTAGGAACTTCATGAATACCAAACCAGCACTCCAAAGAATTTTACACAATAGCCTAGGAACAGACATTGAGGATCACAACCCCAGGAAGCAAAGCAGAATGAGCCCATCTGGCATGACAAGAAATTCAATGGAAAGGGGGAGAACCCAACAAAAAGAAAAAGTCATGGCAATGACAAGTCAATACGTTTCAGTTATAACCATCAATGTTAATGGTCTCAATTCACCAATCAAAAGAAATAGACTGGCACAATGGGTCAAGAAGCAAAATCCAACAATATGCTGCATACAAGAAACACACTTAATTCAAAAGGAAACTCCTAGACTGAAAGTTAAAGGGTGGAAAACAATACTCCATGCAACAGGAACCCGAAAAAAAGTAGGAGTAGTTATCCTCTTTGCAGCTCAAGTAGATTTCAAACCAACACTGATTAAGAGAGATGAAGGACACTACATCCTTGTAAAGGGAAGAATCCAAGAGGAAGAGATGACAATCATAAATATCTATGCACCAAACACTAGTGCACCCAACTATATAAAACAAATACTAATGGACATGAAAAGTCATATATGCACTAATACAATTGTAGTGGGGGACCTCAACACCCCACTGTCACAAATAGATAGATCAACTAGACTAAAAATAAGTAATGAAATACTAGAACTCAATCGAACTCTTGAACAAATGAACTTAACAGATGTTTACAGAGTCTTCCACCCCACAAAATCAGAATACACATTCTTCTCAGCTGCACATGGGTCATTCTCCAAAATAGACCACATACTCACACATAGAACATGTTTAAGTAAGTGCAAAGGAATTGAAGTTATCCCCTGTATATTATCAGACCATAGTGTGATGAAATTGGAGATCCATAGCAAAAGAAACTCAAAAAATTTCATAAACATGTGGAAATTGAACAACACACTTCTGAATAACCAATGGGTCACAGAGGAAATTAAAGAAGCAATCAGACAGTTCCTTCAATTAAATGACAATGACAATGCAACATATCAGAATCTATGGGACACAATGAAAGCAGTCTTATGCAGGAAATTCATAGAAGTGAATACGCATATTAGGAAAACAGAACGCGTCCAATTAAACAACCTGATGCTGAACCTCAAGCTTCTAGAAAAAGAAGAGCAGGACAACCCCAAAGCTCATACAAGGGAGGAAATTATAAAGATCAGAGGAGAAATCAATGCAATGGAGACTAAGACAATGATACAAAAAATCAATGAAGCCAAGAGTTGGTTCTTCAAAAGAATCAACAAAATTGACAAACCCTTAGCCAACCTTGTCAGAAAAAGGAAAGAAAAGGCCCAAATCCATGCAATTAAGAATGAAAAGGGTGAAATTACAACAGACCCAGCAGAAATCCAGAGGATCATCAATACCTACTTCCAGAACCTATACGCCAATAAGATGGAAAACACAGAAGAAATGGACAGATTCCTAGATACATATGAATTACCGAAGTTGAATGAAGAAGACCTAAAAATTCTGAACAACCCAATATCAACCAATGAAATTGAAAAGGTAATTAAAAACTTATCACCTAGGAAAAGCCTGGGCCCTGATGGCTTCACTGCTGAATTCTACAAGACATTTAGAGAGGAACTGCTGCCACTACTGTTTAAACTCTTCAATGAAATTGAAAGGGAAGCAATATTCCCAAATTCATTCCTGGAAGCAAGCATCACCTTGATCCCCAAAGCAGAGAAAGACCCAACTGAAAAAGAGAACTATAGGCCAATCTCACTAATGAACATAGATGCAAAAATCCTTAATAAGATACTGGCAAGCAGAATGCAGAAGATCATCAAGAAGATCATACACCCTGATCAAGTGGGATTCAGCCCAGGGATGCAGGGATGGTTCCACATAGGCAAATCAATCAATGTAATACACTATATCAATAGAGCCAAGGACAAAAACCATATGATTATCTCCATAGATGCAGAAAAAGCATTTGACAAAATCCAATATGCATTTATGATAAAAACCCTACAAAAAATTGGAATAGATGGTCTCTACCTCAAACTGATAGAAGTCATCTATGAAAAACCAACAGCCAATATCATACTAAATGGTCAAAAACTGAAATCCTTCACACTCAAATCAGGAACAAGACAAGGATGTCCACTATCACCACTCTTGTTCAATATAGTTCTGGAAACATTAGCCACAGCAATTAGACAAGAGAAAGAAATAAAAGGAATAAAGATAGGAAATGAAGAAGTCAAATTGTCATTATTTGCAGATGACATGATACTCTATATAGAAGACCCCAAGAACTCCACCAAAAGGCTTCTAGACTTAATAACCAAATTCAGTCAAGTAGCTGGTTACAAGGTCAACACACAAAAATCAATAGCTTTCCTCTACACCAATGACAGACTCACTGAGAGAGAAATAGGGCAAATAATTCCTTTCACAATAGCATCCAAAAAACTGAAATACCTAGGAATCATCCTAATGAAAGAAATCAAAGACCTCTTCTCTGAAAACTATGGCACTCTGAAAAGAGAGATTGAAGATGATATCAGAAAATGGACAGACATCCCCGGCTCCTGGGTAGGAAGGATTAATATAGTGAAAATGGCCATACTTCCAAAACTGCTATATAGATTTAATGCAGTTCCAATTGAGATCCCAGCAGCATACTTCATAGACCTCGAGAAAACAATCCAAAAATTCATTTGGAACAAGAAGAGACCCAGAATAGCAAAAGCAA
The DNA here is from genome assembly GCF_053883595.1 of Heterocephalus glaber. Lineage (NCBI taxonomy): Eukaryota > Metazoa > Chordata > Mammalia > Rodentia > Bathyergidae > Heterocephalus > Heterocephalus glaber. The sequence continues at coordinate 3,440,473 of NW_028258295.1, read as the reverse complement.
TTCTAGGTAACAGAGACATGGCAGGGGGTATCACAATCCCCAACCTGCAACTATACTACAAAGCTACTGTGATAAAAACAGCATGGTATTGGCAAAGAAACAGACTTGAGGACCAGTGGAACAGATTAGAAGATGTAGAAACAATGCCAGACACACTTAGCCATCTCATCTTTGATAAAGGAGCCAAACACCCTCACTGGAGGAAGGATAGCCTCTTTAATAAATGGTGCTGGAAAAATTGGGCTTCAACTTGCCAAAGATTAAAACTAGACCTGTATCTCTTGCCATGCACTAAAGTAAAATTAAAATGGATTAAAGATCTAAATATTAAAATAGAAATGCTGAACCAGTTGGAACAGAGGTTAGGTAGAACCCTTGAAGACGTTGGTGTAGGAAAAGATTTTATGAACAAAACCTCAGTTGCCCTTGAACTAGCACAAACAATCAACAAATGGGATCTCTTCTCATTAAACGGCTTCTGCACAGCAAGAGAAACCACCAGCAGTGTGAAGAGACAACCCACAATGTGGGAAAAAATCTTCACCTGCTCTTCCTCAGACAAAGGTCTACTATCTCGAATCTATAAAGAACTTAAAAAGATCAGATCTCCCAAATTTAAAGACCCAATCCAAAAATGGGCATCTGAAATGAACAGACATTTCTCAGCCAAAGAAGTAGAAATAGCAAATAAATACATGAAAAAATGTTCAACATCACTGGTCATTTGAGAGATGCAAATGAAAACAACACTGAGATTCCACTTCACTCCAGAAAGAATGGCTGCTATCATGAAATCAACCAATAACAAATGCTGGCGGGGCTGTGGGGAAAGAGGAGCCCTGCTCCACTGCTGGTGGGAGTGTAGACTGGTGCAAGCACTGTGGAAATCAGTATGGACATACCTCAAAAAACTAGGACTGGAAATCCCATTTGACCCTGCTATTCCACTGCTGGGGATCTTCCCCAAAGAATTAAAAGAATCATACCACAGTGATATATGTGCACCCATGTTCATAGCAGTGCAGTTTGTAATAGCTAAAACTTGGAAACAGTCCAAATGCCCATCAACTGGAGACTGGATAAAGAAAATGTGGTTTTTTGTAAAATGGAGTACTACTCAGCCATAAAAAATGAGAAATTAGAGACATTTATAGCTAAGTGGATGCACATTGAAGCAATACTCTTAAGTGAAATAAATAGGACACACATGTGTAAATACCGAATAGTTTCTCTGGTGTGAGAAACTGAAAGTGTAAATAAAGACTAAATGTATAATAGGTAATGTGAAATAGGAAGAAAAGGGGCAAAGGGGAAGGAAGTGGGAGGGCTAGGGGAAAGGATAGAAGGGAATGGGATTAATATGAGAAAATGGAAAAATAGGAACAAAATCTTTGTAAATAGGGAGGAATGGAGGGGTTGAAGGGAGGGCTGGCCAAGGGTGAAAAATAACAACCAAGAGAGACTATGTAAAGGTGCAATTTTCCAATGATGAATGTCATTATATTGTATACCTAAAATGTACCAATGATTAGAATGAATAATCGATAATGTAAAATAGGAAGAAAAGGTCCAAAGGGGTAGGGGTAGTGGGAGGCACAGGGGAAAGGAAAGAAGGGAAAGGAAAAAATGCTGATAAATGGAAAAAATGGAAATAAAGTCTTTGTAAATAGGGAAGGGTGGAGGGGGTGAAGAGAGGGCTAGGAATGGGGAACAAATAAGAACCAAGATGCATTATATAAAGTTACAATTCCCAATCAGAAATGTAATTGTGTTGTATACCTACAATGTACCAATAAAAGAATTTAATACAAAAAATAATAATTTTTGGATTACATAACAACCCAAAATGATGATATGAAAAGTGTCACAATTTCTATATTTCTCAAAGACAAAGTGAATAATTTAAGCAATAAAATCTGATCAAAGAAAGGAATTATCGTGGAATGGTATGATCACAGAAAGTAAATCTAAAGATGTATGATTTTAAGAAAGGCAAGATGAATTAGTGTGCACTTTTTAAATCCAAAAATATGTGCAAAACATGTATTATCATATAAAATAATCCTAAAAGGAAAGAAGACTTCTAATAAGGAAACCCCATTTAAATAAGATAGAATGTCAGTGATAGTTGGAAATGTGTCTACAAAGTTTTTGACAGTCTCTTCAAATGTGGAGCCTAAATTCTAAAAGAGTGTAAGCTCAACAATGATTCAATGACTTGACAAATGAAAGGATAATAGTATAGAGTGAGGAAGAGTAAAGACATTCTCTTCCAATAACGCCTTATGCTGGAACTGTTATCCACAGTGCTTCCCTACTTAACCAATGGCATAACTACTGTTTACATGGAGTTACTCACCTCTCTGGACCTCAGTTCCCACCTTAATAATTGAGGGCAGTAACCACACCTACCCAAAGAAGAGGCAATTAAGATTGTATTAGTCAATATATGCCAATTAGCACAACCATGAATGATATATAGATAGAAAGATACAGCTGTCATACAGAATTTAATATTCTTTAAGATTTCTCATCAGGCAATATGGCATAGGAAAGACAAAGTTTTAATTATAGGTTCAAAGACATGTATATGAATAATTCTCAGTTCTTAGTTTCTTCATCTATATGAAGAGTATAATATAGCAAATCCTGGTAGAATTCTGTGCATTAACTTAGCCAACATATGTAAAGTACTTTGAACACATTAAAAAAAAATTAAATGTTAGCACTTATGATTGTAGGTGTTTGACTGGATGTACTTAAATAGAAGTTTCCTATCCTCAAATTAGTTTGGTTAAATGTAAAAATGTAAATATTCTAAAAATAACAAATTACTCATGATTTTACTTCAATTACAGTTATACTAGATTATCAAAAATTGAAGAGTATCTACAATGGATAGAAATTTCTAGCTCATGAAGTCATTACAACTTTACCAATTCAAATCTCTCATTCAAAATCCATTCTCACATTTTAAATCATAATTTATTGGCCACTTTCTCACTTAAGAATGAAGTCCAACGCCAGATTTCTCTGGAGACAAAGGAAAACCTTAAATTATTTCATAAGAGAAAGATAGTTTTGTAAGAGATAGATACAGTTGAAGCCAAAAAACACATAAACTGAGTGTAAACTGACTACTGTACCAAGTTGTGGAATCTTACTTCTGAATTTCATGCTTTCTCAACTATGCTAGCTTCACTGAGTGATGAGACAGATACTGACTTGGAGAGTAGAAAAGACTAAGGCATAAATTTCTAAAACAAATAACAACAAAAAAAAGAAGCTATGGCAGGAAATGTGTTTTCTGTATAGAATAATGTGGTTTCATGAAAATCAATCAAAATAATATTTTCACAGCTACAGAATGTGAGAAGCAAGAAAGGTACATTGTTTTAGCAACATTAAAAATAGCAAAATGCTGGGTTAACATAGAAAGTTTCTTTGAAGATGAAAATCCATGTCACAGCACATCCATTCTGGATGAAATAACTGTTAAAATTCCCAAGAAATGAGAAATACTAACTTTGCCCAGCTCAATATTTGGCAATAACCCTGATTTTAAAAGCCTGCATCTGAAGCAACCTCCCAAAGAATTTCACGGAAATATCTCTCCTATTCTTTATACTCCAGGAGAGTGGGCCACTTGAACTAACACCTTCCTCAGGGCAAATTTCACATCCTTGTTTCTCAAGGAATAAATCAAAGGATTGAGGGAAGGAGTGATGACATTGTTTAACACCTGAACAGCAGCATCTAGCCAGAGGCTGGAAGCAGGCTTGAGATAAACAAGAATCACAGGCCCATAGGCCAAGAGGATAGAGGTGAGGTGGGCACTGCAGGTGGAGAAGGCTCTGCGCCTGCCTTCTGAGGAGTGGATTTTCAGTATGGAGAGAACAATGCGAGTGTAAGAAGTGAGGACGAGGAGAAAACATGTAAGTGAAACAACACCTATGTTGGTGAAACTCACCATCTGTGCTAGAGAGGAGTCTGCGCAGGCCAGGGAAAGCACCACTGGGATATCACAGAAAAAGCTGTGCACTTTGTTGGGGCCACAGTAGGGTAACCTGAAGATGAGGAATGTGAGGACACTCGCATGGAGACAGCCCCCCAGCCAAGTGCCCACTGTCAGGCCAGTACACACCCTGTGGTTCATGATGACCATGTATTGCATAGGGTGACAGATGGCCACAAAGCGGTCATAGGCCATCACAGTATAGAGGAAACACTCGATGCAGCCCAACATGTGGTAGAAAAAGACCTGGGAAGCACAGCCCTGGTACGAGATGGTGCGGCTTTGCCCCACCAGGGAGACCATCATCTTGGGGGAATTCACAGAAGGGTAAAGTATATCAAACACAGACAGGTTTCCCAGGAAGAAATACATAGGGGTGTGGAGGTTGGAGGAAGCCAGAATGGTGAGGAAGATGAGCAGGTTGCCCAGCAAGGAGAAGGTATAGAAAGTCAGGAACAGGACAAAGATCATGTTCTCCAGCCCTTCGGTATTAGGAATTCCCAAGAGGATGAACTCAGTCACAGACGTGTAGTTTCTCATGCTCATAGGGCAGGCAATCCTGGAAAAGCAATGCAATAAACATGATATAAGATCAGAGGACTGAGAAAATCTTCCTAATAAAGTGGTTCTATTTAAATTAGTGAAAATAAGCTTAAAAGGGGCATTGAGGGAAAGGGACTTGCAATAAATCTGGTCTTGAGGTTAAATTAAAAACTGAGTCATAAAGCAATAGAATAGTTCATTTTTATAATCAGGAAATATCTTATAATAATCAACTCTTACCACCATCTTAGTTTAGTTTTTTCTACTCTGATTCATCATCAAACAAACTCTTGTATTTCAGAACCATCTATCTTCTCCAAGGAAAGGGTGTTATCAGATACCCTGTCACATAAATATCAGAGAAGCCATACCTGGCATATAAACAGACCAAATTTTTAAATACATGCACATAAAAATATGAACCCAAGCAAAAATGGTAAGTCCCTTCCATTATTTTTACTTTCAACAATACTGTTTACATTCTTTGTCATTTATATTCAAGAGGAAAGAGTATTATTCATATTTATAACCCACTCACACACATACAAAAAGTGGGTTGTATCTAGAAAACGGCATTGTACATGTCATGGAAACAACTACAGTATCCCACTAGAAATTTTCTCTCCATTTTTATTTCTATACTATACACAATTGCAAATAGTATTAATAACATTAATACAATTTAATATTTTATGTTTGTACTAGATAAACCTAATAAACAATGTGAACCATATTTTCTGAAGCTCTAATTTATTTTGTTTTTGCATTTCATTTTCACTTAAACATTCATATGTTGCCACAAGATAAATCTTATTTTCCTCTGCTGTGACCAGGATTTGTTGATAGGAAATTACCTGACAAGTATATTCACAGTTTACAGATTGTTCATCCCCTGAAATCTTTCAATTTAGATAAGACTAGAGATTTATACTGTGGATAAAATTCCCAGTAAGTGTTAACAAGAGGAAAGAAGGAAAAGGTGAAGGAAGCAAGGGCTCTCAGGAAATGATGTCATCTGTCACATCACTACGTCCTATGTAAGACTAGTCCCTCTTCCAGGGGTTTGAAGATTCAGAGATAACAAAGATATCATATTGACAGGCAGTAAAAGTATTTTCCAGCCCCAAATATTACTTAAATATCAACTTTGGACCATGGCCATTTACTCAGTGTTATGTGCAATCATTATCTCCTGCTCAAAAAAGAAAAATGAATAAAATAAAGATTCCATTCCTTGAGCTACTCTCTCAGACATTCTATGAAACTGGTGTCTAAATTTAATTGATTCTACCATTTTCTACCTAGAATGATTTGAGTAACTTACCCTCAATGAGTACTGTGTGCTCCAAAGAAAACTGTATATTTTCAGCCTCATAGAGGCTTTGTGAGATTAATATAAAATGCTAGGAGTCTACCTTTTGCACTTAGTAGTAAATGTGTAATAAATTCACTTAACCACTGAATCTCATTCATGTAAGACTGAGTATAAGTAATGATATATTAACAAAAGCATCACAGATGTAATGAAAATAAAATTAGGGATGAATTTTAAAAGATCAATAAGAGTATCAAAAGAATATTTACTTTCAATTGCTACATAAAACTGTACATGTTTATGGAATTTGAGCATTTTTTGACTTGAAAATCAGTAAAACTTTATGCACTTCCATTTTTTACCATTCAAAGAAAAAAGGAGAAAGCAAAAATCTTGATGTTTAGAAACATAAATGGCCTCTTTATCCTGAATTCAAAACTTCAAATGATGGCTACAATAAAAAAGCCCTGGGCTGGGCATTTAGCTTAGTGGTTTTGCCACCTGTTTCACAAGCACAAGGACCCGAGTTCGATCCCCAGTACCAAAAAAATAAATAAGTAAATAAATAAATGATAAATAAATAAACAAAATTTAAAAAATATAAAAGAGCCCTCCCCCAAATCCTCTTGAGCTGACTCTTGTCATCTTAAGACAAAAGCATTCAGTCCACTGGCCTTCAACAGGTAAGGTGGCCTATACCTGTAAGTGTCACACTCTGAGATGATGAAGCAAGGGGGGTGGCAAGTCTGAGCCCACCCTAGGCATAGTGACATAGCTGTGGCACTGTTTCAAAGTAAAAAATTTTAAAATTGGATGGGAATATAGCTGAATGTAAAGTTCATCCCTACCCAATAAAAAAGAGGGCACAAGTATCAAAAGACACACATGTCAGGGAAAAGTTATTTTTCTCGGCCCAGAACAGTGGGTTATGTAAATATTCTGACAGAATTTTTAGAAAGAAAACATTTTGTAACCTACAAGTGTACAAATTTTCCCTTTAATATGAACACTTCTGTTTCTAGCTTAGTAACCAAATTCAAACTGCTAACTGGTCTGCTCTTTACTGCCCAAGGTAGAGTGCAAATATCACAAAGTACATTGGCTGCACTATCAGCACCCTCCTCACAGTCCTCTGCAATAAGAATTAAACAGCAGGCTTCCCTCAGACCTATTCCTAAAAGGACTGACACTGTTCCAAGGAAATATCCCATGATTAAACTGTACTTGATCATAAAGACAGTCATTTAAAAGCATACTCAGTTTCTACCACAGGAGATAATTCAGGGTCACCTCCAGAGGAAACAAAAGTGAATCATTTATTTTTCTGCAAAAAGGTCAAACTCTTTGTTTCTTCAACTCTACATTCCAAAATTGGTATTTTAGCTTTTCACAAATTTGTTTAATTTCACTCTCACCATACACACTGAGGTTTGCATTTTCCCCCTTTGTTATTAATGGCAGTTTAGAAATTTACATGTCTGTTCAATGAAGTTCTCATAATGATGATAACATGGTAAGATTGGAAAAATTGGTAATGTATATACTGACTGCAAAAGAAGATTCCTGATGAAAGAACCTACCTTCTTCCATGTCACTCATCTTCTTCCTGCAAGCCATTCTGCTGACAAATACACACACACACACACACACACACACACACACACAAACACTTTTCCCCACCAATCCTCGCCTTCATTGCTTTCTCAGAGGTGACTTACTAACAGATTGCTGAATTCATCTCCATGTAGGAATTCCCTGCAGTGCCATGATTCTCCTTCTCCTTCTGCTGGCACAACAAGTGCAATGATCAGGGCTCAGAGGACTCAGATGTCTCAGCAGGACAGAGGGGAAAAAGAAAGAAAGCAGTGTAAGCAGAGCAAGAGTTAACAAAACCAGGAAGAGCTTTAGACACACACCAGCTGATGGGTTACACATCTAATATAATACAGAGATCATTTGTTTTCTAAAGTTTCTAGGCAAGAAGAATGTATTTCTAAAGCCAGAACTCTATTTTACATAAAAGCCCATGGCAAAGAGCCACAGGTTTGCACACTCTCCACTTTAATCTAAGACATAGATTCCACACTCTGCCCTGCTACTAATATAGTCCCCAAATTCTGAATTCATAATACCTTCAAGCTGCAGAGAATTGATGAATCTGGTTCCTTTTGAGACAGTATCCCCAGTGGCCCAGTCCCCTGATTCAAGAAGAATAAATGAGTAAAAGAAATAATTACAGGCTTTCATTTCTTTCTTTGTGCACACTCCCATTCCCTTCCTCATTATTTTGTGATCTGATATACTGATTACAGAAGTTGGTTAAAATTGTATAACTTTTCTTCTAGCTTCATGACATGTACAGTGCACTGATGTTATCTAGTCATCCTACAGTGCAATAGCTCACCAGAATATGTTCCTATCTACCTGTAAATTATGACCCATAGATCAACTTTTCTCCAGTAATAATGACTTTTATAAAAAGACTAAAGATTTAAAGCAAAGGAAACCATTAACCAAAGTTGGTGGGAATGTAAATTAGCACAGCCATTATTTAAAACAGTATGTATGTTCCTCATACACAACTACCATGTGGTCCAGCAATCCCAATTCCCCCCACTAAGAATAACCTTCTGTTCATCTGTTCTCACTACTAGCTCAGAGCAATCACTAATTAATTTTTAATTCCTATATACTATTAAAAACACTGAATTAGGGAAAATGAGCCAAATACTGAAACAATGTATAACTAGTGACGTGTTCCAGGCATCTGTTTTTCAATTAGTTCTATTATAAATTGAATATTTCTTTGTGCATCTAAGTAATTTTAGGCATGAATTTTTCAAGGTATTTACAGATCTCATAATTACTACCTCTATCTCCATCTCTTTCATACACACACACACACACACACACACATTCACAAGCAAGCACACACATACACATACACACAAACACAGGGAAAAGATATAAGCAACAATGATCCTGGGTATGTACTATGTATATTCAATTTCCCAGATTGCTGTCCTAGCCAAATCACAAGAAACAGCAAAATAAAAAAGTAACATAACATCCTCAAATTGTGTCGGTTTTTATAAGTGTGTTTCTAAACACTCCAAATCATTCATTTATTCAACAACTATCTACTACAGAAGTATTTGATTTGCCAGCCAGCTAGATTAAATTAATTTAATTGGACATTGTTCTCAAAAGATGTACATGTGGTTTTACCAGAATTTTTAAATATATGGTGTTATTTGTATATGACATATTTATTGAACCAATATATGAATGTAGAAAATAAATAATATATATTCATTAGAATGCATGTGATAGCATGTAACCATCTTCTACTCGATGTAATTATTCAATACAAAATATTCCCGGATGGTGCTTGTTATGGCTTGTGTTTAGATGTTCCCCTAAAACCTCATGCGTTCTTAGGTGAGACTTTGATTCATGGTGCAATACTAGGCTCAAGGGCACTAGAATGGGACTGAGCACCACCCTAAGTAGTATGAGTAAAAATAAAAGGAGCAGAAAGACACTGTTAAAGTCCTTTGCTTGCTTGCTTTTGCTGTCTTCCACAACCATGAACTGTTGCCCCTCTGTCACCCTACACTGGAGCCAGCCGATTATGGACTGAAACCTCTAGAACTGTAAGGCAAATAAATCCTTTCTCCTTTAACTTTGGCTGGTGGGTATTTTGTCTCAGCAACAAGAGAGAAGTAACCAAGTGTTTGAGCAGCATAAATTTAAAGCAATATGAGCTAGATTATTGTAACCAAGTACTGTCCTGCTGCAATAATTTGACATATTTTTCTTCACTGTGTCTCTTGGTCAATAAGTTGATAAATAGATATTCCTGTTAGTTGTTATTTCCTCTCCCCTGGACACTAGACATACATAAACTGTTTGTTCACAGTCCACTTCCTTTTTACTTTTTAACAGATTTACCATGCAGTAACTGACAGGTCATAACACTTAACTTATTTTAAGGAAAAGTTAGTTAATCATATTTAGTATATTTCTAGAGTTCTGCAAACATTGCCAAAATGCAGACCATTTCCATGAGCCCTAAAATTTCTTGGAGCCCTTCGCAGGCAGTTTCTACTCCTGCTCACTTTCTCGGGAAACAACTGATTTGCTTTAGTTCTCTATAGATTTTGTTTTTTCTATTTCCTAAAAATAGAATAACATAGCATATTACCCATTAAAATAGCACAAGATTGTTGAGGTTCATCTATGCAATAGAACATTGAAATAGTTCCTCCTTTTTCTTGCTGAATATTCCATTCTATAACAATTCTTTTATTTCTTCACCAGATACTGGATGTGAGTATTATTTCCACTTTCTTAATCTTGTCAGTAATGCTCTTACAAACATCTATCGGTATTTGTGTGCCTCCACTCTCTTCCAGACTATCATCAAAGATTGTAAAGTATTATTTTTTAAAGGAAAAATGTGTGACTTGAGAAGAACAAGTTCCCAAAGACTCTGGAGGTAACTTCAGAGATCTGCAGACAAACCAAAGACAAGAGGAGACAGGCCAGGAAGCTTGCCCGTAGCCTGCGAGTAAGGCTGGTCTTTGTCTGGGCAACAGGCGGACACTACCATGCTGGTTCCAGCTCCTGTTCCCAGGTCAGCACAGTTCTCCTTGTCTGATCTGCCGTGCTGTGCCTGCTGACTGCCCTTCAGTCTACACAGACACAGGCCTCAGGACCTCTGGACACTGCAGGAGCCGTTAGTCCTCCTCTGAGAGCTGTAGATCCTCCAGCTCATCCTTCAGACCCTCAGCCAGCTGCCACAGCTAGCCAGGGACCAGCCCCGCCTCTGTTTCTGGACCTCCATTCTCTGAAGCACTGCTGTCCTCTTCCTCCTCATCTTCTTGGTCATCTCCCTCTTCCTCTTCCACTTCTGCCTCCTGCTGACCTTTCAGATACCTAACTGTCCCTCCCTCTGAGAAGTCTGTGGCCTCCTCATCCTCAGAACTATCCAGATCAAATAGGTCTTTAAACTCCTTTCTATCCTCTTCCTTCCTGGCCTCCACCTTCCACTGCTTGATCTCTGGGAAATTCAGCTCTTCCAGCCGATCTTTGCCACTGATCTCCAGTTGGATCTCTCAGTCCCTCAGCTTCCATCAGTGGCTGTAGTACCTGGTAAGTGTGGCTCCCAAGCACCCACTAGGGGCGAATCAGACACTCCAAAAGACACCTCCTTCTGGGAGCTGCAGATGTACTGTGCATTCTCCTGCACCTTCTCCAGCAGCTGACACAACTGCTGGCAATAATTGGCACCCTTGCACTCCAGGAGGAAAGATTTCAGCTGCACAATAGTGGGCAGTGCCAGATCTGGGAAAGCAATGCTGTGGGCCTGGCCACACAGATACTCCAGGATGAGGTTGACAGCTGCTCCACCAAGCCATCCCGGTAGGCCTTCTCCTGTAGGTTGGCACTGGACAGCTTCAGGATCACAGAGAAGTTGATGAACCTGGAGCTCATCTGGCCTGGTCTCTTGTTGAAGTCCACCTGATGGAAAATCTTGAGGATGAAGGGCAGCACAGGAATGGAGGTGCCAGTGCTCTCTTACAGCCATGGCAGGGCATGCACACAGTGCATGCACAGTGGGTAGAAGCACGCAGAGGGGACCAGCTTGATACAGCCTATGGCAACCTGCTCAAGTGATGAAGCAAGGGCTGCAGGGTCTCACTGGAGAAAAGGACACTTGGGATACAGCACCACAGGCAGAGGCAGTGGACATACTGCCAGTTGTATACAGACTGGTGTGTCTCCCTCTTGCCAGTGATCATGGCATTGTACAGGTGGATGGCAAGCTGGTGGATGTAGAGAAAGGCTTGCTGGTAGGAGATGCTGGGGTCCAGCACTAACAGCTCAGTCAGCATTCAGTGCATGAAGCTGATGAGGGCCAGGGTGCTGGCAAAGATGAACTTGCAATTCTTTACATACGTGATGTGCATTTGCTTCAGGACAGGATACAGAAAAACATCTTTCTTGGGTCGACAGACTCTAACAAGGACCAGGAAGGCCAACACCCACAGGGACACCTCACCAGTGCTCCAAAGAGTTGGGCCATCCTCTTGAGCAGCACATGGCACCACTTGGGGAAGGTCAGATAGTATGGTGCCAGGCTGCTGATATGCCGCAGGACTGCTGCCAACACCATGGCTTCTGCTGGACAGGTCACCAGCTGCATGAACGCATGCAGGTTTGCCTTGACATCCACATGGAGCTTCCCCCAGAGTACACTACTGGACAGCTGTTGCTGTCTATTGATGCCTTTCCAAACAGCTGCTTCTGGAGCCAAAGAGGTCTCTGACACAGAACATAACAGTGCATTGAACACAGCACAGTCTGAGACTGGAATCTGCAGTCCTCAGCTCCTTCCTGGTCTCCTTTGATGGTAGCCACATCAGCTCAGAACACCTGCACAACTTCTTCATGGAGCAGCTTGGGAGTGAGATGCTGTGTTGCTGCCTGCTTCCACCTCTCAACCTCGCCAAGGTTAGTATATGTTAAGTATGGTATGAGGACTTAGATGAAATAACTTTCTGATATCAGTGATAAACTTCAGAAAAACAAGTCATGCTGTACAATGACATTTAAGAAGGCTAGTTTCATCACTATTGTTTTAATGAATTACTCTTACTACTTATTGTCTTAAAGGATCCTTTGGGTCAGCCTATCATAGACCTTTATATACACATTGCACATAGGCAGACAAGTCTAGTATCTCCTAGACACTGACTTTTTAAAATGAAGTGCAGCTCCTCCCACCCTGCCTGTGCGGCGGAGGCGGTGGCAACGGTTGTTCCTGAGTCTCCGCCACCTCCACCTCCTTTGGCCGGTGCGTTGGCGGGGAGGGGGACAGTAGCTGTAGATCCCGCCCCTGACTCAGCAAAGATACTATATTGAATGAAGAAAGACTGAACGTTTTACAGGGGCTTTATATCAAAAGCATCTGTGGAGTAGTGCTACAGTTTTAATAATAAAAGATTTTACATTATGAGGTGAATGGGAGTAGTGTATTGGACAAAAATAAATTTTGTAATCTCTACATCATGATTTTTAGCTCCCTGATTGTTTTACAGTCTCACTATTTGGGGAAAGTTCATGCTGAAAAACAGAAGCAAGTACTAGATAAATATGATCAGATTTCTCCACCAAGTCCTCAGACTGACAAAGAGAATCCCTTTATGTCAACCTAATGAAGCATTCAAAGTCATATGACTCTTTGCAAGATGAACTTGAAGATTATATTAAAGTGCAGAAAGCCAGAGGCTTAGAGTCAAAGACTTGTTTCAGAAAGATGAGAGAGGACTATTTAGAAAGCTGTGGGTATGGAGAAGAAGTTGATTCCAGACCCAGGTATAGAATGTTTGATCAAAGACTCCCATCCGGAGCTGTCCAGACCTACCCAAGATCACGTAATATTTCACAGACAGAAAACCAGTTACCTCAGTGGTTCCCAGATTATCACAGCAGGCCAAGACGAGAGTCTCTGAGCTATTGTCAGTTCTGAGTACTGTCAGGGACTGTTTCTCAGAAAAACCAGCACTCCTGAACCTCAGTCAGCAAGACTATAATCATGGTTCAGCCAGTGTAGAATCTAGAGGTCTGAGCACCTCTCCTCAGGATCCAAGACTGGTACCCATCAAGCCAGTCATCAGAAGAGAAGAAGGCACTCAGAGGAAGGCAAAGAAAAACCAAAGGAGGAATGGCCCAAGAATAAAAGGAAAAGAAGTCCTGAGGAAGTGGATTTAGGAGAACACGAGAGCATCCAAAGAAGGAAAACAGAAGTAGAAACTGAAACTGTCTAGGTCAGCACAGAAAAGCTTAAGCATCGGAAAGAGAAAAGAAGCTGAGATGTAGCCTCTCAGAAGGAAAACCACCGTAAGCATAGAAAAGAGAAAAAGGAACAAGGCAAAGAACAGAGGAAGAAATACATTGGGACCAGTTTATCCTTGGATTTTGAACCTCTTTTAGTTCGTTCTCCTCAGGTTAAATTGAAACAAATAGCTAAGGATCTTGGTTTTATGATATTCATGTTCACATTACTTACATGAACAGGTACTTTTATTCTCACAAAGGCCAGGTGAACATGGAGTGTTTTAGTATGCTTGCTCTCGAATGTGGAAATTGCTTTTCCTCATTTTCTGAAAGGATTATTACATTTTTCTTACATTTAATATAATTTCCCTCTAGGAGAGTGGCTCTGGTTTATTCAGATTGCCATGATCTTGGAATTATTTTTCCTTGAGAAATAATTTATTTTAAATTGGAGGATTAATAGGCTTTGCAGAATCTATTTCTTGATTAGATTTGTTTTAGCTTTGAGTTGGGTATTTTTATGTTCATTGGTTTTTTTCTATAAAGCAATTCAGATTTTTTTCCCCTTGTTAACTTGCAGTATGTTTTTAAGATTGGAAAGTGGAAAATGAATATATTATAATAATGATAAGCTTATGTTACATATAGTTTTAAAAGTTTCAAAAAGTCTTGATACAAAAATCAGTTTATATTCTGCAGAAGTTTATAATAAAGTGTTTTATTAATAAAAAATAAAATAAAATGCAGTTCATTTGGACTAGAAATACTTCAGTATAAGATGAGAGCAATTTCTGTGTTGAAATCTGGGGTGCTTCTTACTCTTCTTATGCATGGAGGTATGCATGGTGCCTCAATGCTCAGCTTGCCTGCTAGTAGTCAGACTATCATGCTATCATGTGGTTTACAAACTGAAAAGCCAACTACATCCACTGGGAACAACAACACTAACAATGTGATAGGAAAAAAAGGCAAATTCAAACTGAAATTATTAAGACTTCCAGAGACTAGAGTAAGGGAAACCAAATGCATTCCTTGGGGGAAAGATGAAGGAGTTCAGTAATTGGCCCCAGATCTAAACCGTATTTTTGAATTTAGTAATTATGTAACTTAATTATCAATAATCAAATTGTTACTTTGATATACTCTGACCCTACTGACTTTTTTCTCAATTATTGGTGGAGATAGAAGTTTGATATTTTGGGGGTCCTCTCAAATTTTGGTAAGTTGTAGATAATACCCAGGTTGGTAATTATATAAGAGATAGATCAAATTGTGTCAAAAAATAATAAGAAAAACATAAAAGGATTTGTGAATTCTGTTCTGCGACTGTGGTTTCACTTGATGGACCTCAGCATGTGTGCCTCTTTTGGGGAGACACAAAGGATTAGATGCAGCCTAAAGTGAAGGGAGTCTCTGTTCCAACAGTGGCAGAGGCAGTAGTGACTTCTTCATCTCTTTATAAGTGTTCCTTAGAGACCAGAAATGTTTTCTAAATCCCGATCCAGACATAGTTACTGCCCGCTTGCCAGTAAACAGTCATAGAATTTTGAAAATTTGGAGCAAATTGGGGAAAGTAGCTACAAGGACGTGAACTGCATTAAAGCACTGACGAGCTATACTGCATAATTTCGACCTCAGATTTCAAGAGATGAAAAAGGTAGATTATTGGTTGAAATTATTGCTGTTTTACTTTTAAAATAATGAATTCATTAAAGTGAAGTCCCCGTCAATGAAGAGTCCTTCTTTTCTTAAAAAACAAGCATACTCACTACTGGGTCTCTATGACAAATTAACCATTTTATAATATTTTGCAATCATTTTCATCAAAGTTTATCTCTTAAAGTGCCATGTCATTCATATCAAAAGTGTCATTTTAATTCATTTCCTAGTACCGACTAGAAGGAAGAAGAGTATTTAAGTTAGCCAAGTTTGACGTTACAGAAGTTCAACTGTCGTGATATTTGTGCTGCTCCTTGTCACCAGGCAGACACTTTGGGTTTTCTCTTTGCCCGCTGTTCTATGGCTTCTTCTCCAGTCAAGAGCAATATTATCTATGTTTTACAGCCCTCCCCACTTTTATTGCCTTTTCCAAGCTTTCATCTGCTTTGTCCATTTTCTACTGTTTTATACCTTGAGTGTAAAGATCATATCCATCATATTTGCCACTATATCCTCTTTGGCTAACACCATGCCTCCCAAATTGTAAACTGCCAGTGAATATTTGATGTACTGTAATGGCTGCCCTCTGGTGTAACTGTCTTTTGGGCCAGTCATTGATTAAAATATTAAATAAGAATTATGAAACAAGTAACAAATCAGATCTATCATACGAGAAAAATTATGGTTTGTATTCATTGACAAAGCGATTTTTTTAATAAATAACAACTACCAGCTGATAGAAGAAAGGAATTGCCACAGAATGGAATGTTTGGGGGAGATACCATGAAAATGGTAGAAGATGAACAAAAATAAAATAAATTATCTGTTAATCTCATAAAGAGTGCATTAGAAAAACTTTGTTTCTATTTTTTTCCTTCTTTTCCTTCTTTTCTTTCCCCTATTCCCCCTCCCTACTTTCCCTTCCCCTTTGGACCTTTTCTTCCTATTTCATGTTATCTATTATACATTTTGCTCTTCATTTACTCTTTCACTTTCTCACAAAGTTTTTGTAAATAGGGAGTGGTAGAGAGAGGAAAGGGAGGAAAAGGTAATAGGGAAAAAACAAGAACCAAGATATATCACATATAGGTACAAATTCCCAAGGATGAATGTGATCATAATGTATACCTAAAAGGTACCAATAAATGTAATGAACAAAAAAAGGTTTATTAGAGTAGACAAATTTAATCAAGAAAAGCATGTATAGAAATATATGATACATGAGGTGTCTTCCTCATATGAAGTAACTCTAAAAAAAAAAAGATTTTCAATAAAGAAATTTAAATAGGATTGAAATACAACTATGGTGATGGGAAATGTGCGAAAAATGACTGATTTCTCTCCTATTGAGCATTAGCTGGATTTAGTGACTCCCTTCCCACAAAGAAAAATAAATGCAAAAGTGATGGTATACCTATGGAGATCAGTTCCTTCAAAGCTCTGCAGGTTCCTACTTAGCCCCTTCTTTGAATCCCTCACAGTGAGGAACACAGCTACCTTCACGTGAGTACACATAGGTGGATAAATGAAGAGGTTTATGCAGTGAATGAAGAATCGAGGACTCCTGCTGACAGCCCTACTATGGTGAGCACTCTTGCCAGCGGATCCTGCTTCAGATGACTGCTTCCCTGACTAGCAGGGTGCCTGCCACATTATCAGAGACTCTTCACTAAGATCACCCAGCTTGGATACTTCAGTATTCTTAACCACACAACACAGTCTAAGACAATAACTTATTTTGTTCTAAGTTCACAAGTTTTGGAGTATTATTTTTTCTTTTTGTACTAAAATAGATAACTAATGAAACACTATCAATACTGCAGAGGATCTATGAATTCTGAAACAAGAGAGTTAAGTTTGTTTATGAAAGACAATGTGATGACGTTATCCACTGTGGTAGTAAATCAGATGATTATGTGTGTGTGTGTGTGTGCGCGTGTGTGTGTTTGTGCGGCGTGCACTACATTTATATCATGGACACATATACATGTTTTTCTTTTTGCCTTTGTATGGTTCATTTAGCAAATGTTCTATCCAAGGCCCAATGGGCACTGGGCAGATACAGGGCCTTAAGTTAGTAAGTCTGTCATTGATGGAGTGACTGCATGGATATTACTATGGAAGTAGAAAGGAGTCGAAGTTATTATTTTTCTATTCTTACCTATTTATGTGACTGTTATCCAGACTGCTATCCTATTTATACCCAATATCATCACTATTGTCTATATCCAGTTACTCAACTGCTTGTGCCTCAGTTCTCTCATATATAATTGAGGACTACAATCACACCTACATATAGAAACACTGTTTGGTTGAATTATTAACATTAAAATTTACTTATTACAATGAGTGATATATAGAAAGGAAGATATATAGACAGCTATTATTATACAGAACTTAAGATCCTTTGATTGAGGTCAGTAACCCATAGGAAAGGCTAGAGGTTCAGTTAAAGGTTTAGACACACTGGGTGTGAAGACTTCTCTGTTTCAGTTTCCACCTTCATAAAAGAAATGTATTCTGAGATCTACCTCTTTATGGAGGTAGAGGTGTATGGAGTCCTCGGTCTGGGAATCTCTGATTACTAATCAGTATATATAATGTACTATGAACACTGTCATACATAATATCAGGCTTTGAACAGTAGCTGTTATTCTAGATACTTGAGTGGATTAAGCTAAATAGACTGATCCTTGTCACAGTGTGTGACTATGGCTGTGGAGAGGGTAAGAAAGATTACTTGGAGATGAAATTTAATTCAATCGCCAAGGATTCAGAGGAGCTGCTTCCTGGGCCTAACAAAGCCTCAGGGAAACAGCAACCAGTTGAGACCTCCAGAGTTATTTATTTGTAATTTAAGGTCATGAGAACAAAGACATAGAAGAAAAGCATTTTGCAACATATTTTATAGGAGTTTTTGTCAGGAAACAAGGCTGGAATGAGATGGTTTGTTATGTGATACATGTTGACCTAGTTTAAACAATCTTATCTAGGCAGAGGGAAAACATTGGCCAAAATAAACATCTCTGATAGTCTCTTAAATCTACTGGCTGTTGTCCTGCAAATTCTGCTCTAAACTCCATGCATTCCAGGAGCACAGAAACTGTTGTTCCCCAAGGTCCTTTCTTTAGGGCACTCAGGTTCAGTCAGTCCTATGGCCAGCATCTCCCCACAGGTGCCTATTCTGAAATTAGATTAATTAAATACATAAACATAAATGTTGAATTATCCCACAGGTTAATAGCAAGTATTCTGTTTTAATTTCAATTAATTATAGGTACATTATAATTATAATTATAGATATATTACATTTTCAAGAAATGGAAAGTACTCAAAAAGGGTGGAAATTTCTACCTGCAAAGATCTTTCCCATGTTAATGCATAAAATCCATTCTGTTTTCTACAAATAGATTAAGAGCCATTTTCTTCTCTTTTGAGACACAATGAAGTCCAACATCAGACTTCCCAGATAACCAAAGAGAAACAGATACCATCAGAATTATTTTCTACAGGGACGGGATGTTTACAACCAAAGAAGCTACCACATGAATGTTATCAGGATTATGAAAACCAAGGTAGAGTAGCACTGCCTCAAGTCACTCCAAGTGGAGCCAGGAAATCTGAACTGAGCTCTGTGCAAATCCACCAGGTTCATGCTGACCTTGGAAGGGGCAAATGCCGACTTCTGGAATGATTCACTAGCCTTCAGAACATTGTGTGAAACCATCCCCCAGCCTCCTGCCCAATCCCTTTCTTACATGACAATTTGACCTTTGCCACACAAGGCATGTTCTTTAAGCCATAAAAATAGGCAGCATCTTGTATGAACTTTGGGGAGCATTTTAAAAGCTGCTTGAATTTGGTGTCTCCTCGGTAAATTCTTTATTCTCAACCAGATTTTTTTTATCTTGGTGAATAGTGAAAACTGTTATTTACCATATTTCCCAAACTCTCAATCTTACTTTTAAATTTCATTCCTTGAGGACTCTAAGGTATAGCTTTATTGAATAGTCAGAGTGATATTGTAGCAGAATAAAGTCAGCCATAAAAAAGGAAGGGAAGAACAGAAAAAGCAACAAGACAGTCAATGGCATCTAGAAACTTGTGGCTATACCATGTCAATCAAAACAGATTTTCAACAAGTACAGGCCATATAGAGCAGAAGATATGCACTCTTTGGCAAATTAAAAAAAGAAAACAACCTAAATTAGCCTGAAAAAGTTTTTGGAAGGAGTAAATCTGGCTCTGCCCACTCATACCCTACCACATAATATTTGGGGCTCCCGACAAAAGAGAGAATGTAACTTTGCCCAGCTTTTTATTTGGCAAAGAGCCTCTGGATCTGAAGCAGCCTCAAAGGATTTCAGAGACAAATTGTTCTTACTCTTTATGCCCTAGAAGGATGGGCCATTTGGACTAACATCTTCCTTAGGGGCAGTTTCACATCTTTGTTTCTCAAGGTATAAATCAAAGGATTGAGGGAAGGAATGACAATACTGTTTAGCACCTGAACAACAGAATCTAGGCAGGGGCTGGAAGCTGGACGGAGATAGACAAGAAACACAGGCCCATAGAAGAAGATGGAGGTCAGGTGGGCACTGCAGGTGGAGAAGGCTCTGCGCCTGCCTTCTGAGGAGTGGATTTTCAATATGGAGAGAGCAATGCAAGTGTAAGAAGTGAGAATAAGGAGAAAACACAGGAGTGCAACAGCTCCTATGTTGGTGAAACTCACCATCTGTGCTAGAGAGGTGTCTGCACAGGCCAGGAGCAGCACAACTGGGATATCACGGAAAAAATTGCGAACTTTGTTGGGACCACAGTAGGGTAACCTGAAGATGAGGAATGTGAGGACACTCGCATGGAGACAGCCCCCAAGCCATATGCCCAGTACCAGGCTGATACACTTCCTGTGGTTCATGATGACTGTGTATCACATCGGGTGACAGATGGCCACAAAGCGGTCATAGGCCATCACAGTATAAAGGAGACACTCAGTGCCACCCAAGGTGTGGTAGAAAAAGATCTGGGAGGCACAGCCCTGGTAAGAGATGGTATGGCTTTGCCCCACCAGGAGGACCATCATTTTGGAGGAAACTACAAATGGGAAAAATATATCAAACACTGGTAGATTTCCCAGGAAGAAATACATAGGGGTGTGGAGGTTGGAGGAAGCCAGAATGGTGAGGAAGATGATCAGGTTGCCTAGCAAGGTGAAAAGGTAGAAGGCCAGCAACAAGACAAAGATCATGTTCTTCAGCCCTTCAGTATTAGAAACTCCCAAGAAGATGAACTCTGTCATGGAGGTGTTGTTTCTCATAGTCAGCTGCATGCTCAGACTGTGGCAGGCAGTCCTGGAAAAGCAAAGCAAAAATCACGATGGAGTCTTCTTTGCTCTCAACTAGTTACTCTTATCTTGGTTGGCAATATAAATTGGTCTTTACCATATATGCCAAACTATGGAATCTTACTTTTGCATTTCTTTCCTTAATGCCTCTACAAACAGTCTTGTTGACTATGCAGAGTGATGGTGCCATGGAACAGAGTCAGGTATAAATTTTGAAAGCAAGGAAGAAAGGCAGGGAAGGATAGAGAGAAGAAAATAGTCACTGACCTTCAGTTACCACAAGTAACTGAGAGTATCTTCCTAACGAAATGATTTACATATGAGGCAAGAAAAGAAGGCCAAATGAGGAAAGGAGACCATAATAAATCTGCCTTAGAGGTTAAAGTAAGAAATATGTCAAATTTGGCATCAATTTCTTCATATATTGAAGGAAAAGAGTAATTAGTAGTTGGCAAAATCTTACAGAAATCAACTCAGGACCAATTTAATTTATTTTCTGTAAATTTTTTTATCATTATACCAGAATATTTTACAGCCATCTCTCTTCCTCATGAAAAATTTGTTAGCAGATGGTAATATAATAATATAAACCATGTTATAGTTTGTAATTAGGGATACTATCCAAATATGTGCATAGAAATATTTAAACTGACACAGAAATAACAAACACCTGTTTATTTTTACTTTCAACAATGCTCTTTCTTTTCTCATCATTTATATTTGAGTAAAAGTAACACACTTCATATTTATAATCTGCTCACTCACATACAACAAGTAGACTGAGTCCAGAAAAAGGTGACAGAAATGCTTACTCCAATCCACTAGGAATTCTTTCTTCAAATAGATTTTATTTCTATACTACAGATCTCCAGATACAAATTTCAATAGCATTAATACAATTTGCTTTATTAACTAACAGTAGTACTAGATAAACCTAAGAAATAACCTAAATTGGGCCATGCATTTAGCTCAGTGGTGCCACCGCCTGCCTCACAAGCACAAGGTCCTGAATTTGATCCCCAGTACCAAAAAAAAAAAAAAGAAAGAAAAGAACCTAAATTAAATTTTCTAAAGCTCAGTCTATTCTTCTGTTTTTCAATTTTTTTGTTTGCTTGTTTATTCATTTTGGGTTTGCTTGTTTGTTTTATTCCATTTTCTCCTATATCTCCATTTGTCACTTCAACATGTAACTAATTTTCCTCTGCTGTGACCAGGATTTATTCACAGGAAAGAATCTGAAAAACCTATTTGTATTAACTTTCAGGTTGTTGCTCTGCTACAATTGTCTAAATTATTACACTTCTGACAAGGGTAAAGGCTTATTCTGTGGACAAAATTCTCAGTATATATAATTAGGAGTGAGAATGAAGAGGTGAAGGAAGTAGGAGCTCCTCAGAGCACTGCAGGGATCAGTCTAAGAGCCAGACCCTGAGTAACAATAGTCCTACCTCAGGATTTTAAGAGTTTGAGAAAGTATCAAAAATACCAACAGGAGGTGAAAAGACCCCAATACAGAAACAACTAAATTTCATGCATATAAGACTGAGTTAAATGTAATAATGTAATAGTAACAAAAGTACTTCCAATGTGAATGAAAATGTAATTAGAAATGGATTTAAAAGGGTCCATGGGATTATAAAAAGCAGAGGAAGACAAATATACAATCAGGACTCTGCACAATGTGTCACATAAAAATACTGGCAAAATTAAAATATCATTCCTTCGATGAGAAGCACATAAATACCCATCTAATCTCAACCTTCCTGTTTCTAACTCAGTCGTCAAATTGATACTACACCAAATTCACACTGCTAACTGACACAAGTGTGTGGTCCACAGTGCTCGAGACAAAAAGTAAATATAAGAATTTGTCTTAGATACCCTTCCTCCTTCTTTTCTTCCTTACTTCCTTCTTTTTTTCTTCCCTTTCCTTCCTTTTCATTTTTTTTTTTGCAGTACTGAGGATTGAACTCAAGATCTTTGCAGTGAGCTATATCCATAGCCACCCCCCCCTTCTTTTCTATTTTGAAACAGGGTCTCACTAAATCATCCAGACTACAATCAAACTTGCAATCCCCCTGCCTCAGCCTCCCAGAGTAATAGTATTACAAGCATGTACCACCACATCCAACTCTTGGATGCATTTCCAAAATCTACCTGTCTTCTGCAGTAGATATTCAATTCCACACCTCCCAGTACATCTATTGTTAAGGAAGGTCTGACATCAGTCTGAAAAAAAAAATCCAAGGCCAGTTTTCATCGCCTCATAAACATAGTCATTTGGAAAAGAATTGAATTTCCACTACAAATTTTCATAAAATCTTCCACAGAGGATTTCAAGTAGAACTTTAAGGACTATCTCTCAGGGAAACAGGGAAAGCTAGATGTTTTCTTCTAACCATGAATTCTAAAATTTTGAATTATTAGCTTTTAGAGTTTCACTACCACCAGACTCACTAATATTTGCATTTTCCCCTTTGTTGTTAATGACAGGTCAGAAATACACATATCTATTAAATGAAGTTCCCATATTGATGGCTATATGTTAAGGGTAGTGATAATAACTAATTTTTATATTAAATGCAAAATAAGATTCCTGAAAAAAGAACCTATCTCATCCCATGTCATATACCTTCCCCTTATAAGCCACTCCCTTCATAGACACACACACACACACACACACACACACACACACACACACACAGCACTGGTCCCCAACCACTCTTCCTTCATTGCTCGCTCAGTGCTGGCTTACTATGGATTGCTGAACTCAGCCACATGTAAGAATTTTCCTCAGTTCTATGATTCTCCTCCTTTCCTTGGTAGAGCAGGTGAAATGACCAGGACACAGAGAATGTCTCCATGGAACAAAGGAAAGAGAGAAATGTAGGCAGAAGAAGAATTAACAGAAGCAGACAGAGACTTAGACACCTACCAGCAGGTGGAAAACGTGTAGTGTGGATAGAGAATTTTTTTCTAAAATTCCTAGGCAAGAAGAATGTGTTCCTAATACTAGCCCTCCATTTTCCATAAGATTCCATGGCAAAGGGCCATGATTTTGCACCTTCTTCACTTGAATCCAAGACATAAATTCCACACTGAGCCCTGCTAGTAATCTGGTCCCTAAACTCTGCATTTATACAGCTTTAAAACTGTGAGTATTAATGGACCTGATCCTTTTGAGACAATATCCCCAATGTCTCATGCTCAGAAGCAAGAAGCATGAAGGAACAAAGGCAGTAATTAGACACTTCATTTCTTTCCTTGTGCCCTTTCTCATCCTCTTCCTCATTATTCTATCATATGGCATATTTACTATGGAAGTAGTACAAAGAGTATAACTTATTTGGTAAATAGTCAAAAAAGCAAGAAAAATATTGCATTTCCTCTAACTTAATATTACCACTGTTAACTTTTAATCATGTTTTTTTTCTGGTCACTTCACCATCTATTTACAGTACATTTTTAACTACTTACAGTCATGATATGGGTGTAGTTGTGTATCTCTTTTTCTAAAATTGACATTAATTTACTTTTTTCAAAAAAAGTTTCCTATCTCTAAATTGTTTCAACTGTATTTTTAACTGTAATATTATCTTCATTATTCTGAATTTTCAATTTTTTAGTGGTGTTCCCTTCATTATCAAAATTAAAGAACAGAGATGGAGAGGATAGACAGGTGGATGGCTAGTTATGTGCATACAATGAATAAACTCATACAGCTGTCTGTATTAAAGACTTTATTAAAGTTCACCAAAGTAAAATATTGCAAAATTAATGAATACTATAGCCTTAAGGATTATTGTCAAATTACTTGTTAGTTAACAGTGTCTTCTGGAGGTCAATTCTGCCAGTTTTATATATTAACATTTTAAATGCTAGTTTTCTCATAAGCAATTTTTAACCAACTATACTTAATATTCATTTTTGATTACTCTTCAGTTAAATACATGTGCAAATTTCTTTTCATTACTTTTCTTTATAACAACTAAAACAATGTGGTATTAGTATAGAATAAGATAAAAAGTCAAATGAAAGAGAATAGAGACCATAAAAAAAGAGCCCTTGAATATATAAATAATTGATAAGTTAAAGGTGGCATAGAAAATGAGAAAAAAATTTTTTGAAGAAATTACGCTTGGGAAACTGGATTGACAAGGAAAAAGCAAAACTTATACTTTACCAAATACCATACATAGAATCAAAATTAATTTCAAGGATATTATAAACTCAAATATGTAAGGAAAGCAATGTAACTTTTATAATTCAAATGAAGGAAAATCTTGTTGCCCAAAATAGAGAAAACTAGTAGCAATAAGAGAAACACTGAAAGTTTTGTTACTTTAATATTAAGTTAATATTTAATATAATTTTAAAAGTAAATAAGAAAAATTAAAACGTAAAGGAAACAATATAGCCAATGTTACTAACAAATACGGCTTGTGTTTGAAGTATAAAAAGAACTCCTATAATTTCTGTTAAAAATAATCCAATATGAGTGTTAATAAATGACTTGGTCAAGCTTCACCAAACAGAAAACATTAATGCCTAATAAGCCAAAGAAAATCTGTTCAGTCTCTTTAAGATTTGGGAAAGCTAAAATTACAATTGCAATACAATTTTTTTAAAGTTGTCAAAATTATCAATTAATAGAACTTTGACACACTAAAGATAATGTATATTTATGAAATCACTTCAGAAAATGATTTAATACCTTCAAATAAGCTGGAAGGTACATTTGTCAGAATATACAAATTTCTCTGTAAAATTTTGACATATGTACATCTAGATAATGTACATGAGTAGTCCAGGTGGAAATTTTTAGTTAAATATTTGTACACTTAATGTCTACAATTGTATCTTTCATGACACTGGGATATATTACAGTAAAAAGATAAACTGACAGCTATGCATATGTTAGGTTTGTATTATAAACATCCTCCAAAGGTTCATGGGTGGAAGGCTTGGTCTCTAGCTGATGGTCATCAGGAGATAGCGGAACTTCAGAAAGTGGGGCAAACTTAAAGGAAGTAGGCTATTGTTCCTTGAAATTTATATTTGTACCCAACCCCTGCCTCTCTCTGTTTCCTAGCCACTGTGAGGTGACTAGATTCATTCCACCACATGCTCCTCACCATGATGGTTTGACTTGCCACAGGACAAAACTATAGGATTTCATGTTTGCACTGATGGATTTGGGTCTTACTTTGATTCAATTTCTCTTTGCTATTTTCTTATCCCTCCCTTTGGAATTGGAATGTTTTACACTGTGCTATCATATGTTACAAATATTTAACATTTATATTTTTCAAGGACTAAGGGTTTGCCTTGGGTCTCAGAGGAGATTTGAACTGGACTTTTAGCAATTCTGGAACTGTTAAGACCATGGGAACTCTTAGTGAAGGACTGAACACATTTTGCACTGTAAAATGTACATGAACCTTCTTGAGCCTGGGCCAGAATGTTGTAGTTCGGATCTTCGATGTCACCCAAAATCATACATGTTGAAGGCCTGGTTCCAAGGTGACAGTGCTACTGGGAGGCAGCAGAAATTTTAGCAGTTAGAGCCTAGTGGAAGTTGGCTCACTGGGGGCATACCCTTGAAATATGTACTGGAACCCCCAAACCCTTTCTTCCTTCTTTTTTTTCCAGTCAGGGAAAAATCGCTCCATGAGGTAAGCAGTTTTGCTCTGCTACATCACCCTGCTGTGGAGGTTCTGCCTTGCCACAAGTCCAAAGAGATGAATTAAGCAATCTGGCTGAAAGCTCTGATACCATGAGCCTAAATAAATATTTTCTCCTTTTACATTGATTGTCTCAAATTTTTGGTCACAGCTGTAAAAAGATAATTAACACAATGTATCAATATTCAAATCTTCAAATCATACTTTAAAGCAATAGAGCTCCATTGTAAATATTACTGTATTCTTCCACTTATTTAAAATTTGAAAAGATAAATTTTTAAATTATTATTTCTTTAATTTATTTTTATTGGTACATGTCTGTGGAACATAGTGATTACATTCAGTGTGGGGAGTTCATACATGTACATAACACATATTAATTATTTTTTATCCCCTTCCCTCCTTCCTCTTCCTTCTATGTCTTAGATTCATTCTCCTATGTATATTTTGATAGATTTTTGTAGTATGTAATGATCACATTCCTCACAGGGACTTGCTACATGTACACATCATAATTCTGCACCTTTTTAAAATTTTTATCTCTCTTCCTCCTTCTATCTCTTGGTTCCCTTTCCATATGCTAAAGATACCATTGTTTCCTGTTTTCTATTCATTATTTTGCTCTTTCTTTATATTTTGGGCATCTTATGTATGAGAAACCAATTGATATGTAATCTTGTGTGTCTGATTTATTTCACTTAACATTATGGTCTTAAGGTGCATCCATTTTCCTACAAATGACTAGTTTATCCTTCTTTTTTAGCAGACTAGTACTCTATCATGTATAAATATCACATTTTCTATATCCATTTGTCTGGTCAAGGACATATAAACTGCTTCCAAGATTTAGCCATTGTGAATCGTGCTGTTACAAATACGGCTATGCATGTATCACTGTAATATAATGTCTTTAACTCTTTCAGGAAGATACCTAGAAGGGAAATACACTGAGTTGAATGGAACTTCTACTTTTAGTGTTTTGAAGAATCTCCATGTTGACTTCCATAGTGACTTTAACTAACAATAAAGAAGGACTACTTTTTTCCTATGCAGCCTCACCAGTAACTGTTATTTGATTTCCTGAAGATAGCCATTCTTTCTGGAATGAAATGGAATCTCAATATTTTATAATTTGTATTTCTCAAATGGCCATTTTTTTCATGTCTTTATTGGTTATTTGTACTTCTTCTAAGAAGTGTCTGTTCATTTCAGTTGTCCATTGTTTAATTGGATCTTTTTAATTGGGGGGGTCTAATTTTATGTGTGTGTGTTCTTTATACATTCTAGATATTGGTCCCTTGTGGAATAGCTAGCAAAGTTTCTGCCATTCTGTAAGTTGCCTCTTCACTCTGTTGGTTATTTTCTTTGTTGTGCAGAAGCTTTTTTTTTATATTATCCTTTTGTTGATTTTTGGTGTTATTGCTTGTTCAACTGGGGTTCTGTTCAGAGCCTACACCTTTCCTATACCTAGGATTTAAGAGTTTTACTTATTTTATGTTCCAGCAGATTGTTTCTGTTTCAATACACAGATTTGTACCCATTTTTTTAGTCTATTATGTGGTTACAAGTATGGGTTTAAGCTCAGTCTTGGCATGTGGAAAGCCTGTTTTCCCATCACCATTTTTTTTTTTTTTTCTGGTACCGGGGATCAAACTCGGGTCCTTGAGCTTGCGCAGCAGGCGGCGAAACCCCTGAGCTAAATCCCCGGACCTTCCCATCACCATTTATTAGAGGCTGTCTTTCCCCCAGTGAAAGTTTTTGGCCCCTTTGTCAAAGGTCAGGGAACTGAATGTGCCTGGAGCTGTTTCTGAATAGTCTATTTTGTTCCATTGATCTACACGTCTGGTTTTTTGCCAATACCGTGATGTTTTTATCACTGTAGCCTCACAATATAATTCGAAGTCTGGAATTGTGATACTTCCTTCTTGCTCTTATTGCCCAGGATTGCTTTTGCCAATCTAAGCCTCTTCTGATTTCATATGAACTTTAGGATTGTTTTCTCTGGTTCTGTGATGAATGCTATTGGTATTTTTATTAGGATTGTAGTAAATCTGTATACCAAATTTAGAAGTATGTTCTTTTTGACTGTATTCGTTCTGCCTATCCAAGAACAGGGAATGTCCAAGAACAGGAGATGAGAGGACTAAAACATAACAGGTAGTGTTTATTTTTTTATTTGGGTGATGATTACAAGAGTGGTTGCTTTATAATAAATTTGTGCATTTATGCTTATGAATTTCTATTTATATAGTTTTATGTCATAAGACAAATGATTGAAACAAAAAAGCTGTATTAGAGATTGTCTATTCTGGCCCATGGTACAATAACAAGGATTAGACTTATTCTGACACTTGGGGATGAATGTGAGGGCCAAGCATCAGTGCATGGGCTTCCAACCCTCTCTGGTCTCAGGGTACCAGCAGGAGTCATCAGAATGTGAGTGGACTCAGTGAAGCCTTTTCTCATGTGCAAAGACTATCAAGGAAGAAGTTTTTATGATATTAGATGTTCTGGCTTGCTGGTCATATAGAACCTCACTGGGTTTTGGTGAGTAGAACACACAAAAAAGGATTATTCCTTTCTTGTTCCAGAAAAAAGTAAAACTCACCCCAAGTGGTCACTGCCAACCTCTTTTTGATAGGAAAATTACTAAGTTTTTCAGTATGCATAAGGGATCTACTTAATATGTGAACAACAGATACGTAGGCAGCAATAATATTTTCTTCCACTGCCAAAAGAGAGTAAAGAAAGTTAAAATCTTTTTAATTAGGAAAATAAAAAACAAAACTATTTTATACAGATAATACATATTCATACCTAAATACATGAAAGATAATAGTATTCATTACAGTACCCAAACGAAGGTAGATGGATATACAAATTAATAAAATTTAACAGCATGAAGCTGGGTATGGTGGTGCAAATCTGTAATCCCAGCACTCTGGGAGGCTAAAGCAGGAGGACAGAAAATTTGAGTCCAATCTGGGTAATTTAGCAATTTAGCAAGACTCTGACTCAAAGATAAAAAAATAAATAAAAGGGCGGGGGGTGTAGCTCAGTGTAAATATTGAGTTTAATCCCTGGTACCAAAACCATTAATAGCATATGCTTAATAACGAGATGTTTAAATATATTAAGTAGTTCTAACTTGCAAGTAATTGTTAAAATAGACTTTCATTTCATTTAATTATTCACATTGATCAAATATGTCAATCTAAATGGATACATAATGTCAGATAATCAGGTGTCGTTATAGGTTAATTGGCAAAAGTACTAATTCAAGAGACGTCGGTTTTTCAGTCCTTTTCCAAAGGAACTCTGTTATCCATACAGAGGTAACAATATTTCCATTACCACAGAAGGTGCATGTTGCTACAATTTTCCTTCTCCAAAATAGTGCTTTGGTTTCTACTGTTAGATCATTTTTTGTTTTTGTTTTCATAAAATTTTTTGTGATAGCTAAGACATAAATTAATTCAAGAAAAAAGTTATATTTCTCACATTTTAGTCACATTAAGTCAAACTAAAATGAGAAAATAACAAAAACAAAATAACTTTTACAGAAAATGTAAATACAAATATGGTTTAACCTTAAAGGATAGAAGGTAAAAAGGCAGACGTCTCAAATAAGAGGAAATCTCTGAGAGACGAGCTGAGGCAACATTCAGGAACTTGCATAGTACAAATCAGCCTCAGCTCTAGAGGGAGGAAGCTTAATTAATTAGGATGTTTATCTACAAGAAATAATACGTTGATTATCCCTGGAGCACAGAAGATTCTAAGAACTTTATTGTGATGGGCCATAACCACCAGAAAATTAGAGATTCATCAAAGAGACTATGAACCTCACCAAATAATTATTTCTTTGGGAATGGAAGTGCATATTTTCCACTTTGGAATTCAGGGAAGAAATCAGAAAAAAATTAATCACTTTCTACAGGAGAAATCATCAAACCAGAATGTCCTTCTTTTTTATTTAGTTAAAAAATAATTTTTGGCAAAATAAAATAACTTATGGAATGGTGGTCCATCCAAAACAGAACAACTTTAAGAAATGTGTGGGAATAAAATTCTGAATATCCACCAGAATGTCAAAATTTTATCTTTATCCACGAGAAATCAAAAGCCAAGGCAGTATCTCTCGAGATATCACACCAATTTTAAGCTCTTTTTAAAATACTTGTTTCAATAGAATTTTATTAGGTGTTTTGAACTGTGCAAGAAAAATAATTATACTACTCATGAAGGATTGAGCGTTTTTTAAACCTTAAAGTCATATTCAAAGCTTATTTGTAAAATTGGTAAGTAGCAAAAATTTGAAAAACTGTAACATGTTTAATTTTTGGACATTTTGGGACGATTACAATGCATTCTTAGTTTTCTCAGACTATTATTTAGTCTACATTTGTAGGGGTACAACTGTGTTTATTTTATAATAAGTATATTACTTTTATTTTAGTTCAGTCCTGAAACACAAACATCAGAGATGGAGCTTAGTTCTCTTTATTACTTAAGCAGAGCTAATTCTTCTTGAACGTTTTTGGGTTTCTTCATTCTTTATTAGTTTTGACTTAGATTGCCTTCATTGTGACATAGTCAATATTGCACAGTTTTATAAAAGGTTCTAAATTATGTAAAACATAAATTAAGTAATTTCACTATAAACATTGTTATTAAGACCGAGTGTGCAATTCAGTTCCAGCCAATTTCCACAGTGGAAACATCTGTTTCTGTCAAAGACCCCAAAATGAAACTGATTACAAATATGAACTCTATGACAGAAATATCTTAGAGATGACTAAAGAAATGTTTCCTTTTTATTGGACAAGTCCAAGTATCTAACCAGATTTCTCCATAGTTTTTCATAGCTTTTTATTACGTTTCTCTTTTTATATATAAATTCTGGAACATGCAGTTTACTCATTGAAGGAAAAAAATGAGTCTCAGCTCCGAATTATAGATATGCTAGAAACAATAAACACAACTAGAGACTGTGTATTTAATTTCTATTTTTAAAAGTACAATTATGTTTATTTCATCACAAGTATATTATTACAAACAATTCAATCCTGAAACACAAACAACAGAGAATTTAGTTCTATTACTTAAGCAGATCTAATTCTTCTTCATTCTCTCAAAATACATCATGAGAAAAGGAAAAACATGGAAACAAAGTCTCTGTAAATAGGGAAGGGTGGAGGGGGTGAAAAGAGGGCAAGGGAATGGGGAAAAAATAAGAACCAAAATACATCATGTAAAGGTACAAGATCCCAATGATGAATGTAACTGCATTGTATCCCTAAAATGTACCAAAAAACTGAATGGAAAAAAAAGAATAACTATGTATGGAGAAAGAGGAAAATAAAAAAATACATCATGATATGATTTGGTTATGCTTTAAAGAGAAAATGAGAAATTTCTTAAAATCTTGGAGGGAGAAATAATTAAAATGTATATATAAAAAGAGATATAAGAAAGGTTGAGAGAAATGGTACTCTGGCTATTCTTGCATTATTTTAACTAGTTTCAGGTTTTTTGTATGACCGGAAATGTGGGCTGGGTAAAGCAGAAATGGGAGGCCAGCTGCAGTAATATTTGAGAGTTGGAGAAACTTTCCCTCAGCCACCAAGGATAGAGACTGAGACTGTTTTGGAAATTTTATTTAAATGGGTTAAATGGGTATAAGCGTGTGTGTGTGTGTGTGTGTGTGTGTGTGTGTGTCTTGGAAAAAGATAAAATGAGAGATGCTTGAATGATGGGCTGGTGGTAGTTGAATCCTGCCAACATTTAATAATTATTACTTTGTGTACATCTTTGCTAATTCTACAGAAGACAGAGTACAGAATTTGCTTTTCCTTTCAAATTTTAACTGATTTCATATGAATTCACTCCTCTTTTTAATTGGGCTGTTTTTCATACTAAAGTAAACAAAAAACCATTATTCAAGTCTGTCATTGAAGGCAAAGAGCCATATAAAAGATAAATTTAAATTTCATATTCTCCACCAGAGACAATAGAGTTGCCAGATTCACATAACATATGTTTTATATAAATTCCAGACTTTCATTTCTACCTCTAAGGACAGAACCCCACATATGAGAAATAATGTCCAACGTCAGCCTAGTGACAACATTCTTCCTCACCGGCCTTCCGCACACAACAACACTGGACACCACACTCTTTGGCCTCTTTCTCCTCATTTATGTGCTCACCGTGCTGGGAAACCTCCTCATCCTGCTGGTGATCAGGGTGGATTCCAACCTCCACACCCCCATGTACTACTTCCTCACCAACCTGTCTTTCATTGACATGTGGTTCTCCACTGTCACTGTGCCCAAAATGCTGATGACCTTGATCATGTCCTCAGGTGGTGGGGCTATCTCCTTCCACAGCTGTGTGGCCCAGCTCTATTTCTTCCACTTTCTGGGGAGCACCGAGTGTTTCCTCTACACAGTCATGTCCTATGATCGTTATCTGGCCATCAGTTACCCCCTCAGGTACAGCAGCATGATAAGTGGGAGAACATGTGCCTTTCTGGCTGCTGGCACTTGGCTCATCGGCTCCCTGCACTCTGCTCTCCAGACCACCTTGACCTTCCGTTTGCCCTACTGTGGGCCCAACCAGATCCAGCATTACTTCTGTGATGCACCACCCATTCTCAAGCTGGCCTGTGCAGATACCTCGGTCAATGAGATGGTCATCTTTGTGAACATTGGTGTAGTAGCTTCTGGCTGCTTCCTCCTGATAGTGCTGTCCTATGTGTCCATTGTCTGCTCCATCCTGAGGATCCGCACCTCAGAGGGGAGGCACAGAGCCTTTCAGACCTGTGCCTCCCACTGCATTGTGGTCCTTTGTTTCTTTGGCCCTGGTCTTTTCATCTACCTGAGACCTGACTCCAAGGATGCTGTGGATGGGGTTGTGGCTGTTTTCTACACTGTGCTGACACCCTTGCTCAACCCTGCTGTGTACACCCTGAGGAACAAAGAAGTGAAGAAAACTCTATTGAAACTGAAAATTGGGTCAGTGTTTACTCAGGGTAAATGATCAAGAAAGGGCAGATATGCCTAACTTCTTTTTAAATTTATAATTAAATTACAATTCCAACATGAAAATGATGCTTAAAGGGAACATTTAAAATATCCGATCTTAATTTTTTACTATAATGTTCCATATATTTTAAATTTTTCTTACATATTACTTGTTAGAATCCCAGTTAAAGCATTCATTGAATGATGATAATGAAAGAATAAGAATACTAGTTTACTCTTGTTTTTATGTTCCTATAAGTAAGTCATTTAAAAAATAACTTTTACAATCTGTGTAAATTTCTTCCAGATATATATACTATTAATATAATTTGTTCTATTATATATAGTTAAAAGCATTAGAATAATTTTCATGCGTTTTAAACTCTATATTTAAAATATTCATAATATTCACAATCTATTATGTAATATAGTATCTGTATGATGACATTTTCAGTTAAGAAAATACTAGCTGAAAAGAAAAATGGTTCCTAATTCACCTTCATGACCTAATAAAAATTGTACAAATCTTTAACTTTTTTCTGAAAGATTTTTCAGAGTTAACCTTTGTCCAATATGCATCATAGGAATTGCATATATTGTATGCTTTTTTCTATATTTATAAAACTCCTGACTTTTATTCTAAATGCAGGGCCAGGGATTTAGCTCAGTGGTTTCGCCGCCTGCTGCACAAGAGCAAGGACCTGAGTTCGATCCCTGGTACTAAAAACAGAAAAAAAAATATTCTAAATGCAAAGTATCTCTCTCAGCAAATGTAAAATTACTTTTATAACAGAAGACAGGCATTTTTACACAAAAATAATCAAATACTCTTAGAGATAAAAATATTGACAATATCTCCAATTTATAACAAATTACAAGGCAATCATTCCCACATAATTTTACTCTCCCTGTAAGTCACATTTGTTTGACTCAAAGTTTAAAATGGACACTATAAAGGACAGAAAGGCGTAGGCCATGAACCTCATAATCAGTCATCCGGATATATACATTTATTAAATGTGTAATTTCATTTATCTAAATAGAAATACTTAATTTAAGCACCACATGTATCCTGTTAATACAATATATGGCAATTCTCCGTAGCAGACCAGGATCAGCAAATTGGAAAACTAATACTGAACTAATACTAAACAGCAAATTCTTCAGATTTGTGCCAGCTGCATTCCAGAGATGTTTGAGCAAGAACATCATCTGCACCAGTTTTCTATATCTTGTTCAAAGTGAGCTGTGAAATTTTGATGAAAAGAAAACCACACTAAC
Source organism: Heterocephalus glaber (assembly GCF_053883595.1). Taxonomy (NCBI): domain Eukaryota; kingdom Metazoa; phylum Chordata; class Mammalia; order Rodentia; family Bathyergidae; genus Heterocephalus; species Heterocephalus glaber. The sequence goes on along the minus strand of NW_028258295.1, from coordinate 3,405,759 downwards.
TATAGTAACACAGCCTACATAAATCATTAAGCAGTTATAAATGTACAAGGTCAATTATTCATGCTTACACCAGTAACCCAGATTACCAAGGGTCCATTATATAGTCTAATTTATTTTATAAAAGAGAATACTGATGTAAAGATAGGCCAAAATGACTTAGCCATTAGGTTCAAGTCTATTCTTTCCAATTCCTGGTAACATCACATAATTTTATTTAATTCACAATTACATAAAATGTTATGGTATGCTTATTGAGTAGTAAGACACATGATAAGCAACACTAGATGCAAAAGAATAGCAAATCTGTATTCAGCAAGGTCATTGTCTAACAAGAGAGAAAAGTAAGCATAGCATCATTCAGGGTACATTGTTGCAAGTGTAATGGTTGCCCAAGGAGAAGTTCATTATAGATTTGAACTGGAAACATGCTGATAGATTTAATACACTACATTGATATGTATTACACAAAATCATGTTGAAAGCAGTTTAAATTTTTAATGATGGCATCTAAGCCAAATACCCAGGCCTTTATTTCATTGAAAATATTATTAAAATAATTACAGAAATACAAGAGGTTGTAATAAGTAGTAGTCTTTGTCAACCTTTCCTAGTTAAAAATTTACAAAGCTATAGTGTAATATCTCAACTAAGATTTTTATGTTAACAAAGATTTTTATGTTATTGTCATATCTGGCTCCTAGTCAGGGAGCCAAAGATGTCGCATCTGGGGAATGAGCTCCACTGTTCTGCTGTCCAAGAAGCTCGCTGTGATTGCAAGCTCAGCCCCAATAAAAAATCAGAGGGACATGTTTAACAAAAGGAAGACCTTTTATTTGTAAAGAGGAAAAGGAAGGGGGAGGAGTGGAGAAGATAGATAGCTATACTGTTAAGAAAGAATTCGGGTAGGGGGCTCTGGAAAAATGGCAGACCCATGGGCCTTTGCTTCTGTCTGCTTCTATAGAGGGTCAGAGGCCTTCCACCCCATCCCCAGAACTTGCCATAGCTGGATTCCTTCCAGGCACCTCTGCCTAAGGTCATATTTTCTGGTGGTCTACATGTAGTTTCTTTCTATCTATCTTTTCACTTGTCCTTGGCCTACCTTTTAAGGCCTTATCTTTGGGGTGGATGGCTAGTTGGCAAGGGGGTACCTTATTCATGGTTAGCTTAGAGTTAGTAAGGGGGCAGGTGGGTATCTATATTGTATAATGACCCTAGAGTGAATAGTGTAGTGACCCTATAGTGAATAATATTAGATATATAATATATATGTTAATGCATGGGTGTGAGCACAGACTGCCTTACAGTTAGCCAGCCCACCCCTGTTTTCTCTATATTCTATTGGAAGTGGGCCAGCTTATTGTTTATGCTCTTGGCTTTCTCTGTGTCCTGTCTGTCAGCTCTTTTTCTAGTCTCTGAGTGCAAGTCCCTGGTGCCTTTCTTTATCTGGTTTTTCTCTTTCTCTACCCTCTGTCCTTGACCTATTTCCCAAGGTAATCTCTCTAGTAAAGTTTGATTTTTAACTCTTAGTAAGGATTAGCTCAAAGACCTAATGAGGCCCCTATGATATTTTTTCCTCATCTATAGACCCCTGACCTTAAAATATGATCCACAGATCTTATTCAGAATTATCAGATAGGGAATTTTAAATAACTATGATTAATATGCTAAGAACTTGAATAGAAATAGTAGGCAACATGAAAGAACAAATGAACAGCAGAAGCAAAGATTAAAACTTTATAATAGAACCAAAAGGAAATGCTAAAATCAAAACACTAGAAAGGAAATGAAGAATAGTTTCACAGGCTCAGGATTTTTCCCGTTTGTCAGTAAATCTCAGTTAAGTTTAAAGTCATGGCTGCTGTGTGGAAGCATATCTATAATGTGAATAATTTGTGCAATACATAATCAATATACACACAAGGGAAAGTACCTCAATATTCCCTGCATTATAGTGTTAATGTTGAGCAGCACTTAGAATAGCCTCTATAAATACTGTTGAATTACAATAGTCTGCTGCCTATTATGATATTGTTCTTCTTTGTTGACTTTCAGAGTTTCTCATACTTGTGAATGACTTGGCAGACTTCATTAATGCTTTGCAATACTCTTAACACCACTCTAGAGAAATAATGGAAAATCTAACGGATTTCATTCATTAATACTTCACCACATGAGTTCCGATCTTACATTTATAGACTTAGGACATCTGACCACTCCGGACTTGTTATGGCATAAATCTTAATCACATTTTCAAAATTTCACTTTAGCTTTTCATTGCTTCTGTGACTGTGAATGAATTGGGAGGATAACATCATGCAGAATCTTTAGGGCTTCACAAATGTCCTTTTTGATGTAATAGTCATGCATCCTGGCTGTTTTTGATAGCATGGATATCCAAAATCTGAAAATAGAGTCCATAAATAAATAAAAAGATGTTTCCAATGGTTTGAAATGTCCTGTACTATCAAGGATGGGGATAAAACATCCTTTCACTTTAACAATTTTAACAATGCTAAAATCAAAAAATACAATACAGGAAATGAAGAATGGTTTCACGGGCTCAAGATTTGTCCCATTTTGTTCCACAATGTGAAAAAAATTGAATCACACTGTGAACATTTGAGTTAACACTTTAGTGCACTTCATATAAAATCCCCTCTTCTCCACCTACAGGAATGGGGCAAGGTGGTGCCTTTTGGCCTTGTGTCTGGTTAATACACGACTGTGGCAATACATATGCACAGTCTGAATCCTGAGGTTATCACAGTAGAAAAAGAAACATAAAGTGCTTTGGTTTTAGTGGCTTGTGCCCAATTTTTTTCTTATAAGAATGAAAAGCTTCCAAATACTGTACTATTTGACATGGTCAAAAAGAAGCTCTGAGAATTTGGAGCATAATATGAAAGTCATAAATGGTAATGAACATTATGTTACTCATATTCTACATATGAATTAGTACAAATAATAAAATTAGAGCTTGTTTTTGTTATTTATGTGTGTAATTCTGTTCACCTTCATTTAGTGATTAATTCCACCACCTAATCTGTGTTAGATGCTGTGCATCTCATAGGTGAGGTTTTATGCTTACAACAATTTAAAATCCATGTTTCCTTTTGCACTCGGCAGCTCTTGAACATAAATACTCTCCTAAGGCTCTGTGTCTTCTATGCCTAAAATTTAGTCACCACTGAACTAAAATGATGGAAGAAATTGATTAATTATTGAAAAAACAGGAATGAACTAAAAAACAAGTATCAGCATTGTGGTCATTATGAAAGTCACCCTATTCCTTTAGGATTTGAACCAGGTAATTCCCATGCTGTAGCTACAGTATTTACTTCTTATAATTGAAAACACTTTTCACTACTAGTTAACTCAGAAATTCTAGCTTCAGGGAATCAGTCAAATATGTCTTGGGACATTCAGTATTTATGAGATACATGTTAAATGTAACAACTACTAAGAAGCCTTTGAGGACAACATCTTTGTTCAGTGCTCCAGAACTACTAATTCAAGGAAAAATCCCAAGAAAGTAGATAAAAATGTTGTCTAAGGTGATGGAAGATTAGTTGAAGTTTCATTACTAATATGGAATGCAAACAGGACTTTCTGGGTTTCTTATTATTTAAAAATTTTACCTTTTGAAAACAGTACTGATAATTGCTTGTCGGCCTTTTGGCTAAGATCAAGTGAAAACAGTACTGATAGCTCTTAGAGCATGATAATGATACAATTAAATGCTTACAAAATGAAGTTTTCCTAATTATTATTTGATAATATAAATGATTTTTATCCAAGATTAAAATACCTGTACTTTTCTTTATTTTCCAAGCATTTACTTTTTGTGTCATCCTACTCCCTCGTCATTTCCTAATATTTTCTTTTCTTACTGTCCTTTCAATGACAGGGAGAAGACAGGTCTGAGTGAAGAGGATGAAGAGCATCTAGGTCCAGGATCTCTCTTACTGAACTAGTCGCAGCATATTAGAGAAATGAGAAAGCTGAAGACAAGAGGGAAAATACTTTTTTAAAGAAGATATAGGGAGCTTGGTGAAATACCCTTATATCCAAAGGAAAATTTCAAGCAAAGTAAAATTATTATGAACTCAACCCAAAACAATGTGATATAGTTTACAAAATCCCTATATTGACATATAAAATACAGGTAACTACAGAAAAATATGTGCATTATTTCAATGATTATTCATATTCACTGATATAAATTGCCCCACCCCCCAAAAAACAGAAAAAAGCATCTGAAATTATGTGAAAATATCATAGCATATAGGTTAACATCATGTGCATTGGTAACATGTAGTCTAGGATTAAATCATGAGCTTACTCTTTAGTAATTCCATGAATTTATATAATAGTACCTATTTGTTAGTACTCAAAGATTAGATTTTGATAATCTTTATAAAGTGCACAGCATATCATAAATTCAGTAATATATCATTTTTGCTTCTAAATATTTAATTTATTATCTAATTTTTTAATGTATTTTATTATAGTTAAAGTCCTTGAAAATTAGTAAATTTGGGAGTGTAAAATGATCAGAGAAAAGATTACATTATCAATAACAGTGATCACAACTAAAATGATTTATCACTAATAATGTAAGGGAAGCTACATTCAGACATCCATAAAAATGTTATATAACATGCAACAAAAGTAAATATAAGCAAAAAAAGTTGCTGCACAACAAACAAAACACCCCACAGAATGCAAAACCAACCTAGAAAATGTTAGAAAATCTTTCCAAACCACATATTTGATAAAGATTTAATACTCAAGATATGTAAAGAATTCTCACAACTCAATAGGAAAAAGAAAAAAGGGCACCTGAATTTACAAACACAAATTGTTGAAGGAGATATTCCAAAGAGGATATACATATTATCAATAAACATATTAAAAGATATTCAACACCATTAATCAGGAAAATACAAATTAAAACTATAATAAACTAATACCTCATACCTACAAGTGTGGCTATTATAAAAATTTCAGAAGTCTTATTTATTAAATGCAGATATTCACAAGTATGGGATTTGTACATGCTGTGTAACTTTGTATTGAGTTTTTTTAAAAGATATTTTTTATGTGCCAGGTCTTATTTCCTAGTTTGTAAAGGAAATATAATGAAATCATATAATAAAAACTTACGTAATTATATTTTCACTTTTCTGATTTTTAAATAAACACCAGCCTTGGTCTCTCCCTTCATGGTGGGGCATCCTTGTATCAGAGCACATACTACCTTGCTGAATTTCCAAGATTCAAGATGGTGGCAGAAGGAGATGCCTGAACAGCACAATCAGCCAAAAATATCTGTAGAAAAGATTTTTCCCTGTGCAAAATTAAGTATCTGATTCAATAAAATGGTGAATTCAAGGTTAGAGTACTTGCCAAAGGCTAGAAATATCCACACAGATTTTATTCTTATGTACATAGTTCTCGGGGTTCATAGTGTCTAACTTCATCCTGAGCCCACTCATCAATCTAAAAGCTTGGCAGGATTCTCCACAGGCAGTAATTCCTCTCAGTTGCTACAGGTAGTCCAGAGATAAAAGGATACTCAGAAAATGAGGTCTATTTCTATGTTGAGACAATTAATATGGACAACCTGTGCAAGCAAGGAGAAGTAGACACTGGGACCTCACAGAACACATCCTTATCCACACACAAAAATACATAGGCCCAATAATTTGTATAATTTCAGCCATGCATAAATGGCTTCTGATATTTGTTCCTATCCTTTTCAAGCATTCTAGTGATAATGAAATCCCAAGTTTGAGTATAGGAAAAAAAATTTTTAAAAGGAGCATATAATCAACTTAAATAGATGAATAATTCACCCCTCTGCATCTGAGATCCAAGTAGAAAATCCATTTATTAAAAGCAAAAAACAAACCCTACAGCAATTTGTCAATAGATCAAAATGTCCAACATAAGTAAAATATCTAATTCTGATGTTAACAATCCCACTGAAAGTCTGTGAAAGAAATAGCCTTAAAGAGGTGGTTTGAAACACTGTTTGAAAGAGAACTGTGTATGCAATAAAATTTGTGTGATCAACTGAATTATATGCTCAATTTTGAGACAATGAGCACATCTGCTTCCTAGTGTTTACTCTGTCTGAAAATGGTCAAATTTGCCCTTGAGCTTAAGCAGAGCTCTCTTCACCTCCTTGTTCCTCAGGGTGTACACAGCAGGGTTGAGCAAGGGTGTCAGCACAGTGTAGAAAACAGCCACAACCCCATCCACAGCATCCTTGGAGTCAGGTCTCAGGTAGATGAAAACACAAGGCACAAAGAAACAAAGGACCACAATGCAGTGGGAGGCACAGGTCTGAAAGGCTCTGTGCCTCCCCTCTGAAGTGCGGATCCTCAGGATGGAGCAGACAATGGACACATAGGACAGCACTATCAGGAGGAAGCAGCCAGAAGCCACTACACCAATGTTCACAAAGATGACCATCTCATTGACCGAGGTATCTGCACAGGCCAGCTTGAGAATGGGTGGTGCATCACAGAAGTAATGCTGGATCTGGTTGGGCCCACAGTAGGGCAAACGGAAGGTCAAGGTGGTCTGGAGAGCAGAGTGCAGGGAGCCGATGAGCCAAGTGCCAGCAGCCAGAAAGGCACATGTTCTCCCACTCATCATGCTGCTGTACCTGAGGGGGTAACTGATGGCCAGGTAACGATCATAGGACATGACTGTGTAGAGGAAACACTCGGTGCTCCCCAGAAAGTGGAAGAAATAGAGCTGGGCCACACAGCTGTGGAAGGAGATAGCCCCACCACCTGAGGACATGATCAAGGTCATCAGCATTTTGGGCACAGTGACAGTGGAGAACCACATGTCAATGAAAGACAGGTTGGTGAGGAAGTAGTACATGGGGGTGTGGAGGTTGGAATCCACCCTGATCACCAGCAGGATGAGGAGGTTTCCCAGCACGGTGAGCACATAAATGAGGAGAAAGAGGCCAAAGAGTGTGGTGTCCAGTGTTGTTGCGTGCGGAAGGCCGGTGAGGAAGAATGTTGTCACTAGGCTTGCGTTCCACATTTCATCTCACTCTTGGTCACCTTCCCTGTGGATACAGAAGGAGCATCAGCCATTACCATTTAATTGTGAACTGACAATCCATTATCTATATGGCAACTGTGTCATCTATGAAAGACAACTCCATAATTGTTCTTACTTTACCTATTGTAAAGCTCAAAGCAAAGGTGATGAAGTGATTTCAGCATCTCCTTCACATACAAGACATACAGACATGCAGAGATAGAGATACTTGATGTATAGAGAAGTAGAGGAAAGCCATTTTTTAGCTTTCTCTGAGTTATTATAAATTATAACAAACTTAGTGATATAAAGCATACACATTTATTATCTCACTTTCTCCATGGGTCAGGTCAACTGGACCTGCTCAAGTTCATGCAGGTTTTAATAAGGTATAAATTGAGGATGCAATCTCATTTGAGGTGCAGGATCCTATTGCAAAGTTATGAACCTTGGAGGCCAACTTGTGCTCCTTGTAATTTTAGAAATGTGGTTTCCATTTTCTTTATGGTTGTGAGAGGAGCTCGTCAATCTAGGCTCCCAGAGACCAGCATAGGTTCTAGGTAATCCTATCCTCCTGGCCTTCTCACAAAGTGGCAACTACTTCCTCAAAGTCCTACATTGCTATGGTGAAGTGTTACATAACAGACTTCAATCAAGGCATTGAAATCCCACCATATTCAGAGGTTTCATGCACATTTGATAGAAGGTGATCATGCTGGGACTGTACACCAAGCAATGAGTCTTGGAGGCCATTTGGAATTTTACCTACTATTCCTATTTTTTCTTCAGGTTTCATGGGGTATCTTAGCCAAGAATGCAGTTCTTTGGTAGCAAGGAATATTTTTAAAGCCCACTACACACCTAAGTCATTCTCTGCTATCCTTGCACGCAGACATTGTTAATAGCATCTTCCTAAGAAGTTACAAGCACTGTATAAGAAAATGCATTTACTTATTACAGTGTTTGGCATGTGACAACTGCTTAATAAATGCAAACAAATCACACTACAATACACATTCAGACAGTACCATGGAATGATCTTTTCTGATCATAGATAGAAAGAGAATAAGTAAAGTATCCTTTTTATTTCCAGACATTTCTAAATTCCAAATCTGGCTCTTGAGGAAGGCTTCATCCCTGGTACTGTTACTGGTGTCCCTTACTGCTAAAGGGGATTGTCTCAGGTCTCTCAGAGCAAACAGGAATGTCAGTCAACCTCTAGAGTGGGATTCCTCTCAACAACCATATAATCCAAAGAACATTAAGCCTTATCTGTGGTGGTCACCCCCACTTCTCACTTAACCATCTCTAATAAAGCTCTAAGTATATTAACTTCACATGTCCCTCCCAAATACCATCTCTTGGGTAGAGGCCAGTTTTCTGTCATTTACCCTTCTATCCTAGATGTCTAAATATTTTCTAATATTGGGTTTGTTGGATTTTCCCCCACCCTCTTCTCCTTCTCCTCATCCCCAAAATTACAGGTGAAGCTCACATAAAAGAAGACAGTTCCCTCAAATCTATGATTCTCCTGTAGCATCTGCAATCTGAGGCAGGAAAATAGAACCAGTGCAAGTGGAAGGGGCCTATGTCTTCTTGATGTCAACAAAAGTTGGGATTCTATATGACTGAAGCAGAAAGCATATTTTTTCTTAATATGAAATATTTTCTAGGGTTTATGATTGTTATTAACTGTCCTGTGTGAGAAGACAACAAAACCAGTTTTTCATTAGGAAAGAAATCTGGATCTGCTCTTAGTAGAGCCCAGATAAAATGTGTCTTATATCTGGAGAATGTGGCTTAAGTTATATACTAAAGCTGTACTTTTCCAAGTAAGAGAATACATAGTAAAATTTAGATTACTATAATCAGGAATACTAACATCAGGACTTCAACAATGGAGAGAAAATATAACTTTTCCACTGCATGAACAGGACTCAATCACAAAGGTCTTCATATTTAGATTTGGTAAAAACAAAATCATCTGATGACATGCAAGTTACCTGAGACATAAGGCAGGAATCTCAATCAGAGGGGCCAGTGCTTGATTGCTTTGTATCATATACCAACTAAATAACTATTTGTAGCCACTCAATCATTGTCTATCTATCTATCTATCTATCGATCGATCGATCGATTGATCTATCTAGAAAAACTAGATAACTGATATGAAGTCTACCAATTTCCAAGTAATGTTGCTGTGCATGCATGCTTAAGGTAAGGAAGATAAGGAAAATGGGCAAAAGTAACTGAAATCTTCCTTTCTAAAAACCTGCATGCTCAAGGCAAGGAAAATAAGGAGAACAGATTTAGTACATTGAATCTACCTTCTTAAGAACTCACCTTACAGGTTGTGTTTCGTTTCAGTCATAAAATTTGCTTAAGTTTTTCTGACAAAGTTTTCACTGTCTACATGGTATATAACAGGCACTAGTTTGCCAGCTATCACTCAAAGGATAAATACATGGTCCTGACAAAGAGTGATCCATTTCTAGTCTACAAAAAAAAAAAAAAAAAAACCCTAGTTAAGTGCAGAGAATGGAAACTGACATGTCTAGGTGAGTAGAAGCTGACTTAACTCGATGTCTGATGGGATGGGATTGCTCTTGAATTTCCAAGCTCCTCAATGAGAGCAAAATCAGGAATAGACAAACACAATGATTTTCATAAGCAAGCACATTTCCCAATGTGGCTCTTATTGAAACCCTCCTGAGACAGCCCAAGTCTTCCTAGAACTAATATTTATACCTATGAGGAAAAAAGAATGACTCAGTTACCCATTTACTTCACCATTAGTGGAGAGTCACTCACAGCTACTTATTCTCAACTTAAAATTGTCTAATTTCCCCAGTGGGGATCACCTGCTTGCGCTCTCCACCTTACTATCACTGTCTCTTACTGTATTTTTATAACCAGCTAAACATCCAAAACCCCAAACTTTGTTGTAGTTGTTTAGTGTTTTGAAGTCACTTTTTCAAACAAAAGTCTTCAGATTCAAAATGATTTCCCAATTATGTAGCAATTAGGTTTTTTTGCTGTCATAATTTTCATTGCTTTTAAATACATGAGTAAACATTCATGATATTTCATACCTTTTTTTGAAAAATTAGCTGCTCAGGAAATTTCTTTTTTTTAAATGACACTGTTTATTATCTTTCATCCTGCTGACATTTCTTTTTTATTAACTTTATTGGTACATTTTAAGTATACAATATAATTACATTCATATTTGGAAATTTGTATCTTTATATAATCTGTCCTGATTCTTATTTTTTTCCCCATTCCCCTACCCTCCCTTCAACCCCTCCACCCCTCCCTATTTATAAAGATTTTGTTTCCATTTCTTCATTTTCTCATATTAATTCCATTCCCTTCTTTTCTTTCCTCTACCCCTCCCACTTCCCCTTTTCCTTTGCCCCTTTTCCTTCTATTTCAAGTTATCTATGATATCATTTAGTCCTTATTTACACTTTCAATCTCTCACACTAGAGAAACTATTCAGTATTTACATGTGTGTCCTATTTATTTCACTTAAGAGTATCACTTCAATGTGCATCTATTTAGCTATAAATGTCTCTAATTTATCATTTATTTTGTACCAGGGATCGAACTCGAGACCTTGTGCTTGCAAGGCAGGCATCTGAATCACTGAGCTAAACCCCTGGCCATAATTTATCATTCTTTATGGCTGAGTAGTACTACATTTTATTTATTTAAAAATACACTTTCTTTATCCAGTCTCCAGTTGATGGGTATTTGGACTCTTTACAAGTTTTAGCTATTATAAACTGTGCTGCTATGACTATGGATATACATATATCACTGTGGTATGATTCTTTTAATTCTTTTGAGAAGATACCCAGCAGGGGAACAGCTGAGTCAAAAGGCACCTCTAATCCTAGTTTTTTGAGGTATCTCCATACTGATTTCCACAGTAGTTGCACCAGTCTACACTCCCACCAGCAGTGGAGCAGTGTTGCTCTTTCCCCCACAACCCCACCAGCATTTGTTATTGGTTGATTTCATAATAGCAGCAATTCTTTCTGGGGTGAGGTGGAATCTCAGGGTTGTTTTCATTTGCATCTCTCAATTGACCAGTGATGTTGAACATTTTTTTCATATATTCATTTGCTATTTCTACTTCTTTGTCTGAGAATGTCTGTTCATTTCAGATGCCCATTTTTGGATTGGGTCTTTAAATTTGGGAGGTCTGGTTTTTTAAAGTTGTGTATAGATTCTAGATAGTAGACCTTTGTCTGTGGAACAGCTGGTGAAAATTTTTCCCACACTGTGAGTTGTCTCTCCATGCTGTTGGTGGTTTCTCTTGCTGTGCAGAAGCTTTTTAATAAGAAGAGATCCCACTTGTTGATTCTTTGTGCTAGTTCACGTGCAACTGAGGTTTTGTTCATAAAATCTTTTCCTACAACAATGTCTTCAAGAGTTCTACCTAACCTCTCTTCCAGCCAGTTTAGTGTTTCTGTTTTAATATTTAAATCGTTAATCCATTACAATTTTAGTTTAGTGCATGGTGAGAGATGTAGGTCTAGTTTCATTCTTTGGCAAGTTGAAACCCAGTTTTTCCAGCACCATTTATGAAAGAGGCTATCTTTCTTCCAGTGAGGGTGTTTGGCTCCTTTGTCAAAGACGAGGTGGCTGAGTGTGTGTGGAGTTTTGCAGACAACATGATACTCTATATGGAAGACCCCAAGAACTTCACCAAAAGTTTTCTAGACTTAATAACCAAATTCAGTAAAGTAGCTGGATACAAGGTCAACACACAAAAATCAATAACTTTTCTGTACAGGAACAATAGACTCACCAAGAGAGAAATTGGGCAAAAAATTCCTTTCACAATAGCATCAAAAAAATGGAAATATCTAGGAATCAACCTAATGAAAGAAATCAAAGATGTCTACTCTGGAAAAAGAGATCAAAGAGGATATCAGAAAATGGAAAGGCATCCCTAGCTCCTGGGTAGGAAGAAACAACATAATGAAAATTGCCATACTTCCAAAACTGCTATGTAGATTCAATGCAATCCCAGTTAAAATTCTAGCAGCATACTTCACAAACCTTGAGAAAACAATCCAAAAATTCATTCAGAAGAAGAATAGACCTAGAATAGCAAAAGCAATTCTAGGAAATAAAGACAAGGTAGGGGGTATCACAATCCCCAACTTGAAACTATACTACAAAGCTACTGTGATAAAAACAGCATGGTACTGGCAAAGAAACAGACCTGAGGACCAGTGGAACAAATTAGAAAATGCAGAAACAACTTCAGGAAATATCTTTTGAGGTAATACCTTAATCGTATTTATTTGTCTAATCTTCTACAAATTGAGAGTATTAATTAATTATAAGATAAAATGTGCTTTTGAATTTGTCATTGTTTAAATATTTTTGTGTATATTTTTAATATTCTAGGAAATTTTATCAATTGATTTTGACATGGCTTCTTATCTTAATATTTCAACAGTTGATAAACATTTAAATGATCTACTTTACTAAAAATAGCATTTCCAAATATAATGAATAATCTATTTCAACAAAGATATGATACATATGTTCATGTATGTATGTACATACTTAGGTTTGGAATTACTGTTAACAAACCTATATATTATGTACCATTGTGGGAAATTGTAGAATTTAGTTATCTAGTTGTAAGAATTGATCACAAGAAGTTTGTTAACTAAGAAAATTATGTCGTTTCTAGGAAATTGCACAAGTCTTTTTGTTAAAAGAATGCCAGAAAACTTCAAGAGACATTGTTAAAGTCTCACGGGGTGGGGGGAGGCGGGGGGGACAGGTTTTCCTAGTTTTCTTATTTACCATTTCCTGGGATCAGAGAACCGCGACCCAATGACTCTATGGGTGGTGAGAGAGATAAGACTCACTATGCACATCTGTGATGTTTGTGGTGGGCCGGTGGGCTTGATTTTGGCTGAAATAGTCCTGCTCTCTTGATACTATCTGATAAGAAGAGGGCTGCCCTGTGCTCTTTGATGTACGGGATTGGTGAATGGAAACAGGGGACTTGTGAATTCGCCTGTAGCTTTTATGAGTCACTTAAAGTCACTGGTTATCATCAGAGGTTAAAATCAGAAAGACAATAGCCAGAATAACTAAGCTGCTTTTCTACATGTATAAAAGCCTTGCTTCTTTCCTTTGTGATTGTCGAATAGTGCCAGAGGTATTAAACTGCTGTTCATCCCCCAGGCTGTCTCCTTTTCTTTCTTTAAAAGTCAGTGCTTTCCGGGGTTTCAGGTCTCCCTCTAGAGAGACCACCAACATACCATAAGCCTTGGCTTTCTGTACACACTTGGATTCATATGCACACAGATAAACACACAGCCATTAGAAGAGTTGCAAAGGCATTTGAACAGCTACAGCCACAGAAAAAGATAACTGATAATGCTACTATCTTTGAATAATATCCATATGATTGTATACTGCCAAGTTTGTGTGCACAAGAAATAAATCAAGAAGGGAGAACATACTATCAACTTAGTTACAAAAAAGAGATCAACCTTCATATGGTATCTGAAATTCAGTAATCAAATTCATATTTTTTAAAAAAAGTAAATCAATATATGAGAAATTAGATAATAGATCAAAATATAGACAAATATTAGGTTTAATTGTGACTTAAATTTCCTTAGAAATATATGAAGAAAATACCCCTGAGTAAATATTTCAATTAATGTTTAATAATTACATTATTGATTTTGAAAACAATGAGCATATCTGCTACACAGTGTTTAATTGCTCTGAGAACATGTTACTTTCACTCTGAGCTTAAACAGAGCTCTCTTCACCTCCTTGTTCCTCAGGGTGTACACAGCAGGGTTGAGCAAGGGTGTCAGCACAGTGTAGAAAACAGCCACAACCCCATCCACAGCATCCTTGGAGTCAGGTCTCAGGTAGATGAAAACACAAGGCACAAAGAAACAAAGGACCACAATGCAGTGGGAGGCACAGGTCTGAAAGGCTCTGTGCCTCCCCTCTGAGGTGCGGATCCTCAAGATGGAGCAGACAATGGACACATAGGACAGCACTATCAGGAGGAAGCAGCCAGAAGCCACTACACCAATGTTCACAAAGATGACCATCTCAATGGCTGAGGTGTCTGCACAGGCCAGCTTGAGAATGGGTGGTGCATCACAGAAGTAATGCTGGATCTGGTTGGGCCCACAGTAGGGCAAACGGAAGGTCAAGGTGGTCTGGAGAGCAGAGTGCAGGGAGCCGATGAGCCAAGTGCCAGCAGCCAGAAAGGCACATGTTCTCCCACTCATCATGCTGCTGTACCTGAGGGGGTAACTGATGGCCAGATAACGATCATAGGACATGACTGTGTAGAGGAAACACTCGGTGCTCCCCAGAAAGTGGAAGAAATAGAGCTGGGCCACACAGCTGTGGAAGGAGATAGCCCCACCACCTGAGGACGTGATCAAGGTCATCAGCATTTTGGGCACAGTGACAGTGGAGAACCACATGTCAATGAAAGACAGGTTGGTGAGGAAGTAGTACATAGGGGTGTGGAGGTTGGAATCCACCCTGATCACCAGCAGGATGAGGAGGTTTCCCAGCACGGTGAGCACATAAATGAGGAGAAAGAGGCCAAAGAGTGTGGTGTCCAGTGTTGTTGCGTGCGGAAGGCCGGTGAGGAAGAATGTTGTCACTAGGCTTGCATTCCACATTTCATCTCACTCTTGGTCACCTTCCCTGTGGATACAGAAGGAGCATCAGCCATTACCATTTAATTAAGAACTGGCAATCTATGATGCTTGTGGCAACTGCATCATCTATGGAAAATAACTCTAGAGTGCTACTTACTTAGCTTGTTATAAAGCTTATTTGACTAGGTGTTGGTATCATATCAGCATATCTCACACACATACATACACAGGCACACACAGAGATTCATACAAATATATGCAGAATAAAGTAACAGAAAGTAATTGCACTAGCTATCTTTTGTTGTGTTAATTAGCCTTTCTCCGTGATGACAAAACTAATATAAACACTTTTTCAAGAGAAATCCTTCATTTGCTCCACAGTTTTGAAGGGTTGGGCCTGTGGCAAAATAGTACATCATGGTTGGGGAGCACAAAGCCTGTGTTCACTTCAATGTTAGAACACAAAGGAGAGAAGAAGAGGAATATCTCTTTGCTGAGCATACCTCCAATGACCAAAGACATCCCAGTTGGGCCCATCTCTTAAATGTTCTATCACATCCCAATAATGATACACACTAGTGACCAATGTTTTAACATATGGGCCTTTGGAGATGCTTATCTAAACTACAGCAGTAAATGCATTATAAGTTAACACAAATTAAGTGATTTAAAACCTATAAATATATGATCTCACCTTTTCTGTGGGTTAGATCAGCTAGGGTTTATGCTCAAGATATCACAGGTTTTAATCCAGGTCTGAACTGAGGTCTCAATCTCATCTGTGGTTCAGGTTCCTGTTGCAGAATTATTGATGATGTTGGAACAATTGAGTCCTTGCAATTCTGAATGTTCTGGATGGTTGTTAACAGAGCACATCACTCTAGGCTTCTACTAGCCACCATAGGTTCTACCAAGTTCTAGTTATCTGGCCTTCTCACACTGTGGTGAATAATTTCATGACAGTATCACTCTCGTGTTGCTTTGACAAAATTTTTTGTGATAGAATATAATCAACAAAGTGATATCCCATCATGTTCATAGCCCCACAGCCACTCAGACAGAATGACTCTATACCAATTGGCAGCAATCTTGGAGTCTACTTAGAATTCTACCTGTCATTTTCTGTTTGTTTTCTCCAAAATTCGTGGGGAATGTCAAAGTGCAAAAAATTTAATTGTTGATAAGAATGAATATTTCAAAAGTCCACAGCACACTTAAATCATTCTCTGGTATTTTCATGTGTTATCCAACATTACTGAAGTGATCTAAAGCACTGAGAAGTTACAAGCATTGAATGTGATGCTACACAGAAAAGTTCTTACCACAGTGTTTGGCATGTCATAACTCCTTAATAAATGATAGTGAACCATATAATCTTGTGCCTTGCAGCAGTGTTACAGAATTGCTTTATCTGAACATAGAGAAAGAAAATTCTCTTTGTTTTGCCAGATACTGCTAAATTTCAGAACTAGCACTTCTGGAAACCTCCATCCATGGTACTACTATTGGTGTCCCCACTACTCCTTCCTCTGAAAGGATGTCTCCTAGGTCTCTCAGAGAAAATAAGAACATGTTAACCTACATAGAAGGAGTCCTAGCAACATAGCAGATGATCTAGAAAATGCAAAGCCTCATCATGGCTGACACCTTGCTTCTTCCTCACTTGACTACGCCTTATGAGGCTCTAAGAATGTTGACTTCACATGTGTTTTTCCATCCACAATGTCTTGATGAAAGACTAGTTTTCTGTCATACAATCTTTTATCCTAGATATCCAAATACATACTAATATCAGCTTGTTGGAGATCTTATTTTGCCTCTGTCCTCATAAGTCCAACAATGTTCTCAGAGTAGGAGACAATTCTGTCAAGTCTGTCAGTTCTGTCAAGTTTCTTATTTAATGCCAATGACCCAAGACAGGAAAACCAGAACCATGCAAGTGGAGGGAACCTGCACTGGCTTGATGTCAAGGAAATATGGGATGCTATACAAGGGTAATTTTAACAGAAATGTTTTTGACAATACAAAATACTGTCTGTTATTATTTGTTATTAACATAATAATTAATTGTTAGTAAAAATATCTATTATATTTTCTTTTGTGGAAGACTATGAAACTAGTTCACCATTTAAGAGAAACCAGCATCTGCTCTTAGTGGAGCTTAGATTAAATGTATCTTATCTCTGAGAAATGTGGCTTAAGCTACATCAAAGTTGGGTTGTTTTTTTTGTTTTTGTTTTTTTGGTACCAGGGATTGAACTCAGGACCTTGCACTTGCACGGCAGATGCCGGAACCACTGAGCTAAATCCCCAGCTAAAGTTGTATTTTTTGAAATATCAGAATAAATAGCAAAACAAAACTATTTTAAAGTATTATAATTACCTACACAGTTCTTACATTTCTAGAACTGGAAAAACTGTGAAATGTCTAATGAAGCACCTGAACTTAATCACCAAGACATCTCTGTATTCATCTCAATGAAATTGGAAATTTTCACCAGGTGAAGTTAAGGGTAGCCTCAGATTTAAGGTAGGGATTTCAATCAGAGGGACCAATACTTCACTGCTATAATTACTTGATGACTATTTGTAGCCACTCAATTACTCTATCAAGAGATGCTAGATAATAAAAATCATGATGAAGTCTAAAAATTTCCAGGTAACATTGCTGTGCATGCATGTGCAAGGCAAGGAAAAATAAGGAAAACAGATTTATAAATTAAATCTACTTTACCATACAGGATGTGATTCATTTCAGTCATAAAACTTGCTTGAGTTTTTCTGACAAAGTTTTCACTGTCTACATGGTATACATAGGCACTAGTTTGACAGCTATCACTCAAAGGATAAATATGTAGTCCTGATAAAGAGCGATGCATTTCCACTCAAGAACAAAACTATACCAGGTGCAGAGAATGGGAACCAACATGTCTAAATGCATAGAAGCTGACTTGATTCATTCTGGTGGGATTGGATTGCTCTTGGATTTCCAGGCTCCCCAATGAGAGCAAAATCAACAGGAAGAGACAAACACAAGGGCTTTCATAAGCAAGCACATTTCCCAATGTGGTTTTTATTGAAACCCTCCTGAGATAGCCCAAGTCTTCCTAGAACAAATAATTATACCTATGAGGAAAAAAGAATGACTCAGTTACCCATTTCCTTCACCATTAGTGGAGAGTCACTCACAGCTACTTATTCTCAATTTAAAATTGTCTAATTTCCCCAGTGGGGATCACCTGCTTGTGCTCTCCACCGCACTATCACTGTCTCTTTGACCATCTTTTGTAACAAGCTGAACATCTAATTCCTAATTTTCTTGTTGTCAGGGTTTTTAAATCTCTTCTCCCTAAGAAATACCTATGGGTTTATAAGGATTTTCCAGTTGTATAAGTAACAGTTAGGTTTTATTGCTGTCACAATTTTCATTGATTTTATAAATACAAATAAACACTTGTGATAACTCATAAGTACATCTTCTTTTGTAAATTAGCACTTCAAGGACTTTATTCATTTCTTCGGAATTAATATTGTATTTCATATTGATTGACCTGGGCATTTACAAATTAAAAACATTAATTCATTACCTTATTGTGAGGTAGATTGTGCTTTAAAATGTATCTTTTAAAAAATATTTTTTGCTTTTGTATATTATTTTAATGTTGCGGGAAATTTTATCAACAATATAGTGTTAATGCTGGTATTTTGCTTTTAAAATGTTTTCTGTATACCAAATGTTGATGATTTTATATTAGGCAATATTTAGTACTTGGGGTTTTTTCATCCTTTACTTCATTAGGAAGTCATTGCATTTTAGGTATGAAGATGTTTTTATTTTGTAAGTAGCTTGAGATGGTGGCTATAATTACATTAACTGAATTGTTGTTTAGAAATTTGGTACAAAGTTCCCAAGTGCTATTCTCTTTTTTTATAATTTGTGTATTGTGCTTTAGCTTTATTACATATGATCAAAGAATGAGCTACAAAATTTTTGTCTTATACTCAATAAATTTAATCCAATTTGTCATTTTTATGCCTCACCTCTTTTTTTGTTATTTGCTTTTTAAAAAATATCTTTAGCTAAATAAAAGCCAGAAAGACTGGCACAGTTATATCTACACTATAACTGTAATGTTTTATTTGTATGCTGTAAAATAGGGTCAAATTTTTAACCAGAACACCAAATGACCCAAAATAATTTATTGAAAAAGATTATCTTTATTTATCACACTCTAGGTCACCTTTGTTATATAAATATACATCAGTTTATATATGTCTCAGTCTATGTATTTATTTTAATTTGTTCTACTTTTCAATTTGTCTAGCCTCATGCAAATACTATACTAAATACTCAGCACCATAATTTTCTTTTACATCTATTAATGGGATGCTTCCAATTTTGCTTTATTTCTTCATTGCTCTCCTGACCATTTGGGGGATGTATTCCGTTTCAATACAGTATACACTTTAAGATCCACATGTCCATATATACAGGAGAAAATGCTGGGATTTTGTTTGGAATTGCATTGAATCAATAGAAAAATCTGACAAGAATTAGCTTTGTATAATATTGATTCTTCCAACCTATGAGCACATTGTAATGTTCCATTTTTTAGCAACTTACATTTTTCTCAAAATATTTTGTTAATTCTATTGTCACAGTCTTACTCATTTTTACTTACATTCATATTCAGATCAGGTTTCCATGAGCCTCTGTGCTATTGACCTTTGGGCCAAGATAAGTGGTATTCTGGGTGTTGCCCTGTATATAATGGAATATTTAGCTGCATCCAGACTTCTAACCGCTAGATGCCAGGACCCATGGTACTCCACCATGTCTCCATAGATTGCAAATGATCCAGGTGGGGCAAAATTGCTCCCAGATAAAAGGCACTGCTCTAGATATTTAATAAGTATTACACTTTTTATATTAAATCACAGCACACATAAATGGGCATAAACAGTAAGCGCCTAATAATTTCACAGGTACTTGCAGACCCCATTATCACCACACAGCAACCCATTGTGTGAATATTCAACTATTTATTTTCACTCAACTCAAGAATTTTAGAAGTTTCCAATTTTTGCCTACTAAAAATAATGCTTTGATAAACTTTTAAAGCATATATTTTTGAATATAAATGTAGACATAGATGCAGTAATCTGTAGAATTTAATTTGGCAGGTACATACTATATATTATATACTTTTTTCATGCATATTTGAATTTCTGTGCACACATTTCTAACACATATGTACATTCACATATGCGTACACCCTTAGAAGTGGAGCTTCTAGGTCATAAGGAAGGTGTATGAATGGTTTTAGTATAGAATGTCACACAGACTTACAGTGTCAGTTTATATTCACAGCAGCAGTGCTTGAAATTGTTCCATTCGTTCTACATATGATCATCACTATCTTTTGCATTTTAGTTCTTTTATTAGATGTGTAGTGGGATCTTATTGAGGTGTTAAAATCTGTATCATTTCTAATGAAAAATGAAAGTAAACATCTTTTAATTACCTTTCAGAAATTGTATCATTTTATTTTATTGCTATTTTTATTATTGAATTCATCATTTCTGTTAATTAAAAATAGCATTCTTCATGTACTGTAAACATGTACTAATAAAAAATAATTTAAAATGAAAATAATATTTAAAAAGTAGATTTTCTTAGCAGCAAATTCATCATGGTAGTGTTGCCAAATGGGATGAATGAAAGCCTGATTCCTGAAAAGCCCAAACATGTCATCATTGTACCAATTTATGTTGCAGTTGCTCACTTTTAATTTTTACCTTTGAACACAGCGAGATGCAGAGACATCATCCCATGGAATTACATAGATACACACTGTCTGAGTGAGGAAGAATGCAAAGTAGCAAAATTATTGTCTTATATGTTAGTACTTTGTTCAGTGGACCGTGAGGTAAGATCCAGTAATTCTGCAATGCTGTGTTCCTATGACACAGAGGAGGTATTTCTCACCACGGAGTGTGCCAACAAAATAAAAGCTTGGGGGAAGTATGGAAATGTACCAAGGTCATGGGGAGTTGAGTCCTTCTTTCTATATCTGTACCTCATTTACATTATTTGAACTATTCATTCAGTTCCACCTCATGCATGATGAAATACATTCTTCCACTGTCTCCACTAGCTGGACTCAGAAGTATCTTGTATGTCCCTCTTCTGATTTGTGACATTTTGACCCCACTTCTCACTGTCTCTTCCTTTGTGCATTTGCTAAAATTCCCTTGGCTTCCTTGTGCCTTCACTTGGTGTTGCAGTTAAGACCCAAAATGTCCCCCAAAAGGTTCCTGGTGTTGAAGGGTGTAGATGCTACCTGATAGGATTTTGGGAATTGATTGGATCATGAGGGCTTTCAGTTGACTAAATAGATTAATCAATTGAATCCAGTAATGGATATAGGCTTATTAAGAGTTGAGACCTTTCTCTATGTAGAATTGGCTATTACCAAAACTCTAAATCTGATTTATGCTATCATGAGGAAGTACAGAAAAACCAGAAAATCATGTCCTTGCAATAGGAAAATATACTAATAAACACAAACCAGAATACTTGATATTGACTTTACATAATTCTTTAAGCGGAGAATGACTCATTTAAAAAATAGAACAAATGCAAAACTGTGCTTCACAGTGTGCTCCTTAAAAAAACTGCTCAACAATAATGGCTAAAAGTAGTTAAGCTATATTAAACAGATAATATTTAAATATTTGTAGATCAATAGCTAGCCCAATCTTGTGACTACAAGATTCTCTATTCTCAGAGCTGGGTAAATCCATATCATTTATCCACATAGAACTGAATGAAACTTTGTCCACTAAGAGTATGACTTTTACCTTTGGAAAATTCCTTATTCTCTCTGAAGTTTTTTTTTTTTTTTTCAAGTGTGAACTGGAAGTTGCTTCTGGTCATTTCTCTAACAGTTCTTCCAGCTCTAACTAATGTATTTGACCCTTAAGCAATTGCCACTTTTTAAATATTTGATCTAGCTTAATTTCCTCTTTATATGCTGAATGATAATAGAGTTCTGCCCCCAAATAATAGTGCCTATTCTAATGCAGTGTCCTAGTAATTAACTCTAAGTTCAATTTAGAGAATACTTTTTTTAAGTGATAACATATGGAATTCAGGTAGTATATTTAACTTTCAAGGTTCTTTCAAATTTCATCCGAACCTAAAAAGGATAAATGAGTACAGCATTATCTACAATTTATAGGTGGAAAGGGTCTCTTCATGTTTTGATCAAGTACTTGTTCTTAGCAGGATCCTATGTTATAAAAACACTACTAGTAACTAAGATAATTTCCTGGTATAGCTGTAGACACTATTACCAAAGCCCGATGCAATTTATTTCCATGGGGTAAGTTAATTGTTCCTGAAGGATGAAGCAGAAGTAAAGCCAGCACCGTATCTCCTACCCCTATGGGACTACTGGAAGGAAGAAGCTGCTCACTAGAAAGTAAGAAGACTCCAGAGGCCAAAGCCAACACTTCCCAAAAGCTATGAAGGGGAGGGATGAGTCAGAATATGTAAAGATAAGGCACAGTCAAACAAGCAAGAAAGGGCATATCAAAGAAGGAGACCACACCCACTGAGCTCAAATGTATGTTTCCTTAAGGAACAGCAAAGACTGAGAAGAAGCTGAGGCAAGCAGCGGGCAATGGCCTCTCAGCAGACTAATATCCAGGCAGTAGTCACCAGCAGAGAAGGCCTCAAAAGAGAGGTAGGCATACAGTAATGCAAATTCTTCTGAAATATATATTTAGTAAACGTTAAATATGCTGGGAACACAGGAGTGGCTGAAATCCCCTCATGGCATTATTCCAAAGAGAAAGGATGTCTTTCAACTCTACTTGCCTAAAGCTAATCTATGTCTTGGTGTTTTCTGAGCCAGATGAGTTTCAGGGTCACATTGGCTTTGTGATGGCCAGGTAAAGCTATTATATGGGTCGTTGCATACTTCTGCCCAAGCCTTCATGTAGAAGTGTTTTTTTTCCCATTATATATGTCAACATATCATATACTAACAATATAAGGTGATAGTAGTTAAAATGTATACACCAAATTCTTGCATCAGTTTTAATTGATAGTGGGTAAGCCAGGAGTGTTTTTCTGTCTTCCCAGGCAAAAAGATCATTTCTCTGTAAAGAGAATAACAAATTATAAGAGTGAATAAGAAGTGATATGTCAAGGCAGCAGAAAGAAATTGTGATATAGAAGAGAACTGAGAAGAAGAGAAAAATTGCTTTTCTTTGTGTGAGAACAAAATTTAAAATGTGAACTGATTTAGATTAAAAAGAGATTGCCATTTCTTTTTGGCAGTAATCCACACATATCCCTGCTCCCCTTTTTAAATGAGAAACTGAGTAAAAAATTTAAGATTTCAAAACTCAGGTTATAAGTCCTAACTGATATTATTCTGGGTTCAGTATCTAGATAATAGGAATATCCACACAGAGGAAAATGTGTTTGTTCAATGTTATTCAAGACCCTTTCTGTGAAAGGTATGCAAAAAACTCAGGATGAAAAGAAAAAAGAGAAAATCCTTGTAGGCACTCATGGTATAGTTGGGGAAATCTGGTACACACAGATAAATGGCAACACAGCTGTAGTAAGTCTATCACAGAAATATGAATGAATACTATGGAGGATATTAAGAATGAGTGAGTGATCATTTGGGAAGAAGAGAAATGAAACAAGGCTTTGTTGAGTAGATAACAGCTGATGCAATCTTGAAGATTAGTAGAAACTTTCCAAACATCATAGGAACAAGGTCACTCCAAATCAAAGGGGTTAACATACAAGGAAATAGGGAAAAAAGGTTTGGGTAGAGTCCAATATGTGGATCAAAGTGCTGAAAGGAGACCAGCAGTAGGTCCACACTAGACTCTGAGCACATCCACTCTTCCCCATGGGCAATGCTGCACCCTTACAAGATGGTGAACAAGGAAGCATCTGGGAAACCATCAAGAATTGCCTCTGGTGTGTTTAGAAATAGATTTTACAGCTTTATTTTGAGCCATTGTTTAGTTCCTGGGCAGTTTAAGTTGTTACTTAAAGTGACCAATTATTGTGTTTACCAGGGACTCACTCAGGTTTAGCACAGAAAATCCTAAATCCCAGAATACAATCAGAAGCTAGCAAACATGCCACTGAGAAGAGCAGTCTCTGACACTAAATAAGTTGAGCGGGTGAGAGGACAAACACATGGTGATACATGGTGTAGAAGAAAGTAGCCAGATGGCAGAAATACCTCCTACCATGGTTTGCTAGACCACTAGGAGTCCAGTTGGAAGTCCTGCTTCATGTCACATCCTCTGAAGCCTTCTGAATGAGTATGGGTTGACCCTGGACTTTTGTGAAGGTAAAACTGTTTGGATGTTTGCCTCCAGCTTGTAAGCAGAGCATTAGAGCAAATAGTGGAGGAAAGAAAGTGATTCTAGAAAGAAGAGATAGTAAGATCATCTGCTTTGATGGCTCAGATAGCTCCTCACTGCCTGAAAGAGCTCGGCACCCCTCAGCCACTTCCCTGATTCCTTGCTTTCACTTAGCTCTCCTGGGAGAAAATGCTCTTTGTGATGCTAAAAGCCAGAGGTTTACTTCAGATCTGAGCCACCTATAGAAAGGCTGAACTAGCCTGACTATATAGGACTAGTATATATTCGATGTAATATAGTAGTTAATATTTATTGAGTGTTACTGTGGATTATGAGAATGGGTTTATTTAATTCTAACACCAATCCCAAGAGGTGGTAACTGCTGTTGTACCCACTTAAAATTGTTTATATAGGCAAAAAAAAAAGGTAAGTTGGCATTTCCAAATATAAATAAAAGGGATACTTTTTTTAGCCCAGTAAGACTTTAGAAACCATGTTCTTAAGATCTACTATATAATGCCCAACCATATGGATGGATGGATGGATGGATGGATGGATGGATGGATGGATGGACTGTACTTATCCAAAAGAAGAGAGAATATAATCAGGTGCCTTAGAGCTAGGATCTTGCACTGCTTCACTCTGAAAGATTTTAAATAGCATGTGCATTTTTTACATAAAATGTTTAAAAATAGTCATGTCTAGCTAAATCTTAAGAGATTTTTTTAAATATTAGATTCAATTTATATTCCATGCAGTTTTTAATTAGGCACATTTAGATCATAAAGTACAATTTCAACTCATGTGTTATTAGAGAATAAATAAGATGGAACCTATTATAATAGATCAAACTGAAACAAAAAAACAAAACAGATATTTCATCAATAGATTAGGTTTAGTGTGATTATACTTCTTCCTGACTTGAAAATCTCCATGTGTTGTCTTTCTTCACTCTTTTGAATTATATACAGTAATTGGTCCTTACCCATAGGAGATGGGTTCCAAAATCTTCAGTGGATGCTACCAAATCCTGGATATGTAATGTTCTTTCATACTCAGGCATACATGTTAAAGTTTGATTCATAAATTAGACATAGTAACAGATCAGCAGGAATAAGTAATGGTGGACTACAATAATTATAGCAATATATTTTAATTAAAGTTATGTGAATGTGGTCTTTCCCTCTTGAAAGAATCAAGACAAATAATATTGTTGAGCCTCAGTTGCCTGTAACTAAAAAAAATGAAACTATAAATAAGGACAGGCTCCTGTACACATAGTCTATTACTTTTAACCTTGGAGAAAAAAAATTATTCCTTGGAACCAAGCAAGATCTCAGAATTAATAATTGGGGGATTGAGAGGAAAAATAAATAATAAAGAGCAAGGAAGCCAAAGTGAGAGCAAGAAAGAGGTTCTCTTCTTCCCATATCTGAGAATGTTATAGAGTAGATGAACCATGCCTCACAATTTTGCACGAATATTAAGCCTATCTTTCCATGACTTTCTTTGGCAGCTGTGAACAGCAAGGACATGCAAAGTGGAAACCAGACTTCTGTGTCTCACTTCATTTTGGTGGGCCTGCACCACCCGTCACAGCTGGGTTCATCACTCTTCCTAGCTTTTCTTGTCATCTATGTCCTCACTGTCTCTGGTAATGGGCTCATCATCCTCACTGTCTTGGTGGACACCCGACTCCACCGCCCCATGTACTGGTTCCTATGTCACCTCTCCTTCTTGGACATGACCATTTCCTCTGCTATTGTCCCCAAGATGCTGGCTGGCTTTCTCTTGGATAGTAGGATTATCTCCTTTGAGGGCTGTGTAATCCAACTGTTTTCTTTCCATTTTCTGGGCTGCACTGAATGCTTCCTTTACACACTCATGGCTTATGACCGGTTCCTGGCCATCTGTAAGCCTTTGCACTATGCTACCATCATGACCCGCAGTGTCTGTAACTACCTGGCTTTGGGAACCTGGCTGGGAGGAACCATTCACTCACTTTTCCAAACAAGTTTCATATTCCGGCTGCCCTTTTGTGGACCAAACCGAGTCGACTATTTCTTCTGTGACATTCCGGCTATCCTCCGTCTAGCTTGTGCTGACACCACCATCAACGAGCTGGTCACCTTTGTGGACATTGGCTTCCTGGCCCTCACCTGCTTTATGCTCATCCTCACTTCCTATGGCTACATTGTGGCTGCCATCTTGCGAATCCAGTCAGTGGATGGGCGTCGCAATGCCTTCTCCACCTGTGCTGCCCACCTCACTGTTGTCATTGTGTACTATGTGCCCTGCACCTTCATTTACCTGCGGCCTGGTTCACAGGAGCCTCTGGAT
Organism: Heterocephalus glaber; assembly: GCF_053883595.1. Lineage (NCBI taxonomy): Eukaryota > Metazoa > Chordata > Mammalia > Rodentia > Bathyergidae > Heterocephalus > Heterocephalus glaber. The sequence continues at coordinate 3,379,264 of NW_028258295.1, read as the reverse complement.
GGGGTAGTAGCTGTTTTCTATACAGTCATCACTCCCTTGCTTAACCCCATCATCTACACACTCCGTAACAAAGAGATGAAGGTAGCCTTGCGGAGGCTGGGAGGCCTCAACGAAGTACAGCCTCACTGACTTCACCCAGCACAGAACACACTGTGGGCACAGAAATGAAGGGTAGTGGATGGGACACTAAACAATTTGGAGATTTTTAAGACAGAAAAAGAAAGAATGATTCACTCACAGAGTAAAGGACTCCTAGATAGAGAATTGGGAAAAAGAGAGACAGAGAGAGAGAACTGGGAACCTGGAAATTGTCATATTGTTGATTGTTCTCAAATATGATTTTCTGTATGTCACCTTTCAGTATCATTGGTAATCAATCAAAGCCATTTAGCAGAGCCATCACCTTGAATGAAAGATACAATGTAAATAAAACATCTACATAAAAGCTATTTTTCTGTGACATCCATTGATATGCATATTATTGCTTCTCATCTTTGGTGTTTACACAAATAGCCTTCATACAAACTGATTTGACATTGACAAAAATTATATGAGGTAGGTATTTTATTATTCCCATGAAGCTATAGGGAGATTGAAATTTAAGGAAGTGAAGAGTTTTCCAAACTCCTTTCTCTCTCCCTTTTACTTTGACAAAGAAGATAGGAAATGACCTTAGACTTGAACTTGATGGAATGATTTCGCCTCATTGTGAGGGAGTTATCACATGTGCATTGTGCCATGACCTTAGTTTAATCTTGTGAGCTTGCGCTTGGCTCCACATTGGTTGAATTGAGATATATGTGTATGAATATATTTCTTAGCCTTGCAGACATAAACTGAGTCTCCCTGATCCTCCGTGGATGTTAATAAAGTAGGTCATCTGAGATAGTAAATGAGCATATGTGCTGCCACATCTCTCTGCTTGTTACAAAGCATTTGGGTTTGGGTGCGGGGCAGGGCAGAAGGGGCACATACCTGGATGAAGAAGACATAGAAACTGTGACCTGAAGTCCATACTAGTGACTTTTCTTATAAGAAAGTTACCACTATCAAAGTGGAAGTACTTTATTTTCAAGATGCTCTGAAGTCTAGAGATGGTTTGTTGATGTTCAAAAAGTGTATCAGCCAATACAGCCCCAAAGGATCACTATATTCCCCAGACTTGATTCCATATTGTTGTGATTGCTATGTAATAGAAACTTTCCTAGGAAATATGTTTTCCCAGAGAGTTTCCTTGCTGACTATTATAACAGACTGCAAGGTTAAATATCAACATACACGTGAACTAGCATTTCCATTCCATTCAGCACAAACATATTCAGTAAAATTATAAATCAGTGACATCGTTTATATCAAATAAGTTTCTAATTTTAAAGGAGGAAAATGAATTTATAAATGAAGCAGAGAGATAAAATATATGACCGGAAAATGAGTAACAACTGATACAATTCCCTGTACAGTAAGTATTGATCAAGAAAAAAAGAAAGAAAGAAAACATTAGGCCTGAAACTTATAAAGCTGACCTCCTAAAAATGTGAGATAATGTGTGCCTGCAGTCTTTATGAGATCCAGTCAGTCAGATGAGAGAGTTACATAGCAGTTTTCATGTGGTGGAAAGAATATAAACCCCTATGGATAAACCTAGGAGAAGGCTCTAGAGAAGCCTAATTAACCATCTCAAGAGCACCCTAAAATAGTTACAAATTCTCTGGCAAACAAATGAAATTTCAGTCCTGTGTGTACCTAAATATTTCATGGCACAAAGGGAGGCAAAACATAGTTAATAAGGCCCATGGGCTCAGAACAGAACTAGCTAGAAATCAGATTAAAGTAAGCATGAGGACCTCTCCATTCATCAGAGCCACTGACAAACAAGTCACACCCAAAAATGAGAAGTCACTAAGAAAACTTCTTAATTGGTTGTTTAATGGACAAATGCAAACCTCTCTCTCTCCCTCTCCCTCTCTCTCTCTCCCTCTCTCTCTCTCTCTCCACTACTAGGAATAAAACCATAAAACCCATTGGCTCTCTACCAAGCTACATCCCAAGTCCTTGTTTGTTTATCTGCCTGTTTGTTTGTTTGTTTGTTTAGACAGGATCTTCCTAAGTTTCCCAGGTGCACTTGCCATCCTCCTGCTTCAACCGCACTCAGTTCTGGGATTAAGGGCATATGCCCCCAGCCTGGCTTCATTATTTTATAAAGAAAACTACCATATAAAACCACTAAGCAACAAATTTTACTTCATTATCAATCCACTGGCAAACAGCACCAAAGCTAACATGTGAATTAATCTGAATCCAGAAATTGAATTCTTCATGAGAAGGAATTGTATAGAGCAGTACCTTTCATTCAACTTCACCTCTATAGAGAATATTGTGCTTTCAAATTTGTGTTGAGGTTACCTAACCTTAAATATGTGAAAAAATATGTACAAGAGAAAAAGTAGCATCAGTCTGTGTGGATATTTCTCCATCTTACTACCATTTAAAGTTTAATGTTTTGCTTCCTTTTGACTCCTTGACTGCATACGTTAAAATTTGCATACATATGACATGTGCTCAAAATATATGGTGGTTTAAATTTAAAAATATGTAAAAATACAGTAAAAACCACATTGCCAATAATCTGCCTCAAAATAGTCCCTTTGACTTCAAACACTCTTATCCCATCATTCTAGCAACTTTTTGTAGCCATTCTGGAAGTCCTCTTTCTTAAGTTTTATTATTGTGCTGATGCGGCTTCCTTTAGATTGGTTTGGCAGGTGTACAGCAGCTTGTTCTTTAGGCCCAATCAAGACATTAACCTTCGAGGATTTTAATTCTCCTGGTATCACAGCACATTGCAACCTGGAAACTTCCTCTAAATTCAGACAATCTTTGGATTTACTCCATTTCCCTTCTTTGAATCATACTATAGTACTGAATTTTAGTCCAATGGATGAAGAGTTAATTGCTTAGTTTTCTACACTTATATCATAGAAGGTGGCATCTTTTATCAATTAATTGTTATGAACAGATTCAGAAGTTGCTAATTGATATTTAAATGTTGCAATAAAAAAGATTGAAATAAATGTGAAATAAATCTATAATTGTCCTTTTGCCAAGACTTTATGTAAAAGGAACAATAATTATTCTTCATGAAGAAAAAACCAACTCACTGAACTTGTGAATATTTAGTTCAGATAGTGTGGTCTGAGAGATATAGTAATAAACAAATAGAAATTAAACAAAGAATTTTGACCATTTGATTCAATGGGTAAAAACAAGATTCCATGAAATTAAATTCAACTCTTCCCTCCCCTATCACCTAAATGCCAGGCTTTCTTCTTCAAAAATTTCTTTCATTCATTGTAAAAATGTAAGTGTTAACCAATAGACCTGTAATGTAGAGCTTCAAGCACCAATAACTGTACTTTTAAACTCTAGGCTTGATATAATCCTTGGATTCTAATTTTGTATCTTTCACATTAAAGTTACTTCATTAAATATTTTCATTATTCCTTATATACATTATAAACATACATTGATAGATTTATATTTACCATTTAATTCTTTTCTGTTAATACAGGCAAGGAATATTTATATATTTTATAAAAATGTAACACAGTAAGAATTTTCTCTTTTTTGTTTTTGTTTGTTTCTTTTCAGAAACAGAATCTCACTATATAGCCTAGGCTGGTCTCCAACTTGCAATAATTTTTCTGCCTCAGCCTCCTGGGTGCTAGGATTATACCACTATACCTGTCAAAAGAAGTTTTTTGAAATTTCTCAAAGCAGCTTAATATTTACAATCAAGATATATCTCATTTGTTTTTAATTTCAAAATTAAAAAGCTTATAGATTTCACATAACCATTTTCTCTTTTGCCAGGTTTATTACATTGCCTAGTAAATTTAGAAAACATTGGGTAGGAAGAATGAAAATGAGCATATTTGTTTTTTTTCTCTGACCTAAAAGGAAATTCAGCTTAATTTTCACCATTAAATATGGCTGTGTTAGTTATCCCTTGTCATGCTTCTTATATGTTTTCTTACGTTTTTGTGGTGCTAGGGATTGAATCCAGGGCCTCATGCATGCTAAGTGTTCTACCACTGACCTACATCCTCAGCCCTTTCTCATGCTTTTAACACTTTCTTTCCACTATTTTTATGAAGATATTTTATAATGACTATTGAATATTACTTAATACTTCTTAATTTATTGGATATTTTCTCCTTTCATTAGTTGTTTTAAGTGGTCAATTACAATAATTTTTTTCAAGTTAAGATATCTGTTCATTACATGTGAACATAGTTTCATATATCACATGTATTTGCTTATATTATGTACATCTATAGTGATGAGGATATTAATCTGTAATTTTGTGTCTTGGAATTGATGTCAAAGTTATTTTAATAAACATTTGTTTTAATCTAGTCTCTGAAACATTTTATAAACCTAACTCTGAGACAGCTCTTAGCCTCTAGCCAATCCTTTACAAAGGCAAAAGAATTAGATGAGGCATCCCATTTATAAAACAAGCTTACAAAGTGACCGACTTAAAAAGCAAACCAATAACAGAACAAGGTGTTTCACAAAATTCAGTGGAAGTGTAAGCCAATGATTTTATATTCATCTCAGCTATCCTTCAAAGATGAAGGCCATGTGAAAATATGAAATCAAAATGAATATTTTAATTTACAGAAGTACACCTGCAAGACTATAATGAGGGAGAAAGATGGAAGACTGCTGCACAAATATTTTGCATTCTTATGAAGTGTTAGTTAAGGGAGGTAAAAAGTGAGAGGAGGAAAAAAAGATACAAAGGAAAGTAGAATCAGATCACTGCTGTCTAGACAGTAGATGGACATTAAACAATATGGAAAATAATTGATAATCCTGATAGCAAAGAACAAGATTATAAAAAGGGGACTAAATCAAATAAAAACATACAAAAAAAGAAAATCACAGAAAAATATCATTCACAAATGTCAATTCAAGATTACTAAATCAAATATTTGCAAACAGAATCCAATACTACATTCAGAAAATAATACACCATGACCAAATAGACTGTACTGGATAAATACAATCAATGCTGTATTAGTATTAGTCAGTGCATTAATATCATGTCATACTAACAGATTTTAGAAAAACTTTATAGCTATTTTCACAGATACTCAAAAATTCTGATAAAATTCACATCCATTCATAACAAAATTATCCAAGAAATTAAAACATGCATAATATCTAACATTAAATTTAATATGACATACATGCATTAAAATCTATGGTGTCAATTAATTGCAAGATGAGGCATTTCCCTGTTAATATTTAGCATCATACTAGAAGCATAATCAATGCAACTAGATAAGAGAAATAGAGAAGAGTGAGTAAAGAATAACTAGAATTATCTCTACATGCAAATAACATAATAGTATACTTGAAAAATCCATGAAAATCATTAATTAAAACAAATAATAAAAGAATCCAGTAATAAAAAAAGAACTTAAAATTAAGATGTAGAAATTAAAGTCTCCATATATATATATATACACACACACACAATAAAGTTAAGAAGAAATGTTGGTAGAGAAAATTCCATCTACAACAGCAACAAAGAAGACTCAAAACAAATGAGTAAATTGAGTAAGAAATGTGCAAATTTACATGAGAAAATTTTAAAACATTCTTAAAATATATATATGAACAAATATAAAGACATTCTGAGTTTATGAGTTCACATTATAAAAATGATAATTCTCCCGTTATTTTATAAATTTGACATAATAGCAATAAAAATAGAGGTCATTTATGAAAATTCACATGATGATACTAAAGTTCACATGAAATAAACATACATTAGCCAAGTGTGGTGGTGCACATACGTAATCCCAGCACTTGGGAGGCTGAGGCAGGAGGACTGTCAGAAGTTCAAGGCCAGCTTAAGCTATATAATGAGTTCAAGCCCAGCCTGAACTACATAGCAAGATTACTTCAAGATCCTTATCTTTCAGCTAATAAGTGATAGACCAAGGGTTTAAACTTAAATTTGTAGAAATCCAAATAAAGGTGACTCTTTCCTATTTATACTTCTCTGTCTCAAAATGTTAGTGAAAAATCAAGAAAGTGTAAGTCTTTCCATGTGATCCCTTCAGAAAGACAAAACACACATATATGTATATTACAAGAGGTAAACCCTTTTCATCATAAAAGAGCTTGGAAATATTTTTGAATATCTTAAAAAGATACATTTCATATTATAGGCTATCGGGAACAGAAAAGATAGATGATAGATAGATATTGAGCATGTTATTTTCAGAAGACTAAGAAGTGGAACACAGAATAATGTGATTTCTTAGGGTGTAAGTAGATGGTGCATGAAATGTCATTATAAAAATCTAAGAATAAAATATATACAAGGAGGTTTAGGTAAAATTCATGGGAACTGAAGACACAACAGGGGGAAAAAGAGGCAGTTTTTAAAACAGTTTTTACATAGGTTTAGGAGATCAAGGGTGGAAAGAATCAAAAAGAAATCTTAAATTTCAATTCTGGTCCAGTGGAAAGGAACAAAAAAAGAAAAGGAAAACAATGTCCAGAAGTTTAAGATAAAGCTTTACAAGAAGCACATGAACTGGATGAAACAAATTGTTCTGGTAATTACTTGGTCTACTCTCCAGAGCTTCATTGCCAGGCACTTGAGGGTGGTAGGTAGCTGAAATTCTAAAGAACTCCCTGTGTGTAAGAGGTGGGGTGTGTTGTATTTCTGGCTGATGTAATAGCACGAAAACTCTAGGCAATGCTCCCCCAGAGGTGAGATTCAACAAACAATGACAAATAGCAATAAGAAACCACCTGTCCACAGCTCGAGCATGGTACAGTGAATGAAGAAGTCAGAGGCCTCAGTATTCGGGAATATATGCCAAAACCATACACAGTGAAAGCAGGGTTTACACTCTACAGAGTCATTATTTAGGGAATTCATTTCTGCAATTAATTCTTACAACCTGCTATGTGCCTTAGATCATTCATTGAAACATTCATTTTGGAAGAACAGGCAACAAGAAAACACGAGAACAGGACAAATCTGGAGGTGACAAACTTCTATATTCTTCTTTTTTTATATATGAAAGACCAACATGGTGTGGCCCAATGGATAATGAATTTCAGGAAAGGGAAACAGCTGTTTATCTGTTAATGTCAGCTTTGCTGGGGCTAAGTAAATAGTCTGCAGTGAGAAGATGGTTTTCAAGTCAGAGTACCTCAATCAGACAGTGGTGAGCCACTTCTTCCTGGAAGGTCTGATGTACACAGGGGACCATCCTAGCCTCTTCTTCCTCCTCTTCCTCCTCATCTATAGCACCACGGTGACTGGAAATCTCCTTATTCTCCTGACTGTGGGTTCTGACCCCCACCTCCGCTCCCCCATGTACCACTTCCTGGGCCACCTCTCCTTCCTGGATGCCTGCCTGTCTACAGTGACGGTGCCCAAGGTCATGGCAGGACTGCTGACTCCGGAGGGGAAGGTGATCTCCTTCCAAAGCTGTGCTGTACAGCTTTACTGTTTCCACTTTCTGGCCAGCACTGAGTGCTTCCTGTACACCGTCATGGCCTATGACCGCTACCTGGCTATCTGCCAACCCCTGCACTACCCAGTGGCCATGAGCAGAAGGATGTGCGCCAGGCTGGCTGGGATCACCTGGGCCACAGGTGCTGTGCACTCTGCAGTCCATACCTCCCTCACCTTCCACCTGCTCTACTGCGGACCCCACCATGTTGCCTACTTCTTCTGCGACATCCCCCCTGTGCTGAAGCTGGCCTGCGTGGACACCACCATTAATGAGCTTGTTATGCTTGCCAACATTGGCATAGTGGCTGCAGGCTGCCTGATCCTCATCGTCATATCCTACGTCTTCATCGTGTCTGCCGTGCTGCGCATCCGCACCGCCGAGGGCCAGCGGCGGGCCTTCTCCACCTGCTCAGCCCACCTCACTGTGGTGCTCCTGTATTACCTGCCACCTGTCTGCATCTACCTGCAGCCGAGCTCCAGTGGGCCTGGCGCTGGAGCTCCCGCCGTCTTCTACACAATCGTCACTCCCATGCTCAATCCTTTCATTTACACACTGAGGAACAAAGAGGTGAAGCGGGCCCTGCGGAGGCGGCTGTGTATCAACCCCCGAGAGACGCCTGCAGGCAGCCCACCCCCCTGACCCGGTCATACCACCCAACGAGCCTGCCAGGAAGGCAGCTCTGCAAGCCTTAAATCAAACCGGAAATCATTCAAGCGGCAAGCAGAGTAACAGAGTGTCACCTCAGCCTCTGACAGAGTGACCAGCCTCAATGTCGCCCTCCCAGGCTTATTGCCTGAGAGGACCAAAGTACTTTATGTTTAAGGTGTCTCCAAAACCTAAAATACATGGTTCAGAAGTAAATGGGGCTGGCTGGGATCGCCTGTACCACTCTGCAGTCTACAGGTATGCACTCTGCAGTCCATACATTTTATAGATGAGGGAAGCAACATCTAGACAGGTAAAGTAACTTGTATAAGACTAAGCAAATAATAATAATAGATGTCAGGATTTCAACTCAAATCTATATGTATTCAAAGACTACATATTTCTGTTACACAATAAAACCTTAGGGGTAATCAAATCCCAACCCCACTGCCTTACTATATTAATGTTATATTATGTTATCAAAATCATTTTAGGTTTTTAGTCCAGAGAGGTTCTCTTTATATTATATATTAATGTTATATTAATGTTATCAAAATTATTTTAGGTTTTTAGTCCAGAGAGGATCTCTTTGGGATAAGGACTCCCTGATCTATGAATAGAATGTAGTCATCTGTATATGAAGGTCTGAACATAGCATTCCTGAAAAGGAATTGTACATAGGAAAAAAAGAGAGAGAGAAAGAAAATTAAAATGTAACATTTATCCAGAATTCGAAATTATTTTCCGCCTGGTCTGACATCTCAGAATTATCAATATATCTATAGGAAGTCCTTGAGTAATTCAGACAAATTCATGATTCCCATCAGAATAGGCTTCAACCCAAATAGAATATATGGAGAGTCAATTACCAATCAGGAGATGGTGCTCAAACAAGCTATGATCTTGTTCTGTATCATTCCTCCATCTTATCAGATGGCTGCCTCCTAGAAATGAAAGGATACACTTAGAAGATTGTAGATATGCAATTTCCTTCAGGTTTTTCTCTTCCTCTCAACTTTGGTTGTAATACTTTTATATCTGCCTATCCAGTAAAAATCCTTCACTCTCTTGAATGCTGCTCCTCTATCTTCATATCTGTTTGTTTGCCAGAGTGCCCATCAGTCTGGCTTATTATAAGCTTTTAAAGAGCACTAATTGATATCTTGTTTATACTGCATTGGTATTTAATATTTCATGTGCATAAATACATTTTAAGAACTTTAAAAGCCAAGACCCCTACATCTGCTAAATGTTCAAAACAGTAATACTCAGTAAAATAGTTAACTTAGTAGAATATTTTTTCAGGCCAGTATTCAGGATCTAAAAACAAAACAAGGAATAAATACATTCTTCACAATAAAGTTAACAATTAAGAATATTTGCTTCACCATAGAGACCAAAATGGATATCAGATATGGGGAAATAGGAAGAAAATATTTAAATGGGAAAAGGGTCAAGAGAAAGGGAAGGAGGAAGGGAAGGAAAAGAAAAAGAAAAAAAGAATAGAAGGGAAAAATGGAAACAAAGCTTTTGTAAATAAGGAGGAGTAGAAGGGTTGAAGGGAGGGAAGGGGAATGGGAAAATAAAGAAGAATCAAGATATACGATGTACAGGTACAAATTCCCTATGATGAATGTGATCATTATGTACATCAAGAATGTACCAATAAAATTAATTTTTTAAAAAGTGGAAAATGATAAAATAAATTTGCTTTGATAAATCATTAATCCCATTTTTTATTCAGATATTTCTTTTGTGAGGTTTAAAAGATTTGGTTTAATTACACTATTATAGATTTATTCAAAATTTGAAGAAAAAAGAGGACTACAGAATTAATTAGTACAACAAAAAAGAAAGCAACACTTGACAAAAGGAAAATAACTAAATAATATCATCATTTCCCCAGCCTTCTTACCATACAAACAGTACTGTATATAAGTTGACACTTTCTATATGATAAAATATGTCAAATGAACAGCAAATTAAAGCTTTATTTGAAGAGGATAATTTTCAAGGAAGGACTGGCTGCAGGGGTAACTAAATAAACAATCTTTCTATTGGTCATCTTATCCATGGAGTTCCTGAGGGAGAATTTCACTGGTACTATTGAAGGCAGAGTGGATGAAGGAAATTATGATTCATGTAATCCAGTGAAACAAATGTCCTCATAGAATGAAGGACTGCAAGAGGAACAAATGCATTCAAATAGAAAATATGCAAGTGATTTAGGATTTCAGACTATGATTAAGTAATGTGAAGAACTATAAATAACTGTTCTATCCCTTCATCAACAGTGGTATAATTTAATAAATATCTTTTATTTCAAAAATATTTTGCTATCTAGCACAGGCAAGGCTGTAGTATCAATCCCCAGCATTGCAAAATGAGATCAGTTATTTGTTTTTTATGGACAAATGTACATACAACTTACATTTATATTATTACTGTTTGCCAGGTGAATTAAAGTAATTGTCTGAAAACACAAAAACAAAAGAGCACAGACTGTAAAGAAGATATAATGCAGTAACAGGAATATAGTTGAAGGCCAGGAATATAGTAGAAATGTGTAAGTTTTAGAGTCAAGTGTTTCAGGATCAGTTTTACTACTCTTTTAATATAAGAAATTGCCTTTGAGATAAGGACTCCAGTCTCTAGAGATGCGTCCTTAAATTGAGACTGCTATCCATCATATACATACACATACTCAAAAATTTCAAATTCTAAAATAATGGGTAAATTATATTCTCCAAAAATAATCACAACATCTCCCATCACAATACCACCTACCATTGCCTTATGCTTGAACTTAAGTGAAAGAATTTAAACTTTCATAATTAGTATGACATTAGCTGTAGAATTTTCACAGATATCATTTATCAGTGTCCTATTACCAATCTGTTATTTTTATCATGAATCAATGTTGGATATTGTTCAATACTTTTTCTTAACCTACTGAAATGATCATATGATTTTTCTTTTAAAATGTGTTACTATGATAAATTACAATGTTTCATTTCAACGATTAGCCAATATGCATTCCTGAAATAAATTCCAATCAGTCTATACATGTCATATATTTATCATATCTTTCATATACATATCATATCTTTCATATACTGTTGAAATTGATATGCTAAAAGTTTGCTAAGTCATTTATGACCTCAAGTGATAGTAGTTTATAAATTTCATTTATGAAGGCAATGTTTTGTCTCCTTTTGGTATCAGAAAATACTGACCTCATGAACATAGACGGTAAATAACCTAAGCTCTTCCATTTTTTTCTGGAATTTATACTGTTTCGTCCCTTAATTGTGTGATAGAAATTATAGGAATAAAGGCAGTGCTATAATATTTTGATCTGAATAAGAGATTAAGTAACATGAAAATGGCTTCATATTTACCCATATAGTTACCTTCCTGATACTCTTTACTCCTTTGTGTGGCATTATTTTCCAGTCTTAAATGGGCTTCCTATAAAACTCCTGGCACTAAAAGTCAGATCGTGACAAATTCTTTTGACTGTCATTTCTGGAAACATCTAACTTTTACAATAATTTTTACTAACTTTTACTTTTGATAAATATAGACTCAGAAAATTTTAACAAGCAATACAAAGAAAACCTTGGCAAGATTATAGAAAAGTATTTCCAGCACCCATCTTATTGCAGAAATATCAATTTGAACAACTATTGACACATAAAAATATCTTCATAAGAGCTAATGAACCCAGTAACAACATTCAGGCAGAGCACAGAAATAAGAGAGTGAGAAGACCATTTTTACAATACCCATATTACTCCTTCCTTAAACCCAGACAACACAGCAAGGATAGGAAAGTGATATCAGCACCAGACAGTATCCATACCAACTTTTACATCAGGCCAGTCTACAGCCCCACGCTCCAGGCCCACACCAGTTATCAGAGGAAATGATGATAAAGATCAGAGAATAATAATTTAAACAGAGACTAGAAAACTCATGGAAAATATCAATGAAACTAAGAACTGGTTTTTAGAAAAGATAAAATGGACAAAACAAATAGATGTACAACAAAAAAGAGAAGTTCTATATGAATGAAATTACAAATGAAAGAGAAGATATTATTACTTACAGTATGGAAATATAAAAGACCAGACAGAAGAGGTCACTGTGAGCAATTATGCATCAGCAAATTGGATAGCCTGTTAGGTCAATATTCATAATTTTGTAGAAACAGATGATTTACCAAGATTGAACTATGAAAAAATTATAAAATCTGAAGAGACAAATAATGATTAAGGAAATTGACTCAGTAATAAAAAGCTCCCATCAAAAGAAAATTTAGGACCCAATAACTTCAAGGGTGAATTCCACCAAGCATTAAAAGAATAATTAATGACAGCTTTCAAAAGAAAAACTGAAGAAAAGGGAAAACTGCCAAACTTATTTTATGATTACCTTGATATAAAAGTCAGAAATGAACACAGGAAGTATTCTAAAATTACAACCCAATATTCCTAAGAAGCATAGATGCAAAAATCCTCAACAAAATTCTAGCAAACCAAATTCAACCACACAGGAATCATGTTCCATGATCAAATGGCATTTATCCCACACGTACAAGGATGGCTCAACTTATCCAAATCGATAATAATGATGCACCACACTAAAAGAATGAAAGGTACAAAATCATATGATCATTTCAGTAGATGCAGAAAAAGTACTTCACAAAGCCTCCTTTCAGGATTAAAACTCTCAAAAAAAATTAAATTTTGCAGGAATGTACCTCACTACCATAAAGACCATATAAGACAAACCACAGCTAATATCACACTTGATGGTTAAAGGCTGGAGGTTTTTCTTCTAAGATTGGAAACCTGAGAGAAATGCCCACTCTCATCACTATATTCAACATGACACTGAAAGTCCTAGACACAGAGGAAATAGTAAAAGAAATAAAAAGCAACCAAATAAGAAATGAAGAATTGTCTGTTTTACAATTTATGCTATAAAAATCCTCAAAATTCTATGCCAAAAAATCCCTATTAGAATATCATATACTATATTGATAAATTTTATAATCAAATCAACAGACACAAATCAGTTGTATTTTAAGACAGTAGCAATGAACTGTCTAACAAGAATTAAAATAATTGTGTTTAAAATAGCAATAAAAACACACAATATTAGAAATAATTTAAAGAAATGAAAGACTTGTACAGTGAAAACCCCAAAACACTAGTAGAATAAATTAAAGCAGACACAAATAAATAGGCATTTTACATTTATGAATTAGACAATAAATATTGTTAAAATGTCCATGCTGCTCAAAATAATCTACGGTTTGAATGCAAACTCTATCAAAATCTCAATGGCACTTTTCACAGAAATTTTTAAAAATCATTAAATTCATATGAGCTAGAAAAGACCCCAAATGACTAATTCAATCAAGAAAATAAAGCTGAAGGCATCACACTAATTGATTTCAAAATGTATTACAAAGTGCTTGCTTTGGCAGCATATATACTCAAAATGTATTACACAGCTACAATAATCAAAACATCATGGTATCAGCATAAAAATTAATATGTATGAATAAAGAGCCAGAAGTACACCCCTCCATATATAGCCAACTTAGCAACAGAGGTACCAAGAATATACAATTGGGTAAGGATAGACTCAATAGTGTTGGAAAAACCTGGGTATCCACATGAAAAAGAACAAAATTGCATCCTTACCTTATACCAAGCCTCAAAATAAACTCATAATGAATTAAAGACTTAAAATAATACCTATAACTGTAAAGTTTCTAAAAGAGAACCAGAAGGGAGTGGAGGGAGTATAAGAGCAGTTAATGGGGGGATGGATATGAACAGAATGTATTATGCACACTGATAACCCCAAAAAAGAAGTGAAATGGGGGGAGATCAAGGGAGGTGATGGGGTGAAAATGATCAAAGCACATTATGTGTATGTGTGAATCTACCAAAATAAAACCTATTAATCTGTATCATCAATAAAAAAGAGTGGGAAAAAAGAAAAAAATAAAATAAAACACAAGGGGAAAGCTCCTTGAAGTTTGTTTTGGAAACAATTTCTTTGATAAGACCCAAAGAACACAGGCTACAAAAGTCAACATGGTTCTATGGTTTTGGATATATTTTGGTTATGTTCCTTGAGGTTTATGTGGGGAAATATTTGGTCATGGGGGCATACTCTTGGAGAGCATTAATGTAGTTTTATAGGGGCCCTGTTTATCAAGAGAGCAAGTTATAATAAAATGAGGCTATCCCATGCATGTGGTGTTTTCTGTCTATGGGTATGCAGTGGCACAGAAAAGGAGTCCCTTCCTGAAGGCTAAACAAATGAGGCTGCCTTAGTTTGGACTTTCAGCTACCAAAACTGTGAACTAACTAAATCTCTTTTCTTTATAAAATTCCCAGGCACACTGTAGTAACAGAAAGTAGACTAAGACAAATGGACAAATGGAGCTACATCAAACTAAAATGCTTTGCACAGCAAAAGAAATAAGGAAATGAAAAAGCAACTTACAAGATAGGACAAAATATTTGTAAACTATACAGCTAATAGAGGTTTAATATCCAAAATATACAGAAAATTCTTATACTTCAGTAACAAATAAAATGACCCAATTAAAAATGTTCAAAGGAATTTAATAGACATTTGTAAAAAAAAAAAAAAGCCATACAAATGACTGACAGATAAATGAAACTATTCCCAATGTCACTGCAATATTGTTATTCATAGTAAAAAAGATGTCTTTATTCTTTATCATCAGTTCTTGGCACAGAGCTCCTAAAATCCTTGGAATCTCTAAAGTGAGCACTGCCCTTTGTATGCTAATGAGATTACTGATGGTTGGCTCTGCTTCACAGCATCAAGATGAGCAGTAGTTTCCAGGGTAACCAACCACCTAACAAGATGGTTGGAATTATCAGCCACACTCCCAACCCTACTGCCAGATCTCCAGGAAGAAATGAGGAACTGAAGCTTCAGTTGATCACCAATGACCAATGATTTAATCAATCATGCTTATGTAATGAAACCTCCATAAAAACACAAAAAGACAAGGTTGGGAGAGCTTTGGGGGTTGTGAACAAGAACACATCTGCTTACTGGTAGGATGGTGTGCACCCCAACACCACAAAGAAGGTCCCAAGATGGAGCCCCTTCTGAACCTCTCCCTATGCATCTCTTCCATCCAGCTGTTCCTGAGTTGTGTCCTTTCCTAAAAAATGTACAATGGTAAGTAACGTGCTTTCCTGGTCCTGTGAACAATGCTGGCAAAGGACTGGGAACTTCTGATTTATAATCAGTCAGTTAGAAACACAGCTAATGACATGGACTTGCAATTGGCATCTGAAGTTGGATCCATCTTGTGAGGCAGAGTTCTTAACTTGTGAGACCTGACACTCTCTCTGGATCAAGAGTGTCTGAACTGAAGTAGACTTTCAGACACCCAGCTAGTGTCAGAGAATCTATTGATGAGAAAACACTACACACATTGTGTCACAGAAATATTCTGTTTTGAGTAAGAGTATATAGAAAAACACTTGGAGGGTTCTGTGAGGAAATGATAACTACTCTGGACTCTGGGTCAATAGAAAATGATTTTTTTAATACCATCACTAACCATCAAAAAAATACAAATCAAAACCACCATGAGATATCACATCATTCCTATTAAAATGGTTTTCATCAAAGGAAAAAAGACAACCATTATCGATAAGGATGGAAAGAAAAGAGAATCTTTGTACACTGTTGGTGGGAATAAAAATAGATGCAGCCATTATGGAAACCAATATGAAGTTTTTCAAAAAATTAAAAATAGAACTATCATCCAAACCAACAAGATATGACTAAATATATATCCAAAATAATTAAAATCAGAATCTCAAAGATTACCTTGCACTCCTGTTCATTGAATCACTATTTACTGCAGCCTAAACATGGAAACAACCTAAATGTCCATAGTGAGTGACTTATAAAGAGAACATAGCTTACATATACAATGAAACATTATCCAGCTGTGAAATTTGAGGAAATCCTGCCATTTACTTGAATGCATTTGGAGGACATTAAATAAGTTAAATAAGCCAGACACATAAAGGAAAATACTGTATATGTGGAATTAAGATGGGAAAAAATGAAACGCAATAATAGAAAGTAGAATAGTTGTGGGGAGATGGAAAGGTATTAGTCAATGTTTACAGTTTCAGTTATCAAGGTGTCCTAGTGATCTATTGTACTTAAAAATTTGCTAAGATCTTAAGTGCTCTTATAAAAATTAAGGCAGAAGAAGCTTTTGGAGGCAATGGTTGTTTATAATATAAACTATAAAAGGTAGTGATGGTTACACAGGTGGATACTTACATCCAAACTAATCACAGTGTATATATTAAATATGTATAGCTTTTTGGATGTCAATAGTAGCTCAATAAATTTTTTAAAGAATTCCTCCAAAGTACTCTTTGATCCACACAGCTCAGGAATAATCAATGAGTGTGAGGGTAGGAGAATGGGGAAAAAATAAGAACCAAGATAGATTATGTACAGGTACAAATTTCCAGTGATAAATGCCATTATATTTTATGCCTAAAATGTACCAATAAAATTAATTTTAAAAAAGAATCAATGAGCTTGATGATAAGTTCACAAACTTCCCAAACTCTAATTGAAAAGAAGGGAAAACACAGAACAGATCATCCAATAATTTTGAAACAATTTTAAAATGTGAAATATTCATAATTAGAAGAATTTAAATGATTGTTTCTTTTTGGTAGGTATATTCAATTATATGAATATACTTCAATGCTTTCCATTGCCGTGCTTTTTTGCTTTTGCAAATAAATCTTCTGTGAACATTAATGCATAAAGTTTTGTATAATATAGATTCCTTTTTCTTGTATAAATATACAGCAGTAGAATAGCTGGGTCATATGGTATATGCATGTTTAACTCTTTCTTGCAATCCTTTTAAATGTTTACCAAAATATTTACAATTTTACACTACAAACATGAAAGACCCAGCTTCTCTGCAACCATGCTCATTCATTTAAAAATATGACTGTGGTCAGTCTTTATAGTTGTAGACATCCTAATAGGTGTATGTTATGATTTAGATCAAAATGTCCCTCAAAAGTATGTGTTCAGAGGTGAGACTTTTGAAAGATGATTGGATCATGGGAGTGGTATATTCATTAGTGGATTAAGCCAATGGTGAGTCCATGGCTGAATGTGCTGTGAATGGGTGGGTCCTGATGGAGGTAGGTCAATAGGGTGTGACCTGGAAGAGTGTGTTTATTGTTTTATTTCTGGATCCTCTCTCTCCCTCTTCTCTCCTCCTCTCCCCGCCTCCTCTTCCTCCTCCTCTTCCTCCTCCTCCTCCTCCTCTTCTCCTTCTTCTTCCTCTCTCTCTCCCTCTCCTTCTCCCTCTCCCTCTCCCCCTGTCTCTTTTCTCCCCTTCTGACTCCCATGGATTGAGGAGCTATACTCTGCCATGCCTTTCTACCATGCCATTTCCACTATGATACCAGCTAGCTAACCATGGACTGAACCCTGTAAAAATGTGAGCCAAAATAAACCTCTCCTCCTTTAATTTGCTGCTGTTGGGTATTTTATTTCAGTAAGGGGAAAGTGACTAATACAATGTATCATGAATTTCTCTATAATTTTAATTCACATTTCCTTGATGACTAATTCTGTGGAATGTTGTTCATATGTTACATGTCATCAATATAACTTTTTGGTGGAACAACTGTCCAAGTCTGCAAATTTTTAAAAATTTTTCATTGTTGAGTTTCAAAATTTTGTTAGTCTGAATACAAATTACATCAGATATACTATGTATAGTTATTTGCTCCTAATCTGGGCCTTTGCATTCTCTTTACAGTGTTTTATAAATAACTAAAAATAAATTTGGATGAATTCTGATGTCTCAGTATTTTACTGTGGATTGTGCTTTTGGTGTCATATTTAAGCATTTTCCTAATGCCAAGGCCCCAAAGTATTTCTCTTTTGCCTTCTTCTCTAAGCTTTACGTCTTTAGGTGTCACATGTAGATCTATGATCAATTTTGAATTGATTTTCCTATATGATGGTATGGGTTATTGATGTGTTAATTTATTTTTTGTGGTACTGGGGATTGAACCCAGGATACACTGACCTACATCCCTTTTCCATTTTTTTTGATACAGGGTCTCACTTAGCTCTTTATGAAACTGCCAAGTCATTTTCAAAAGAGACTTTATTATTGTGTGTTTTTCACCAGCAATTTCCAAAAGTTCTAGTCTTCTACATCTTCAACAAAACTTGGTATTGTCTAGCTTTTTAATTATACCATTCTAGTGGGTCTGTAGTGGTATCACATTTTGATTTTAATTTGCAAATTCATAATGAATAATTATATTTAGAATCTTTTCATATGCGTTTAGCCTTTTGTATATCTTCTTTGATTAAATGTCTTTTTAAATGTAGTGTTTATTTTCTGATTTGGTAATTTTTTTCCTTAATATGAAGTTGTAAAACACAGTTAAGAAAATGAAAAGTAGGGGCCAGGGATTTAGCTCAGTGGTTCTGCCACTTGCCTCGCAAGCACAAGGACCAGAGTTCGATCTCCAGTACCAAAAAAAAAAAAAAGAAAATGAAAAGTAAAGCTACAAAGACAATATAAGACTTTCATTAAATAATTTTGAACTTACCTATTGTGTCAGTTACTTTTCTCATTGCTGAGACAAAATACCAGATACCCAAAGTTAAAAGGGAAGGGGTTTATTTGGCATACAGCTCTAGAGGTTTTGATAGAGAAAAGTTTTAGATAACTTAGTAGATTGACTATTAAGGAAGTTGAGAAACAAAATAAGTAATGTGTTCCTTTAAGATTTGCTTTTCCCATAACTCTTGTTGTTTAGGGTGATGGGTTATCTGACTCTTTAACCAGTAACTTCATTAACCTAACAAAGTTGCAATGGCTGGGTGAATTTACAATGTATAGGTACCTATCTTGTGTCTGTGACTTGTAAATAGGAACTGGAATTGTATTTACAGGTCAAAGACCACTAGGGATGAGATAATGGCTAAAAAGGATATAAAAAGGGAAACGCTGAACAAAGGGGCACGCCCATGTTAACCAGACCGGTTTCTGGTGGTCCTGCCAGCTTGCAAGTAGAAATTTTATTATTTTACCCAAATTCTGTGTTTCTGTGTATTTCTTTCTGAGATTTCTAGAACAATTGGTTCCCTGACCAGGAATCAGGAATGAAATAGCCCTTTTGGGTATAGAACCCCACTGGAGGGAGTGGATCTTCATCTTCTCCAGAGGAAAGGTGCACCCCTGGGACTAATTTCCTAGGCTCCCCAACAGGACATGGAGACCCACTCACTGGCTGAGGATCACCCGAGCCCAAGACAGAAGATGACGGGAGGGCTGCTGCTCTTGGTGTCTCATCTGTCTCTTTCCTTTGCTGGGTGAGAAATCCCAGGAAACCCCCTAGTCATTAACTTTGGGTTTTGGTTTGTGAATTTGTATTTTGGAACTTTGGGCAAATACAGTGCAGGGGCCTGACCACCCCTTGTGCTTTGTCATTTGGGGAGGTAGCTTCTTTCATTTGTTTTGGTTATGGATAAGGGGTCACCAGAAAGGAATATGGTAACTTCTGAATAAATGTGAGTGAAAGAGTTCTGGATAGGAGAGTGTATGGAACAAGCTGTGGAACAAGACAGAGGGAGGAACCACATGTGCTTAAAAAGTCCTCCCCAAGTCACAGAATTTGTGTGCAGTTGCATATAACAAAGACACAATGGTGAGACAAAAGCCCACCTTAGCCTGAATGGACCTTAAAGTGGCCAACAGGCCTGCAGCCAGGCAGGTGAGCGAGTGATTCCCCCACCTTTGTTTGTCTTGTGTCTCCATACAAGGATACCCCTACACACACCAACACTCTGATCGGCTGATCGTGGGGATAGAAACATTTCATCCTACTGTTTTGAAATGCATGCTTAAGAATTTTAAGAAATGTTTTACTGGAAATTACGGCATTAAGATGAAACCCCAAAACTTAGAGTCTTTTGTGAGTCTTTTCCTAGCTTGGCCAACTAAGAGATCCCTAGATGAGGGTCTCGTCTGGTCTGTCTGGCCAACAGTCACCACCCCTGGATGGGAACATCCAGATCAATTTCCCTATATTGATTTATGGCTCAAATTGTGCCACAGAAAGCCTCCTTGGCTTTGTATGTGCACCCTGGAAGCAAAAAGCAATATCCTGGTCCTCTGTCAGAAAGGGGACAATGCTGAAAAAAACCAGACTGAGATCAGACTGCAGATCCAGACTGAGAGAATTTAGACTTTCCCCTCCTTTTGAGTTGCTAAATTCACAGGTTTGGAGGAGGTGGGGCAAAAGCATGAGAACTGCTTGGCTTCAGAGCACCAGAGGGTGCATGCTGTGGTCAGATTCAGAGAAGATTGAATAGGGCTTACACTCAAATTTTAAAGAGAAACTAAGTATGGATTAAAAACAGCTTAAAAAGCTCTGAAGGACATAAAACAAAGCCAGAGAAAGTAAGAAATTTTACAAGGGTTACCAATTTTAACTAATTGATAAGTGTATCTGTGTTTCAGTTTGAGTTGATGTTTAATTGGGGTGCTTAAAGTATTTCTTGTACATTGCAAATTCTTCAATTGTAATTATAGGATTAACTTGGTCTTTTCTGTACTTTGTTGATTAAAAAAAACCTCAAGGTTACTACCATTCTATTGTCAGCCAATCAAATTTAAAGTGTAACAATCTGAGAACAAAAAAGGACACTTTAAAATTTTAACAGCTAAAGACAAGTTTGTGATAAAAGGTCTATAGTGAGATAAAAAATATTAAAAAGCTATATGTAAAAGAGATACAATTTTGATATAAAAATTTTCTATGTTTGTCTTGTTAAAAAGATAAAAAGAAATATACAAGACCAGAAGGCCTAGGTATGTCAAGATGTGTGATTTATCAAAAAATATGTATGTTTGTTTGTTGGTTTCAAGTTTGTTATGAAAAGTTTAAATATGTTTACATTGGTTGTCATCAAAGGGTTAAATTCTAAATATGTTACTATAATATGTGTACTTTGGTCATCTTCAAAGGGTTTAAGACCCAACAGGTTATAATATGACATCCTCCTTTATAGTGAGTTAGCAAAAAAGACTGTTGGGAAAAGGTGCAAATATGTCAGACCAAGGTGTAGTATTTGAGATTTGACTTAAAGAAGGACAAAGGAGTCTAGGTCCAGAGAAAAGGAAAGTCATTTATTCTCTGCCAACACTTCTCCAAAATGCTTCAATTATTTGATTCCATTTTTGCTACTCATTGTCCTAATTGGGAGGACTGTAAAGAACTTTGTAAAACTTTGTTAACCTCTAAAGAAATGCAGAAAGTTTTAGGAGAAATTAAAAAGATCAATGCTCCTAGAATGCTGTCAGGCACACAAAATCCAGACCCTTGACATGAACAGCAATTTCCAGTGAATGAGCGGCCTAGTTGGAACTCCAACACCCCCAGGAGGCCAGGGCAGCTTAAGCAATTATCAGACGGTCCTCCTGGCAGGGATATGAGCTGTGAGTAAAAGGCCTACAAATATGATTAAAGTGCTAGAAACATGGCAGGAGCCTGATGAGAGCCCTGAGAGATTTTATGAGTAGCTCCTTAAAGTTTACAGAATGCATACACCTTTTGATCCTGCTGCTCCTGATAACCATCAGGTAATTAATCAGTACAACTTTGTGACCTAGTCAGCTCAAGATATTAGAGGGAAAATTCAAAAGCAAAAAACTTAGGAGGGTATGAATATAACACAATTGCTACAATTGGCTAGGAAAGTGTATGTGAATAGAGAGCAAGAGAGAAGGAATGGGCAAAGAGGGAAGATGAACAAGATAAGAGAGAGCTGAGGGAGTTTCTCAGGGCAACAGGCTTCTGTAGAATTTAGATTCCTGGTTTTGCAGAGATCACTAAACCTCTTTATGAAGCTCTAAAGGGAAAAGAAAAAAAATCATTTACTTTGGGCTATGGAGAAAAAAAAAAGCTTTTAAGAGACTAAAGCTGACCTCAGCAGCCACCTCTGCTTTAGGCATACCAGAGCTAAAGCAGCCTATTGTTCTTTATGTGACTGAGAAGAACCATGTGGCCATTGGAGTATTAAACCAAGAAGTAGGCCCATGGAACCAACCAGTGGCATACTTGTCTAAAAATTTAGATCCAGGAGCAAAAGGGTGGCCTCCTTGCCTCTGGGCCTTGGTGGCCTCAGTTTTATTAATCCAAGAAGCAGACAAGCTAACTCTAGGTCAGAAACTGACTGTGCAGGTTCCACATGTAGTCTTGGAACTGTTGAACACAAGAGGGCATCAATGGCTCTCAAATAATCTTGTTACTCAGTACCAAGTCCTTCTCTGTGAGAACCCCTGCTTATGGTTTATTCCTGCAAAAGCTTTAAATCCTGCTACCTTCTCACCCATGGAGAAATGCCCTCTCGATCATGGCTGCTTGAGTTTCACCAATGAGCTCTTTTCCAGCCACCCTGACCTACAAATGACACCCTTGTCCAATGCTGATCTTGTTCTGTTCACAGATGGGAGCAGCTTCACCGAAGATGGGGTTCAACATGCTGGATATCCATTAACCATGAAGGATGAGGTGATCGTAGCCAGGGCCCCTTCCTAGTCAGCACAGCATGCTGAGCTCTGGGCACTCATACAGGCACTCTGATGGGCAAAGGGTAAAAAGGTAAATATATATACGGGCTTTTGCTATGTGTTTTCTACATTACACATCCATGGCATGATTTACTGAGCAAGTTCTTCTCACAGCAGAAGGGAAGCTACTTAAAAATAAACAGGAAATTATACAGTTGCTAGAGGCAGTGTGGGAACCCAGCAAAGTCACAGTAATACATTGTTCAGGACATCAGAAAGGCAAAGACTTCATTACACAAGGTAACAATAAAGCTGATGCTAAAAGCCAAGAAAGACAATGCACTCAAAGCCCTGCTCTCACCACCCCAGAGGCTGGTGAGTCAATGCACAGCTGAAGAATGGAAGCACCAACAAGGACGACATGGATTATTGTGTTGTGGCAGATCACCACTGCTTTAAGTTTCTTTGTTTTTGAACTGCGAGTGTTAAGGCCTAGTAATGAAAAGTTTGATGAACAATGTGTGACTTTTAAAATGGTAAAATGGGAACAGAAAGGCTATCCATTTACAATATTCTTTGATGCCTGCCCAAAAGAATATTATGGGGGACCTGGGGTAACTTCTGGATGTGCGGGCTATTCTAATGAGAAATTATATTGCAAAAAGAAAACACAAGTTTGGATCAATGGGTCCCTTGTTGGATGAGCCACTGGTAATTGTGACAGTTGTAAACAAGGTCAATGTAATCCTATATCTATGTATATGCCAGCCCCATGGGATCCTATTTGGCTACAAGGAGTAATATATTTCATCAGGACAAGAAATTAGAAAAGATATTGAGGAAATTTGAGATGCACTTCAGGCTTTAGAAGCCCAACTAGATTCACTGGCCAATGTCATATTAGAGAATAGGCATGCTCTTGATTTGCTCACAGTCCAGAAAGGAGGGACTTGCTTATTTCTTGGTGAAGAGTATTATTACATTAATAAATCTGGTGTAGTACAATAATCACTAGACAAACTGAAAGATCAGATCAAAGCTCTTGATGAGGAATTTGGTATAGGAGAGCCATCCTATGGGATTAATTTTACTTGGGCAGGGTGGAAAAACTTGGATAGGACCTCTTCTGAGACCTCTTCTTGTTATAATATTAATACTAATGTTTGGTCATGTGTCATCCAATGGATTTCAAAATTTATACAGCAGTGCATCGCTGCAGCTCAACACTACCAAATGCTAGTATTAAGAAATGTAGATAAACTGGATAGAACTTATAATGGATAGAAGAATTATCCCAAAGTAAACAGAGGGAGGAATGATATGTAAAAGTTATAGATAACTTAGTAGATTGAATATTAAGGTAGTTGAGAAGCAAAATAAGTAATGTGTTCCTTTAAGATTTGCTTTTTCCATAACTCTTGTTTAAGGTGTTGGGTTATCTGACTCTCTAACCAGTAACTTCATTAACCTAACAAAGTTGCAAAGGCTGGGTGAATTTACAATGTATATGTGCCTATCTTGTGTCTGTGACTTGTAAATGGGAACTGGAATTGTATTTACACATCAAAGACCATTAGGGATGAGATAATGGCTAAAAAGGATATAAAAAGGGAAACACTGAACAAAGCGGTGCCTGGATATTAACCAGACCAGTTTCTGGTGGTCCTGCCAGAGTGCAAATAGAAATCTTATTATTTTACCTGAATTCTGTGTCTCCGTGTATTTCTTTCTGAGATTTCTGGAACAGTTTCAGTCCATAATCAGCCAACTCCAAGGCAGGGATGACAAACAGGCATGGCAGAGCAGAATCAATTCCAGTTTCACATACTCTAGATCAAACCTATGACCACAGCAGGCTTTGGAAGGATGTCTAGACCCAAACCATAACACCTATATTGCTACATTTGAAGTGAATTTCTTGAAGATAGTATATAATTGAGTCATTTTAAAATGCATTTTGGTCATCTCTGCCTTTTATTGGCTTTTTAACTTAATATATCTAGACTGTTTATTGATGTTTTAGAGCTAATTCCATCATTTCATTGTTTCTACCAGTGCTGTATTTGTTTCTCTCCTTCTTGTTCTTCTGTTTCCATTTTCTTGCCTTCCTATGGAAATTTTATTAAATTTATGTCTATTTTTACTCATTCTGATGTTCTTCCTTCCTGGAAGTCCAAGCCTCCTTCTGTTCTAGTTGCCTTTTGTTTGGGTGTACTTCTTTTAACCATTCTACAAGGGTAGATATTCTTATGCCAACTTATTTAAATCTCTTTTGTCTGAGAATGTTTTCATTTTTCCCTTCCTACTGCAGGTTATATCCATGGATAAAGAATTCAAGGTTAGTAGACCTTTCCTTTCAGCACTGAAAAATACTGAGCCATTTTATTCTGGCCGTCGTTATTTCAAATGAGTAATCTACTGCCATCCTAATTCTTGTGTCTCAATAAGCTGTTTGATATTTCTAGCCACCTACATTGAGTTTTTTTTATATTTTGTTTTTGTTATTAGGGTTATAAAGTTTGACTATGATTAGTGATAGCACAAGATTGAGTTCATTTGTTTAAGTTTGCAAAGATTTTGAATGTGTAGGTTTATAACTTTCATCAAATTTGACAAATTTTCAGCTACTATAAGTTTGAATATTAGTTTTTAACCTTACATTCCCCTCTGTGTTTTCTGTGATTCCAAAGACAAAGATATTTGATATTTTATCCTGTCGCACAGATCTCTCAGGCTCTGTTTACTTTTATTCAGTCTATTTTGTCTATTGTCCCAATTGTATAATTTCTCTTTATTCATCTTTGAGTTCACAATTTCCTTACTCTGTTGTCTCCAATTTACTTTTAAGTCCAATCAATGAGTTTTAAATTTCATTTATTGTAAACTTTAGTTAAGTAATTTCTCTTTGGCTCTACTTTTCAAAACTTAAAAAATATTTTGAAAAAAACAAATGTAGGCTAACATAGGTTCACTTATTTAATCAACTATTTTAAATAGGCACACACTGGTAGAATTATGTAGTTTTTGTCTACTATTTTTAATAAAGTTTTTATGTAATTGTATATTCATGAAGAGATAATAGAGATCCTGCACACATTTTACCCAGTTTTTCCCAATAGTAACAGTTTGCAAAACAATATCACACTAGATTCCTACCCTTGCCCATTTATATCCACATCTACTTCTCTCCCAATCCTACCTCCATGTTCATGTTTTTCATCTACTAATCTGTTTGTCACTGCCATAATTTTATCACTTTTGGAATGTTATTTAGATAGGCTTATATGTATACAACCTTTTGATGTTGACTTTTTTCACCAAATATAATTCTCTAAATATTTATCCTGACTGTTACATAGGTTATTTTGTTGTTTGTTGTCATTGAGTAGTATAATATGATATGGAAATACAATACATTTTTTAGCCATTCACACTTGGATTAATATCTAGGACTATAATTGCTGTGTTGAATAGTAGTTGCAAATTTGGTATTTTAAGAAACTGTCAAGCTATCTTGCAGAGTACCCATGGGATCATTTTACATTCCCTCAAGCAATATATGAAAGATCCAGCTTTCTACATCTATACTAGCATTAATGTTGTTACTACATTTTATTTTAGCCATTCAGGTAGCTATGGAGGATAACTCATTGTGGTTTTCATTTTTATTTCTCTAATGACTAATGATATTAAACTTTTTTCCACATTCAGGATTTTCTTCAATATTGGTTTCCAGGTATATATCTTCTTCAGTGAATCATCTCTTCATGTCCTTTCTCCATTTTCTAATAGGACTATTTGGTTATTTTAAAACTAAAGGTTTTTGGTTTTTTGTTTTTATTGGTACTGGGGATTGAACTCAGCACCCTGAACTTGTGAGGCAGGCGTGGTGCCACTGAGCTAGATACCCAGCCCTTAAAAAGTTTTAAGAGGTTTTTTTTTTACATTCTAGATACATTCTAGGAAGTCCTTTATTGAAAATATTACTCACAAATAATTTCTTCCAGTCTGTGGCTTGTATTTTCATCCTTTAAAGAAGAGTTTTACAGCAATTTTTTAAATTCTTGATAAAGTCTAGTTTATGAGGTTTTTTTTTTCTTTTCTGTATTATGCTTTTGCTGTCACATCTAAAGCCCTTTAACTAGCCCTATATCCTACAATTTTTGTCCTATTTCTTCTAAAAGTTTTATAGTTAAGGCTGTACATTTGACTGTAATCCATTTTTATGTAATATTATATTTTTATAAGGTATGAAAAAGAATAAATTTAATCTTTTGG
This sequence comes from Heterocephalus glaber, assembly GCF_053883595.1. Classification (NCBI taxonomy): domain Eukaryota; kingdom Metazoa; phylum Chordata; class Mammalia; order Rodentia; family Bathyergidae; genus Heterocephalus; species Heterocephalus glaber. Next base: position 3,352,120 of record NW_028258295.1, on the reverse strand, counting down.
CTGCAGATGTACAATTTCTCTAGCATCATTTATTGAAAAATTATTTACCCTATTAAATATTTTTGTACCTTTTTCAAAACTCACTTGGGCATATTTCTATGGTGTAGTTTAGGGTTTCCTATTTTCTTCCACTGAGCAATGTGTCTACCCCTCCATTTATATAACATTGTCTTGTTTTTTGTAACTCTGTAACTTTTGAAATCAGCTAGAGTGATATTTTTCCATTCTTCTGAAAATGTTCCTGATATTCTAATTTTTTTGCATTTCTACATAAAATACTGTATAAAAAAACTTTATATTTACAAAATAAAACCTTGCTGAGATTTTGCTAGAAATTTCTTTTATTCTGTGTATTAATTTGAGGAAAACTAATATTCACAATATTTAGTCTTCAAATCCATTAAAATTATACATATATATATATCACTATTTATTTAGAACATCTTGTATAACTTTCAAAACTATTATATTATTTTCAGAATACTAGCCCTGCTTATGTTTGTTAAAATTATACCTATGGGGCCGGGGATTTAGCTCAGTGGCACCTTGCCTGCCTTGCAAGTGCAAGGTACTGCGTTCGATCCCTGGTACCAAAAAAAAAGGTAAAATTACACCTATGTACTGAAATGTTTTGGGTGATTCTAAATGAAATTGTTTTAATTTCAGTGTCCATTCATTTATTGCCAGCTTAATACTTATAACAACTTTGAAACATTCAAAATATTTACATAGAATGAGAGAGGTAAATTCTTTACCTCTTTGATAAATAAAAAATGTTAATAGATTAAAAACTTCAAGTAAACACCTTCAGAATTCTTTTATTTTAAGGGATTTGGAGACTTTCTTTATTGGTTTAATCCTACAATGTAATAATTTCTCCTCAAAAGGAAAAGATTTTACTCCTCAAAAATTCTCTTTAATTAAAATTTGGGGATTTTTTTTATATTTGCTTTTTTTTCTGTTTGTTTTGTTTTGCTCACTATTTGCATGTTAGAGTTACCATACAAAAATACCATAGATTGGAATGCTTAAAGAACAGAAATTTGTTTTTTTTAACTTTTGGAGGCAGGAAATACAACATCAAAGTATTGGCTATTTAGTTTCCTTTGAGTCCTAGTTCTTTGGCTTGGAGCTGGCTCCCCTCCTGTTGTGTTGTCATATGGTTTCCTTCTGTGCACACACTGGTATCTCTCTGTATCTTTGTTTCCTCTTCTTAAGACATATGTCACATTGAATTAATGCCCATTCTAAAGGCCTCATTTTAACTTAGTCACCTCTCTGAAGTCCTATCTCCAATTTGAGGTCACCTGCTGAAGTACTTGGTTTTAAGGGCTCAACATGTGTAATCTACTCCATAACAATTATTGTTAACCAAAAAGGATGAAGATAACACTGAACTTCATGGAAACTCTGGTGTCATTGTTTCTAAGAGAGGACGTTATGTTTTGTACCTCTAAGAAAGAAAAAAAAAAGCAGCCAACCATAGGATGACATGATGACCACTTGCCATTTTGAATTTCTATTTTATGTCATTGTTTATTATATGTCTCAGTATTGAAATATAATCCAGCTTCACCAGCTTGTGCATATCTTGATTTTTGTGACTTCTTTGGGGTTGTTTTGCAATAGATAAGCAGATATATAGATAAAGATGAAACTGTAGTCAACCCACAAATGAAGTATGTTTGCTCAGTTATTTCCAAATTTATGCCTACTATTCATTTCCATATCTGTTTGTACATGTGATAGCTTTTATTTTAGTAATGTATAACTGTAATTGGAGTTATAAAAATTATAGGATTAAATTTTTGCATTATATTTTAAAATCTAAATAATTTTAATGGCAATTAACTATAAATATGTTCATGAGCAAATCTGATTCAGTTACAGTGACAACATGAATAACATTGTGCAGGCACAGCAACGACAAGAAGTGGGAACTGCCAGCGGACCAAGAATAGTGAAATGTCACTGTGCATAAAGTGGATGCTGATTTCAGAAGAGTTACATGAAAAAAAATGCATGCCTTAGACTTCCTGGAACATGATTTTTAAAACACTAAATTTAGACAGCATTTTTCAAATATATGTCATTTCATTTTGTCTATACCACAACACTTTGATATATTATTTGTAAAGACACTAAATCTGAGAGAATGTAGAACATAAAAATTGCAAAATTTTGGACAAAAGCTAGATCACATGGTTCCAAATCCAGGGCTCTTTTCACACTGGAACATTTGTACAGAGAGTGTGGAAAGGCAAAAGCAAGTGCACTTCCTCAGAACTCATGCTCCTGTTTTAGCTGACATCTGACTCTGACTCACTTCTCAGGCATACAAAATTAGCAAAAGAAACATTTTTCCTGCAGGTGATGGTAATTTGTTGTTATTTAAGGTACACTAGTTTGTGGATTTCAATCAAAACCTTTAACATAATAAAGAACCATAAATATGGCGTCAGATAAGAAAGGAAGAGCTACATGGAGAGCTGTGCCAAGAGGATCACTTAAGCCCAGAAGTTCATGGACAGCTGGGGTAATATAGTGAGATTCTGTCACAAACAGGGGAAGAAATTGAAGGTGTGATTGATAACATGTGGATTTATACTGTGCTTATAATAACCTTCACTCTTTTCCAAGGATTATAAAGCCCTGATCCTCCAATCTCATCTCTTAATTATTTTCCTACATACCGCAGACATTTTCTAATATCCCTCTTCCACTGCATGACAGCTCTAATGACCTGTTTTTCATCCATCATATTCTTAGAGATTGTCCCTGCCTCTGAGATGCTGCCTCAACTCTTCCTTCTTCCTGGAATGCTCTACAAGTGGCTTCTTTCTCTTCAGTGAGACTGCAGCTCACATACTACCTCCTCCAAAAACCCTTCCTGACCATCTTTTCTAACCGATGTGCACAATTATTCTTAATATCATCACCTTAACCTAAGTCTGAATAGCACTTTTCTAATATATTCATATCTATCTTTGTTTCTTTGCTCATCACCTGTCTCTTTTACCTGCCCATTTGTGCCCCATCTCCACCATGTTATAGACAATTAACTCTAACAGAAATCAGGTATTTACTGTCTCCACCACTCACTATATATTTGATTTTTAGAAACAGAAGCTGGTACAGGATAAAGGCTCAGTTTAAATTTGTTGATTAAATAAATGTATCACTTATAACATGTAACCTCTGAGGCAAACGGAAGAATGGAAATAACAAAGGAGAAATGCAGAACCCTAATGATATTATAAAGCCTGCTTGAAGAAAGGACAAGAATCCATCAACTAATAATTGGTAAACATTTTTAGTAAAATTTTTAGTGAAGCCATAGCACATCCTCATACCCACATTCCTGCTCTGAAGTCCAAGAGATAAAATTCAATGTAAGATTTCTTTATCCTGGCTGCTCTAAATGTTTTTTCACTTTCTTGTCCTTAGGGACTAGGACTAGAAGAAAATATTCACTTTCCCTTTTCTTTTTCTTTCTTTTTTTTTGGTACCAGGGATCTAACTCAGGACCTTGTGCTTTCAAGGCAGGCGGTGGAACCACTGAGCTAAATCCCTGGCCCACACCTTCCCTTTTCAACATTCCCTTGAGAATAAAGTGAGATGGACCAGAGACCTGAATGAGAAGAGCATCCCTCCATGCTTCTCCTCTTTTAGGAAACAAAGGAATCTCCCAAAACAAGATCCCCAACAATGCTCAACAGTGATTTAGTAAATAAATATGTAAATGATTGACTCTAAATGCACCAAAATCAATGTCTCTATGACAGCTTCACAGGAATTCTATGTTTGAGCTAAAATTTTCATAACCTTACCATTTATGGATTTATTATCATGCAGCTGTTTCTTCTGAAAACTTTATAATATCTGAATGTAGCTGCAGAATGACAGGCTGAAATATTCTTCTACTGTCTCTAAAACAATGAAGGGCTGGTCATCCTCTCTCTTATGCTGTCTATAGTTGTGAAATTATTTATATAATTACTCAATTTCCCCTATTATTTGAGTCATTTTCACTTTACCATAATTTCTTACTCTTCTCTTCATGGGTTTGCTTTTTTTTTGGACCGGGGATCAAACTTGGGACCCTGTGCTTGTGAGGAAGGTGATAGGTGATGGCACCACTGAGCTAAATCCCCAGCCTTCATAGCTTTACATATCATGTGCTTTACTAGGATTTGTCATCTGTAACCAGTATGACTTCTACAGTAGGACCTTGGTTCACAAACTTAATTCAAATTTCCCCACAAGGTCAGCATTGAAACTAACCATTGAATTTGATTTGGTTCTCATCCAATTCAGTTTGTGACCAGAATCATGGAAAGAATTAAGCTCATGAGCTGAGTTACCACTATACTTAGGGGAGCATCCTTTTCTTCAAAGTCTTATGCAGTGCAACTTGAACATCTTTGTTCCTCAAACTGTAGATGAAAGGGTTCATCACTGGCCCTACAATGGTATAAAAAACTGTGGATACTTTATCTTCATCCCCAGACCCAGCAGGAGAAGATTTAAAATATATGAATGCTGAGGATCCAAAGAAAAGAGAAACAGCCATTAAGTGAGAGCTGCAAGTACTAAACGCTTTGGACCTGCCTTTTGTAGAATGGATTTGAAGTATGTTGAAAAGGATCAAGGTATAAGAAATAAAGATGGTGAAACTAGGAACTATTATACTGACACCCACCACAATGAAAACCACCAGCTCACTGATAGTGGTACTTGTGCAGGAGAGATGCAAGAGAGGAGGTATGTCACACATGTAATGGTTGATGACATTCCTATCACAGAAGTTGAGTCTCAGCATGCACCCTGTGTGGGCCATGGCACCTGTAAACCCTATCACATACCCACCCACCATCAACATGAGGCAGACTTGATAGGACATGGTGATTCTGTAAAGCAGGGGCTTACAGATCGCCACATATCTGTCATAGGCCATTGATGTCAAAATACAGCACTCATTAATAACAAAGAAAGCAAAGAAAAAGAGCTGAGCCATGCACTCAGCATAAGAAATAATGTTCTGTTTCACAAAACTCGACATCATTTTGGGGGTTATGACAGAGGAGTAACAGAGGTCAGTGAAGGAAAGGTTGAAGAGAAAGTAGTACATGGGCGTGTGCAAGTGAGAATTGAGATAAATCAGAACAATCAAGCCCAGGTTTCCCAGCATGGAGACAACATAGATTCCCAAGAAGAGAAAGAAGAGAGGAAGCTGGAGCTCTGACTGTTGTGTTAAACCCAGCAGGATAAACTCGGTCACTGAAGAGCCATTGGCTGAGGCCATTCTTTCCAGGTATGTGTCTTGTGGCTGAAATAGTAACATAATAACATTAAAAGGAGATTCCAGCTCTCTCTACCTCTACCAAACCACACTGTAATGAAATTGAGACCCTGAGTGGGGAGAATGAGCTCAAGCCAAACCTTTCTTTTTGCCTTTATTTTTTTCCATTTTAAAAGAATATATAAACATGAATATAAAAAAGCACATAGAAGGCAATTTCTATGGGGATAAGATTCAAAAGCCAAGGAACACCCTTGGCTCTGCAGCATCTCTGCTCCACTTCTGTCTTGATAGTCCCCTGTCCCACCTCAGGGTCAGTGAAGTCTCAACAGACAGGAGACAAAGCATTTCAAGAGCTCACTGGACCCTAAGATGAAGTTTGCAAGAAGAAAACAGAAGAGATACAGTTTAACACTCACCCTTCAGCATTGGCTCTTCGGGAAGGACCTTATTAACTCTTCTTACTTGCTCTCCTGGAGGAGCAAATAGTTCTGAAAAACTTTTTTAAATGAACAGATCAGAAAAGAGATCTCTTCTACCATTGTTATTGTTTTGGTTTTTGGGTGAGTTTGGGGCTTAGGGAGCCAGAACACAGCCCTCAGTCCCCAAAGCTCTCAAAAGCTGTGAATTAGAGATTATGTCTTCTGATGGTAGCTTTGCCCAGTTTCCTCTCTAGCCTGGGGGTGGCAAGTAGAATCTCTCATGCCCAAACTGCTAGCTGCTAATATGACCCAAGAGGTTTTGTAAGGTATTAAAATCCTAGGGACCTGATTAAAACTTGGAAAACCTATATTTCCCCAGTGTTCTCTCCAGAGATCAGGCTTTACAGCTAAAAGAAATTACCCACCCCGCATTTACAGTGTAGTTCATGATAATAACATTGACTTATTGGAACTATACTATTTTGCACACATCTCAGTTTCCTGCCAAATGAGGCACATTACCAAGCAGAAAAGTGACCTGTCTTGCGTCTATCTCTATGAAGTACCTATAACACCTATGAAATACTATGTATATGTTTCTTCCTCCTATTGTCTCACAATATATGAACATGCATTCATGAACCTACATACATTGTAATCTAAACTCCTAAAAGTTCCAGACATTGTGCCTTTTCTTCAGGGCCCTGTCTACAGCACCATAGAGCCAAACCTGGCATATATATTGTTAGTAAATATTTGTGTTGTGATAAAAGATTGAGTGGAAGAAGATCTCCTTCCCATTTTTCCAGGAACTTCTACTGGATACTACTCAGAACTCCTGACTCATGAGTAAAGGCTTATGTACATTACGTGCTGTTATTTGTAGATCAGAATGAAGGACAGGAAAAACATGAGTCCTCCAAATCAGAGTTATGAGCTCAGAGAAAGACTGTCACAAAGAGAACTTTCATGGGATCTCAGAGAGTTCCAAAGTCCCTCCCCACAGGATGGCAGCACAAACTCAGACCAAAGTCAGATTTGGATCAGTGCAGTACTGTAAGCTCTCAAATGCCAAAATCAAGATTTTGTTCAGGATAGGAGGCCCAAGACTGTTATTTGTTTTTGGCACAGAAATGACAGCAGTACTGATTTAGAAAGATTAATATAGCAAGAATGACTAGAGTTAGAAAAATAGAAGTAGATTGAGCTCTAGGAGGAAATTACAACAGCCAGTGAATTATCTTTCTTAAATCAGAATTATCTTTCTTAAATCAGAATTATCTTTCTCGAATCATCAGGGCTGCTGTGAGTAATTCTAAGAAGCAAAGATATGTAGGGGTTGTTACAAGGGATGATCCAGAAGAACTTCTCACAAAGTGTATAAAAGTATACAAAAAATTCCCCAAGATACTATCCTAGGTGTTTGGTAAACTGTGGCGTTACTACAAAAAAAAAAAAAAGAAAGAAAGAAAGAAAGAAAGAAAGAAAGTGGAAATATCAGTAAAAATTATATATGCAATTCTGAAAATATTTTGCTAGTGGATAACCAAGTAGAATATACATTAAGTGAATGCCTAAATAAAGATATAATTGGGAAAAAAGTAAAATTGAGAAATACCCCAATTATACTTAGGATTACTTAAAAGGCAACCATTACTAAAATATGTGCAAATTATTATTCCTGGGCTCCTCAAAATTACTAGGAGACCAAACATTCCCAAGAGGCAAACTTGAAATGTATTCACAGAACATTCTTTGGGCTACAGCAGTAATGCAAACCATCTGATTTCATTAAAATGTAAATTCTGTGGAAATGTTAAGAACTCTTCTTTAAGTAATACAAGAACAGATTAGGTCACAAGTTTATATCAAGTCCCACTGCAAGAAGAGTTTGGTTCCAGGCTTTTTTATTTTATTTTTTAACCTGTAATTTTTATCAGTATATATTTGAGATACATAATGAATACATTCATCATTGTGGATTGGTACATATACATGATTAGAGATACGTATAGAGTCTTTTTACTTCTCCTCTCCTTTTCCTCCCTCCCATCTCTTCCATCTCCAGATTCCCCTTCCCATTTCTATTTACTATTATGTGTCTTTTATTTTGGGGTTTATTTATACTTTATGCTTTTCATATAAGAGAAACCATACAATATTTAACCTCCTGTGCTTGATTTATTTCACTTAGATTTATGGTCTCAAGGTGCATCCACTTTCCTAGACTCAAATTTTTCCTTTTTCATGATAGTGATATCACATTGTGTATAAATCCAACATTTTCTTTACATATTCATCTGTTGATGGAAATATAGTTTGCTTCTAAGATTTAGCTATTATGAATAGTGCTGCTATAAACATGTATCACTGTAATATGATGTTGTTATTCTTTTGGGAAGACACTTAAAAGTGGAATAGAGGGGTCAAATGGAATTTCTGGTTTTAGTTTTTTGAGGAATCTCTATGTTGATTTCCACAGTGGTTGAACTAGTTTACATTTTGAGCAACAATGTAGAAGGGTTCATTTTGCCCTTGAATCTCATTGGCATTGTTATTACTTGATTTCTTGAAGATAGCTTTTCTTTCTAGAGTAAGATGGAATCCAACTGTTGTTTTAATTTACATTTCTCTAACAGGCAATAATGTTCAACATCTTTTTCATGTATTTATGACTATTTGATTTTCTTCTGAAAAGTGGCTATTCATTTCAGTTGCCCATTTTATTTTAATTTTATTTTATTGGGACATTTTAGATATACAACTTAATGATATTCATCACTGGGAATTTGCATCTTTACACAATCTCACTTGGTTCTTATTTTTCCCCCTTCCCCTGGCCTCCCTTCAACCCTGCCACCCCTATTTACAAAGACTTTGTTTCCAATTTTTCATTTTCTCATATGAATTCCATTCCCTTCTTTCCTGTCCCCTACCGCTCCCACTTCCCCGTCCCTTTTGCCCCTTTTCTTCCTATTTCACATTATCTATTATACCTTTTAGTCCTTATTTACACTTTCAGTTTTTCACATTAGAGAAACAATTTGGTATTCACACATGTGTGTCCTATTTATTTCACTTAAGAGTATTGCTTCAATGTGCATCCATTTAGCTATAAATGTCCCTAGTTTCTCATTTTTTATGGCTGAGTAGTACTCCATTTTCTTTTAAAAAATCACATTTTCTTTATCCAGTCGCCAGTTGATGGGCAATTGGGCTGCTTCCAAGTTTTAGCTATTACAAATTGTGCTGCTATGAACATGGGTGCACATATATCCCTGTAGTATGATTCTTTTAATTCTTTTGGGAAGATACCCGGCAGGGGAATAGCTGGGTCAAATGGGACTTCCAGTCCTAGTTCTCTGAGGAATCTCCATACTGATTTCCACAGTGGTTGCACCAGTCTACACTCCCACCAGCAGTGGAGTAGGGTTCCTCTTTCCCCACAGCCCCACCAGCATTTGTTATTGGTTGATGTCATGATAGCAGCCATTCTTTCTGGAGTGAGGTGGAATCTCAGCGTTGTTTTCATTTGTATCTCCCGAATGACCAGCAATGTTGAACATTTTATCATATGTTTATTTGCTATTTCTACTTCTTTGTCTGAAAAATGTCTGTTCATTTCAGATGCATATTTTTGGATTGGGTCTTTCAATTTGGGAGGTCTGATCTTTTTAAGTTCTTTATAGATTCGAGATAGTAGACCTTTGTCTGAGGAAGAGCAGGTGAAGATTTTTTTCCCACATTGTGTGTTGTCTCGTCACACTGCTGGTGGTTTCTCTTGCTGTGTAGAAGCTTTTTAATAAGAAGAGATCCCACTTGTTGATTATTTGTGCTAGTTCACAGGCAACTGAGGTTTAGTTCATAAAATATTTTCCTACACCAATGTCTACAAGAGTTCTACCTAACCTCTGTTCCAACTGGTTCAGCATTTCTATTTTAATATTTAGATATTTAATCCTTTTTAATTTTAGTTTATTGCATGGTGAGAGATATAGGTCTAGTTTTAATCTTTGGCAAATTGAAACCCAATTATTCCAGCACCATTTATTAAAAAGGCTATCTTTGCTCCAGTGAGGGTGTTTGGCTCCTTTATAGAAGATGAGATGGCTGAGTGTGTCTGGCATTGTTTCTGCATCTTCTAATCTGTTCCACTGGTCCTCAGGTCTGTTTCTTTTCCAGTACCATGATGTTTTTATCACAGTAGCTTTGTAGTGTAGTTTGAAGTTGGGAGTTGTGATGCCCCTGCCATGTTTCTGTTGCCTAGAATTGTTTTTGCAATTCTAGGTCTCTTTTCCAAATGAATTTTTGGATTGTTTTCTCAAGGTCCATGAAGTAAGTTACTGGGATTTCAACTAGGATTGCATTGAATCTATATAGCAATTTTGGAAGTATGGCCATTTTCACTATGTTGATCCTTCCTACCCAGGAGCAGGGGATGTCTTTCCAATTTCTGATATCGTATTCAATCTCTCTTTTCAGACTGCAATAGTTTTCAGGGAAAAGGTCCTTGATTTCTTTGTTAGGTTGATTCCTAGGTATTTCAGTTTTTTGGATGCTATTGTGAAAGGAATTATTTGCCCTGTTTCTCAGTCAGTCTGTTGTTCTCGTAGAGGAAAGCTATTGATTTTTGTGTGTTGATGTTGTATCCAGCTTCTCTACTGAATTTGGTTATTAAGTTTAGAAGACTTTTGGTGGAGTTCTTGGGGTCTTCTATATAGAGTATCATGTCATCTGCAAATAATGACAGTTTGACTTCTTCATTTCCTATCTTTATTCCTTTGATTTCTTTCTCTTGTCTAATTGCTGTAGGTAATGTTTCCAAAATTATATTGAACAGGAGTGGTGATAGTGGACATCCTTGTCTTGTTCCTGATTTTAGTGTGAAGGATTTCAGTTTTTGACCATTTAGTATGATATTGGCTGTTGGTTTTACATAGATAGCTTTTAACCAATTGAGGTAGAGACTGTCTATTCCAATTTTTTGTAGGGTTTTTATCATAAATGCATATTGGATTTTGTGGAATGCTTTTTCTACATCAATTGAGATGATCATATGGTTATTGACCTTGGCTCTATTGATATAGTGTATTACATTGATTGATTTGCATATGTTGAACTATCCCTGCATCCCTGGAATGAATCCCACTTGGTCAGGGTGTATGATCTTCTTGATGACCTTCTGCATTGTATTTATCAGTATCTTATTAAGGATTTTTGCATCTATGTTCATTAGTGAGATTGGCCTATAGTTCTCTTTTTCAGTTGGGTCTTTCTCTGCTTTGGGGATCAAAGTGATGCTTGTTTCCAGGAATGATTTTGGGAGTATTGCTTCCCTTTCAATTTCATTGAAGAGTTTAAACAGTAGTGGCAGTAGTTGCTCTCTAAATGTCTTGTAGAATTCAGCAGTGAAGCTTTTCTTGGTTGGTAAGTTCTTAATTATGTTTTCAATTTCATTGATTGATATTGGGTTGTTTAGAATTTTCAGGTCTTCTTCATTCAACTTTGGTAATTCATACGTGTCTAGGAATCTGTCCATTTCTTTTGTGTTTTCCATCTTATTGGTGTATAGCTTCTGGAAGTAGGTAGAGGTGATCCTTTGGATTTTTGCGGGTCTGTTGTAATTTCATCCTTTTCATTCCTAATTGCATGGATTTGGGCCTTTTTTTTCTTTTTTCTGATAAGGTTGGCTAAGGGTTCCTCAGTTTTGTTTATTCTATTGAAGAACCAACTCTTGGCTCCATTGATTTTTTTGTATCATTCTCTTAGTCTCCGTTGCATTGATTTCTGCCCTGATCTTCATAATTTCCTCCCTTGTATGAGCTTTGGGTTTGTTGTGCTCTTCTCATTCTAGAAGTTTGAGGCTCAGCATCCGGTTGTTTAATTGGGCTCGCTTTATTTTCCTAATATGCGTATTCACTGCTATGAATTTCCCTCTTAAGACTGCTTTCATTGTGTCCCATAGATTCTGATATGTTGTATTGTCATTGTCATTTAATTGAAGGAACTGTCTAATTTCTTCTTCAATTTTCTCTGTGACCCATTGGTTAATCAGAAATGTGTTGTTCAATTTCCACGTGTTTATGAAATTTTTGCAGTTTCTTTTGCTATTGATCTCCAATTTCATCATACTATGGTCTGATAATATATAGGGGATAACATCATTTCCTTTGCACTTAAACATGTTCTATGTGTGAGTATGTGGTCTATTTTGGAGAACAACCCATGTGCAGCTGAAAATTATGTGTATTTTGATCTTGTGGGGTGGAACATTCTGTAACATCTGTTAAATTCATTTGTTCAACAGTTTGATTGAGTTCTAGTATTTCATTATTTATTTTTTATCTAGTTGATCTCTCTATTTGTGACAGTGGGGTTTTGAAGTCCCCCACTATTATTGTACTAGTGAATGGGGATAGCTACTCCTGCTTTTGGGGGGGTTCCTGTCACATGGAGTATTGTTTTCCACCCTTTAACTTTCAGTCTATGAGTTTCTTTTTGAATTAAATGTGTTTCTTGTATGCAGCATATTGTTGGATCTTGCATCTTGACCCATTCTGCCAGTCTATTTCTTGTGATTGGTGAATTGAGACCATTAACATTGATGGTTATAACTGATACGTATAGACTTATCATTGCCATGACTTTTTCTTTTTGTTGGGTCCTCCCCCTTTGCATTTGGTTTCTTGTTGCACCTGGTAGCTTCATTCTTCTGTGTTTCCTGGGGTTGTGATCCTCATTGTCTTTTCCTAAGATATTGTCTAAAATTTTTTGGAGTCCTGGTTTGGTATTCATGAAGTTCCTAAGGTGCTCTTTGTCATGAAAGTATCTTATTTCTCCATCAATTTTGAAAGATAGTTTTGCAGGGTATATAATTCTGGGTTGGAGGCTGTTTTCCTTTAGGGCTTGGAATACATCACTCCAAGCTCTTCTTGCTTTGAGGATTTGTGTTGAGAAGTCTGCCATGATTCTGATGGGCTTTCCTTTGTATGTGATTTGTTTCTTTTCTTTAACTACTTGTAGAACTTTGTTCTCCTGGGCTTCTGGAATCTTAACAATTATATGTCTATGTGTAGATTTTTTTTATCATGGCCAGTTGGAGTCCTATATGCCTCACTTATCTGTATGTCAAGTTCTTTTCCCCTGCTTGGGAAGTTTTCTTTTGTCATGTGCATTCTCTCCTATTTCTTCATTGACTCCAATCAGTCTTATGTTTTCTTCTTTGCATCATCTAGCAGCTGCTGGATTGATTTCTCATGGTCCCTTAAAACTTTAAAGAAATTTTTCTTTTCTTGGTCACTAATTGCAATCTTATCTTCTATATCTGAAATTCTGTCCTCACATTGGCTCATTCTGCTGTGTAGACTTTCAATGGAGTTTTTAATCTCTTGGAAACCTGTTTGCATCTGTTTTATGGATTCCCTTTGTTTCCTATTTGGGGATTCCATCATGTTCCTCAGCTCCTCTCTAGATTTATTAATCATGTCTTGCACTATGGGCACAATCTCTTTTGTTATTGAGAAATTATTTCTGATTTCATTTTTTTCAGATCCTCTTTTCTTGCCAATTCAGGGAGTCCAGTTGGTTGAGTATCAGAGTGCTCCATTTCATTTTCCTTTGGGGTTGCTGTAGGTGATCTGGAAGTCTGGTTTTGAGACTTGTTTATGTGTCTTCTCATTTTGATGGGTGGGGGAGTGGGGGTGGGTGCTGCTGGTGTCTATGTGGCTCACCTCCTCTGTGCTAGGAACAGTGGTATGGTGGCTGGGAAGTCTCCTCTGCACTGGGCTCTTTGGTTCAGTTTTGATAATTCATATGTATATGTATTTATCCATTTCTTCTGAAAATTTCAATTTTCTGGAATATGAGTTTTCAGAATAGTTACTAATAATCTTCTGGATTTCATCAATGTCTAGTGTAATTTCACCTTTTTCACTTCTAATTGCATTGACTTAGGTCTTTTCTTTCCTTTTGGGGGGAACACTGGCCAAGTTTTTTCCTATTTTGTTTATTCTTTCAAGTAAGATTGCTGATATCTCTTCAATTTATTGATTCCTTGTATTATTTAGTATCAATTTCTTTCATTTCTGCTATAATCTTAATAATTTCCCTCTTTATACTACTTTCACATTTGCATTGTTCTTGCTTACTTTGAGGTGCATCATTAAGTTATTTATTTGGACTCACTCTGTTTTTCTGATGTGGGCATTGACAGCTATAAACTTCCCTCTAAGAACTACTTTCATTGTGTCCCATTGGTTCTGGTATACTGTATGGGCATTATTCTTTGATCTTGGAACTGTCTAATTTCTTTATTGAATTTTTCTGTGAATCATTCATTATTTAAGAGAGTATTTTTAGTGTCCATATGTTTGCATAATTTCTGTGGTTTATTTTGCCATTGATTTCTAATGTCATTGTGAAGCGATCTTATTGGGGACCCCAATGAAGCCCCTGATCCTTGATTAGGTACACAGCACAGAATGAAGACAAAGATAAATAGTACAGGAAATGAGGTCTGGGCAATCAGAGCTTCTAGTTAGTAGAGACCCTAAACTTTGGAACTTGCCAGTATTTATTGAACAGAAAACAGCAAGGGGGTGTATGGTCACATATGTGGGATGATGATCAGAGGTGCTGACACAAGTGAGGCCTACCAAGAACAGAACAAAGCATTCTTGCAAGATGTGAATCTTAGGTTAGTGGGAACTTGCTCTTTCCCATAGATTAATATTAACTTTTTATAGAGAATGTGCAAGAATCATGAAGTCTTCAGCCACAGATGCTATCAGTTAGTAGAGGTGCCATGCTATCATTGACCTGGGTTGGTCTTGGCCATGGCCAGTGGCACATAGTTCTCTTTCTCCATCCGAGCTGCAGCCATTAAGCTGTGCACTTAAGCCTCAAACCAGCTCTGAATCATAAGGATAAGCCAATTGTAATAAGCCAATTGAACATAATCAAAGCATGCTCAATACCATCTTAAGGAGGTCTCCTTCAATCTGATAATGTGCATGGGATCATTTTAATTCTTTTGCATTTAAACATTCTTTATTGGCTCATATGTGGTCTATTTTAGAGAAAGCCCCATGTGGTTCTGAGAAGAATGTGTGTATTCTATTGATATTGGATTGAACAGTCTATAGATACCTATTAAGTTCATTTATTCAAAGCTATGGTTCAACTCTGATATTTATTTGCTTGTTTTTCTTTAATTGGTCTAGCTATTTGTGACAGTGGGGTATTGAGGTCCCCCACTATGATTGTGCTGATGTTTATCTACTCTTTTATGTCCAATACTGTTGATTTTATGAAGTTGGGTGCAGTGGTGTTTGGTGCACATATGTTTATAATTCTTATCTATTCCTGTTGAATTATTCCCTTCACCAATACATAGTAACTATCTTTGCCTTTTCTGCCAATTTTAGCTTGAAATCACTTTGTTTGAATATAGAACAGCTACTCCTGCTTGTTTGGGGTTCCAGTTGCATGGAATATTATTTTCCACATTTTATTTTTAGTCTTTTTTTTTGGTGAAATGTTTCTTGTGTACAGCATACTATTGGATTTTCTTTCTTGATTAATTTGGCCAATCAATGTCTTTTGATTGGGAAATTGAGACCATTCACATTGAGAGTCATTATTGAAAGATATTGACTTATTCCTTTCATTGCATTATTTTCAGTTTGCTGATTTCCTGTTTCTTCCCTTCTTAACTGCTGACTCTGCCTAGTGTATTCTTTCTATTAGACTGGTTGGCACTGTTAGCTACATTATTTTTTTCTGGTACATCCTTGAGAACTTTTTGGAGTGCTGGTTTTGTAGTCATGAATTTCTTAATGGACTCTTTGTAAAAGACCTTATTTCTCCATCAATTATGATAAATAATTGTGTAGGATATGTCCATTTGGGTTAGATTTGGTGGGATGTGGTGGGATGCAATGGACGGAGCTTGAAGCATTCATTCCAAGCTCTTCTGGCTTTAAAGGCTTGTGTTAAGAAATCTGTTGTAATTCTAATCAGTTTACATTTATAAACAATTTACTGATTTTCTCTAACAGCTTTTAAGATTCTCTTCTTCTGTTGGATTTATGGGATTTTGACTATGATGTGTCACGGAAAGATTTTTTTCTGATTGTGGCTATTTGGAGCTCTATATGCTTCCCTTTGCCCTATCTTCTACTTCTGATACTCTGCCCTTTCATTGGTCACTTCTGCTGTTCATACTTTCAATAGAATTTTTAATCTCCTGGGATTTTGTTTGGACCTTCTTCATGGACTCTTATTATTTGCTAAACTGGTTGTCATTCATATTTTATATCATTTGGTTAGCTCAGCTAGCTTTTTATTAGTGTCTTCTATAAACCCACTGATAATTTTGTCATGCCCATTATTTGTGTAGCTATATCTGCTTTGAGCTCACTGAGCACCTACTGATCTGATTTTTTATTTTCTCTTTTATCATTTTTAATAATTCAGCTGTGTAGCTTTTGATCCCACACTATGCCCCATGTATCAGCTTTGGGAGAATTGGGAGTTTGGGGAGGTATTATTATCATAAGCCATTATAATGTATTTCAAACCCATAGGTTCCAAGTTTCATACTCATATGTAGTAATGCCATAGTCAGACACCAGAGTCAGATAACTGACGCTCTGTCTCTGAAATTTTGTTTTTAAACCTGCTGTGCTCCAGTATTCTGGTCAGGTTTTTATCATTCTGACAAAATATATGAGAACAGCTTAAAAGAGAAAGGGCTTATTTTAGCTCATAGCTTTAGAGATTTCAATCTATGTTTGGCTAGGTCTTTTACTTTTAAGCTTGTGGTGAAGCAGAAACAACATGTTGAAAGATTGTGGTAATTTCATATCATTGAAGTCAGAAAGGGGGAGGGGAGATAGAGAAAGAGGGAGAGAGAGAATGGGGCAAGGACAAGATAGAGTCCCCAAGGGCATCTCCTCATGACACACTCTCTTCACCTAGGTCCCATTATGAAAGCCTCCAGCCATCAGTAATTACTCACTGCTAAAACTAGAGCCCTCTCAATCTAATCACCTTCCAAATGCCCCACATCTGAATACTTCTGTATTAGGGATCAAGCCTTCAACAAATGAGCCTTTGGGGGACATTTTGTATCCAAACTGTAGAATAAAGTTTGCTCAGTTATATATTAGATAATAATAATAGCCTCTAATTGTGGAAATGAAGTCACATTGATCAAATGAAAATGTGTGTGTCCCTTATAGTTCTAATTCCTTTCACTTTCACAAAACATTTTTAGTGCAAAATGCTTAAGAACAAGAACTCATTTCCAACAACAGCATAACTTATAACTGTGTGACATTACATAAGTTATTGTAGATACTAAGGAAGCCAACCAACAAAACTATTCTGACGTTCAAAATGACAAATTTTAATTGCGTGATTTCTTTTATATGAGAAATCCAAAATATAAATAGAGAGCAAAATAAAAGATAGATAATAGGATACAGAGATAGATATTTTTGCAAATAGGAAGGGAAGCAAGAGATGTAGGGATAAGAAAAAGAATTAAAATGCGTTATGTTATGTATTATGTTATGCACATGGACCCTCTCCCCACATAAATGTAATCATTATGTACTACAAATATGTACTAATAAAAATAAAAAATTTTAAATGACAAACTTAAACATGGGGTAATATTATTGTCTAGATTTATGTAAGATGCAGGTAGTCAACTACTGAAAATACTTGAGAAATTATGTTTGTTCAGATTATCTGTTAAGGGAAGGCTGGATAACAGACTGTAGTATATGCATTTTATATCAACCAAAAGATGATATCAATAAAACATTCCTTTAATGCTTCTCATCTTCATCCATGGAAGCAGGGTTCCTTACCTTAACAAATAATCTTTGTTAAAGTGGCTTCATACAGAATTGAGAAAATATCTGTGCTTCTTATCTTTAATACTAGTAGTCTTAACTAATAGATGATCCTGATTAAGCTTTGTCCACACTCTCAACATCTTATGATTTGGCAATTAAACAAAGTAACTTAATGATAATTTTCATTTTTAGTCTTAGATCTTCCAAAATTTTCTCTGATAGGCAGAAGCTATGTGATTCTGAGTATTTGGATATGAGAAAGGGACCTTGGAACCAAGATATTTAATAAAATCCAATCCTTCAAAATATGAAGATGAATTTTCCAAAATGCTAAAAACTCAGAGGGCAAACAACATTATCTCCAAATTAAGGTAAAACCTGAAAAGGCAAGTGGGTACATTCTATCTCCTTTGATACCATATCTCTCCCCCATTTTATGTCATTAGAATTTTAGGAGAGCTTAGTTTGCAAGGTTAGTACATTTGAGTGAGTTCTTGTAATCTTCAGAAGTCTGTAAGAAGGAAAATAACACTTTATAACAGAATTGGAGCTATGCGCAATCCAATCCCATACTGCTTTCTCACTGATTAATGAAATAACTCTGTAAAGACACTAAAAGCCAAGCTTTTTTGTTGTTATTTCACGTTCAACCAGACACTTAAGGCCATAAATAGTCAAACAAGAGTTCTTGATATATGTGAAATTTTCTTATGTTGAATTTTCCATGAGGTCTTCTCTGATCTTCCTACTTCTATGAATTCCTCTATATGTGATTCTCTGCCTAAGGTAAAACATGGAAGTATCATGTATGTTGGAGTGTCAGAGAGGCTTGGCATAAAACTGTACCTCTGTCACCTGCTTCAGAGAAGAGTTAATTAAACTTCCTTAATCATTTTTTTCTTATCTATGAAAACAGTATAACCTGCTTTTAAGGATCTGGAACCAGCCATGGTGGCACATGCCTGTAACCCCAGCACTCAGAAGACTGAATCAGGAGGATCACTGTAAGTTTAATGCTAGCTTTGGCTATCTAGTAAGTTCAAGACCAGCATGAACTACATAGCAAGACTCCATCTCAAAAAAAAAAGGAAGCTAGGAGAGGAATTGGTGTTTTCCATCACCCGTGTTATTATACTGCTTCCTGTCCCTCTTTATAAACCAATTGCAGTCAGAAATATAGATTTTTATATTATCAGAATATAAGGAAATGTTAGATAATATAATTTTATTGCTTGATTAAATGATGATTGGCATCTATAGGCCATTTACAAAGTTCTGTTTCATTTCCCCAACAGATGGATAGAGGTGAACCCTGAAAACTGAACTCAGCTAAGAGATTATCCTTCTGGGCTTCCTCAGTAGCCACACCCTGCAATTTCTGGTTGATGGTGACCTACACTGGAAAAGCCTGATTATTGTTCTCAGCTATATGGACCACAGTCTGAACACAGAGCTACTTACTCTTGTAGAACACATGATTCCTGGAGATGTTGCTGTTATCAGTTTTGCTGCCAAAATGCTTGTTGTCATGCTCACAGGAGACCACAACATCTCATTTGCCAGTTCTAATCCCATCCCTACTTCCCCTAAGCACCAATGACTTCTTCCTCTTCCTCTTAGCCATCACATCTTTGGACTGTTACCTGGTAATATTCCATCTGCTCGCTATGAAAACCTGATGAATGCTTATATCTGTTCCCAACAAGTGTTGGCCTCTGAGTTAGCTGGGTTCCAGTAGGTCTTTTGTTCCATCATTTTTATGACTAGCCTACCTCTCTGCAGCCCCAGTGGTACTGACTACTTTTTTAATGACAAATGGCTCTCTTTTGGGTACACCCACCTGCTTGAGCTGATGGCTTTTGTCTTCTCTTTATTGGCTTTAGAAGCTCAGTTTCCTATGCCTGCATCCTTACCATTGTTCCCAGGGTGTCCAAGCTGTCAACCAAAGGAGGGCATTTTCCACTTGCACCTCACATCTTACAGTGGTGAGCATCATCTGTGGCAGCTCCATCTTTCTCTGTATCTGTATTTAGAGGCTCAGTCCATGCTGCTCAACAAAGGTGCTTCTCTCCTGAGCCGTGTCACACCTCTCCTGATCCCATTCATCTTCAGACTACTACATGCAAAATGAAGCATGCACTGAGAGATGCCCTGAGGTAGCACATTGGGCCCACTGCTTGAAGGAAACCATGTGGATCACAAGTCAAAGGAAATATCCCTATTAAATTAAATATTAATTGATTTAATAAATTTATATAGAGACTAAATATTGTGGAAAATTTTTTATATGTGTTAGAAATTTAAAGGACTTGGGAAACACCCTGAACTTTCCTCAGCTAGTGAAAGAACAGTCTTTATAAATACACAATATGTAATATGGGATTTAACCTTCATTGTACTCCCTATAGTCTTCCTAATGTCTCCACCTCCACACAGGGAAGGCTGATCCAATTGGTCAAATTTCGGAATTCTGGTTCAGACACATCTCCAAGGTGGAATATCTGGATTCAAGAACATGCTTGAGTGTGTGGCCTCCTCACAGGAGACAGGTCCTCACATGCTGAATTACCCTTATCACTGCTCAGTCCCTCATTCCACACAGCAGTCAGGGCATGGCAGAGTACAGACAGTCTGAGAGCTTAGAGGAGAGTAAGGTATTCTGAGGCCTTCCAGATGGAGTGTGGGTTAAAAACAGGATCAACCAGAACCTCTGCACTGGGAAAACCAGGCCTCCTGTAATAATAAATCCTTCTTTAACTCTCATTTTTCATCATTCTTTATGTTATTCTGATAGGAATCACACAAGGAAGAATGCCAAGACTAGTGAAATATTTGGATATCCTTAATTATCAAATTAAAGTCCACCTAAATAGACTCCAATCATAAGGACAGTCATTCTTTAAGAAATAATATTATCTGATATTTTAGACACTATTCCAGCAGGGCCGGGAATACAGGGAGGCAAAGGAGAGGTCTAAGGCACACATTCTAAAAAAGGTACACAGCCTCCAGGGAAGACAAGTGCAGAGCAGGCTGTGTTCAAGCTTGTGTGTCAATGCCTGCTCACTATTGTACACAAAGCACCTCTGTTAGGGCAGCCTAACCTAGGCACTGCTGCTAGACTCAAGGTAGACAGAAGCATACAGAGGAGATGTGGCTCTTACTGTTATGTAGTTTATAGTATAATGGGGGTGGCTGACATCCATCCATCCATACATATATACATACATACACAAGGGTAAACTAATTTGGATTAAAGATCAGGGGAAATGCCTTTGAGGAAGTGATCTTTAATCTGAAGATTGACATTAAGCATGAGTTAGCCAGTGAAAAAAGTAGAAAAGAAACATTCCAGAGGTAGTGAAGGCTGTACACAATGTCTAGGAGTGAGAAGAAGATGAGAGAAATAAATTTAAATGGAGAATTTGAAAAATGAGGTAAGAAAGGTGAGTGAAGACCAGGTCAAACAGAACTTTATAATGTTTATATTGATTTTCCTCTTTTTTCAGGTTTTTTTTTTACTAGTATGTGTTTGTATTACATAAATATTACACTCCTTGAGGGGATGCAATGGAAATTCTCTGAAATATTTAATCAAGGGTGTGATCAGATCATATTTTAAAAGATCAAGTAGCTGTTGTGGGGACAGTTGATTACAGAGTGGTCAAAGTGAAGTGACTCACAGGATCAGTGAGGAAGCTATTTTATAGCTTCATTGAAGGATCTCGCTAGTTATGATTTCAGTGTTAACCATGGTAGGCAGGATAAGTACACAACTGACATATATTTTGGAAGCAGAGTTGATAAGATAAACACTTCCTCTGTCCAGGTCTTCAGGCTAATAGCACACCTAGGCTACTAGACAGAAGCCATAGCAGTTATCAAGCACTATGATATGAGAGGCAAGGGTTCCATGGAGAACAGAAAAGGGCTACCTCAAGAGGAAAAGGACATCAGAACCTTCCCAGGAGAACTAGCATTTCACCTGAGACTCTTGGGAAAAATACAGGTGAAGAAGGGATCTGTCAGTTTTCCTACAGCAGGAGTTGCAGGTGCAGACTCAGAGATATTTTGATATCTCTAGGAAACACTAGGGAGTAATTCTAGGACACTCATGTTCTAGATGGCTAAAAGCTCCAGTCACCAAAAATTGATTATGACTCAAAACAATAAAGAAGCGCTGGACAAGGAGTTTTACCTACTAAGTAGGTCTTCTCAAGCAGACTGGTATATTAAGTCACTTCTTAGATTCTCAGATTATTGGCTCTGCTAACCTGGGGGGGTCAATGCTTTGGGGGACCAATAAAATCCTTCTGCCTCCTCCACAGTTTCTTCATAGCCATGATCACTTCTTTGTTTCTCAGAGTATAAATGGCAGGGTTCAGCATTGGGGTGACCATTGTGTATAGCACAGAGATTCCCTTGTCCATGGGGAATGTCCGAAAAGGCCTTGCATAGATGTAGATGCAAGGCACAAAGATTAAGGTCACCACAGCAATGTGAGAGACACAAGTGGATAGGGCCTTGCTGCGAGCCTCTTGTGAGTGGCTTCGAAGCATCACTAGTAGTGCAGTGTAGGATCCCAGCAACACTAGAAAACACATCAGGGTGACCAGGCCATTGTTTGACACCATCAGAATCTCTAAAACAAAGGTATCAGAGCACGCCAATTTGATCAGCTGAGGCACATCACAGTAAAAGTTGTCCAGCTTGTCAGGCCCACAGAATGGCAGCTGGATAGTCAAGGCAACCTGTACAATAGAGTGGATGAAGCCTCCCACCCAGGATGCTGCCATAAAGAGCCCACAGACTGTCTGATTCATGATGAGCGTGTAGCGCAGGGGCTGGGAAATGGCAACATAGCGATCATAGGCCATGACAGTCAGCAGAAAGATCTTGATGCCTCCAATGAAGTGGAAGAAGAAGAGCTGGGTCAGGCAGGCACCAAAGGAAATGGTGGGGGTTCCTGAGAGTAAGTCAACCAGCATCCTAGGTGCAGTGATGGAAGAGTAGGAAAAGTCCAAGAAAGAAAGATTGGCTAATAGAAAATACATGGTTGTGTGCAAATGTATATCAGTGGTCACTATGACCACAATAAGGAGGTTTCCAGCTACTGTCATGAGATACACAGCTGAGAAAACAATGAAGAAGAGGAAACGAAGCCCCCATACTTGAGAGAGTCCCAGGAGGACAAATGCTGTTACCTGGGAATGATTTGCTGGATTCATCTGTTTGGTATGACCTAGTAAATGAACCTGCCAAGAAATTGAACATATTTAGCAAGGCATCAGCAAAGCTATCAGAAATAATTTCCTCTTCTCATTCTGAGGATGTTCTTCTATTCATCTACTATGAGAAGAATGTTTTTAAGTAGTTCTATAAACCACTAAGAATGTGAATGTCACACACTAATGTGATAAATACCAGGGGCATGAAAGTCAGGATAGCACAATATTTCTGGCTTATGAAAATCAAAAGTAATCAGCTCTCAAAAATTAACATGTAAAGAAAATATTGCTAAAGTGAAATGATTTTAATTCTGCCAGTTACTAGTTGTATTAACAGCAATAATCCCCCCAAGTTCTCTAAGCCTCATTTCCCTCGTCTGGTATAAAATTAAACAAAATGTCCTCGACAATTCCTAAGTTTTAATATTTTATCCGGCTTGTGGCTTTGATTTAGAAAAGCTGATGAACTCCCACATCTAACACTGAGACATAGTTTCCATGGGATAAAACAATAAATATTAAGTTGCCTATAAGACTTTTTATTTTAGCCATTTTCTTTTGTCAATGGGACAAAATACCTCATATCCACAAATTAAGGGAGGAAAGGTTTATTGTGGCTCACAATTTGTAGAAATTTCAGTCCAGAGTGGACTGGCACCAAGGCAGGACAACATGGCACAGGGTCATCATGGAGAAGATGCTGCTTATGGCATGACCATGGGGGAAGCAGAGTGTCTCAAGGGAGGACCCAGGAAGGGAGATAAACCCTTCCAGGCCACCTCTCCAGGGTCCCACCTCTTCTGACCAGACTCCACCTCCTAACAGCAAGTCAGCTATGAGCCCCCATAATCCAATCACTTCCCAAAGCCCCACTATAAGCATATGAGGCTCTCGAGGGACATCTAAATAATAAACCATAATAAACCATAATACTCTGTACCTGGCCCCCAAAGACCAATGAACATCTCTTTAAACAAAATAAATTTAGTCCATCTCTAAGAGCTGCCAAAGTCCTAACCATTCCAGCATCACTGAAAATTCCAAGTCCAAAGTCTCCTCTGAGACTCAAAACAAACCCTTAGTTGTATGAGCCTGTAAATCTCAAAAAGACATTCCCATCCGAAAGGGAGGAATAGTCTGATAGAAAGCAGTAGGGCTAAAGCAATACTGAAACCCAGCAGGGCAAACATTAAATCCTGTAGTTTCATGTTCAGGACTCTGGAACATTGTGGTGACAAGACATGAATTCCAAATGGCTTGGGCAACCCACCCCTATTATATTGCAGTTGGTTGTTATATTGCATGGTTTCTTTCTTAGGCTGGCTTAGCCTACTCCTGTGGCTTGCCTCAACTGTACTAAGTTCCTGGCTTCTTCAACTTTCCCAGATCTCCACTGCACTTTAAGCTTCACACACTGCCCTCTCAGAGGCACCCTGCCTGGCCTTCCAGACCTTTTTTTGAAACCTGGGTGAAAGCCTCCATGACCCCACAACTCTTGCATTCTGCATTCCTGTAAAAGAAGCAGCATGTAGATGATGCCAAGGTCTGCCACCAGCTCCAGCAGTAGCCAAACTCTTCTGCATCATGGCTGCAGGGGTCTTTATGTAAATCCCTCAATAGCTGAGCACTGTGAACAGAATCCTAGGAAACCAGTTTCCTAAACAGTCTTTCTCAAGCAGGGTGCCTTGGGGCTCTCTTCTCAAAGCCAAATCTTTCACCTTTCCATCCTTGACTCTATGAAGGGTAGGGTTTTTCAATTTTCTCCCATCCTTACAAAGCATCCTTCATATTGTCCCAGGGTGAAGTACTTGGCTTCTTTTTAATACAAATCTTTTCAGAAAACAAGCTCTCCTGTGCACCAATTTTACAGGCCTGGACTACAGGAGCTTCCTTTCTAGTGAAACTCAAAATTTTTAAAATCATTCACCTGTGCTGTCTGCTTTTGATTTCCCAGTACAAACCTGGCTAAAATCAGCAAGTACTATATGTGCTACAGCCTGAACACTGAACTGAACTAAAATTTCCTATACCTGATTAATTAGTCCACCATTCTTAATTTCAGTTTCCTGTAAAGTCTCGGGACAGGAATGAAACGTGGACAAACTTTCCAACAGAAAATAACACATATGATCTGGAGTACAAATGTGAAAGGAATCCTTCTTCCCAAGTGAAAGCTCTTGAGCCTTGTCTTTACTGGCTGCAGACTGTCAGCACTCTGGTCTTCTGAGATTCAATGAGAATCTCTCATCAAGCTGGGCTCACAGAATTGTAGAGCTGCTTCTATAGCCAGCATCTCCAGCCAGCATCTCCAATCCTTTCCAAGACTCTTCTATGAACTAGTTCCAAAGACTTCTGAACCACATGGTCAGGTAGCATGACAGCAATGACCACATTTCTCTGGTACTATAATTTGTCTTAGTTACTTCTTTCATTGAAGTTGCCCTCTGGGAGAGGTTAGGAAATATATATATGCATATATATGCATGTTTTAGAAGAATGCTAAAATCATAGGAAAGACAACAAAATAGAAAACATTGCTCCCACACTCTATAAGGATATAATGAAGAACTGATGTTTTCTCTAAAATTAGATAAGAAAATATGAGAAAGAGAAACCTCCCTGTCTTGTGGCCCTGGGGAACCCAAAGAAACTACAATCCCTGGGAAAATATAGGGGAAGGCAAATAAAATTAAACCATCTCCAAAGAGTTTAAGTGTCAATGCACATTACCCAAAGAATAATGTTTTATTCTAATGGGAAACAACAAAAGGAGGTTATAAATATTAATTGAAAAACAAATATTTTTTTGGTATCAGGGATCGAACTCAGGACCGTGTGCTTGCAAGGCAGGCTACAGCACCACTGAGCTAAATCCCTGGCCCCTTAACTGAAATTTAAATGAAGAGCTACCTCAACATTTGGAAACTTTTAAAATTAAGGGAACTTGTAGAAACACTACAATGAAAATTACAAAACATTGCCAAAAGACAATAAAGATGACAAAAATAAGTGGAGAAATGCTACAGACTTTGTAAGGACATGCATAATAATAAATAATGAATACAGTTAACAAGTAATGAACATAAATATTGTTTTGGGAAATTACTAAGATGATGTATATATGTGCATAATAAACTTATTTATTCCTTACAACTTAACAGACACTATTACTACTCCAATTATAAAATAAAAATTGAGACACAGAGAATCTGAGTAATTTGGCTTAGAATCTGACCTAAAAAAGTACAAATGTGGAATTAAATTCAATCATAAATAGGCACTAGATTCTTTGGTGGACCATGAGAACATTTAGATGCTATTCATAAATTATTTTTATTGAATATCTATATTTTTATATAGTTGGAATGTATTTGTACATTAAACCTATTATTTTAGAGGTATTATTGCTCAGAAAGAATCTAAAGTCCTTACTGTATTTCTATGGTAGATCACTCTATAATCAGTTCACAAGAATTGTACATTAAACTCTTGAGCCTGTTCATCCATAACTGCCCAGAAGTACAGAAGGTACAGGGGACAGGTCTGAGATTGCTAGAGTCCCTGGGCAGAAGATAGACTTCAAATTATTAAGTACATGTCCCTTCACTTTTCACAGATAAAAATGGAGTGCTCAAGGAAAAGAAAAATTCTATTTCCTGATGATCTCCTAAGAGAAGTAACAATCTTATTGTAAAGTAATACTTATCAGGGATGAACTCCATCCACACTCACACTTAAAATCAGCTTTTTAGAGTCTCAGTATGTAAACAGAAAACCAAAGACGACCACTTGAAGAAATCTCTGGTAAGAGGGCAAATTAATAAAGCTTTCAAGAAAATTTCAAGGAAACAGAGATGATGCAGAAAATAAAAGGAAAGTTTAAAATGTATAATGGGGGTGGATATGATCCAGATATGTTATATGTATGTATGAAAATGCCAGAACAAAACTCATTACTCTATAGAATCAATATGCACTAAGAAAAAAGTGTAATATTCTCAGACAGACACAAGAAGAAATAATTTCTATAAATGAAGAATAGAATGATGTAAAAACTATCAATCAGTTACCAACAAAGGACTCCTGTACATAAAAAAAAATTGATAGCCATAACAAAACTTTCTATAAGAAACACAGAAAATCAAGTCAAAAAACTTTCCCATGAACAGCAGAAAATGATGAAAGGAATATATGAGAAAGTACAAAAGTCATAGAATCAAATTAGGAATCTCAACATTAAAGAAGCCCAGAGAGACAAAAGAGGAGAGGAACTTAATGGATCAAAGATCTAAATGTTAAAACAGAAGCACTTCACCTTCTGGAAGATAAAATAAGTAAAACTCTTAAAAACATGGCCATAGGCA
The DNA here is from genome assembly GCF_053883595.1 of Heterocephalus glaber. Lineage (NCBI taxonomy): Eukaryota > Metazoa > Chordata > Mammalia > Rodentia > Bathyergidae > Heterocephalus > Heterocephalus glaber. The sequence continues at coordinate 3,324,937 of NW_028258295.1, read as the reverse complement.
AGGACATTCTGAAGACAATCACAATTGCAGAAGAACATCAAGGATCCACAAATAGGATCATATCAAATTAAAAAGCTTCTTCCTAGCCAAGGAGTGAGAAAATTAAAGCCACAACTTATAGAATGGCCAAAAAAATTACCAACTATTCCTCAGACAGAGGACTAATATCTAGAATATATAAAGAAGGCAAAAAAAAAAAAAAGAGCTAGACTCCACAAAATAAAAGATACAATCAAAAAAAATGGGCAACTGAGCCGGGGATTTAGCTTAGTGGTTTCGCTGCCTGCTGCGTGAGCGCAAGGACCCAAGTTTGATCCCTGGTACCAAAAAAAAAAAAAAAAAAATGGGCAACTGAAATGAATAGACATTTCTCAGAAGAAGTACAAATGGCCAATAAATACATTAAAAATTTTTCGTCATCTCTGGCTATCAGAGAAATGCAAATTAAAGCAACACTGAGATTCTGTCTTACTCCAGAAAGAATGGCCATCATCAAGAAATCAAATAATAACAGATGATTACATGGGGAAAAGGGAACCCTTCTACATTGTTGGTGAGAATGTAAACTAGTCCAACCACTATGGAAATCAATATAGAAATTCCTCAAAAAGCTAAAACTAAAAATTCCATTTGACCCAGCTATTCTCATAGATACCTTCCTAAAAGAGTTAAAAGCATCATATTACAGTGATATTTTCATAGCTATGTTTATAGCAACATAAGTCATAGTAGCTAAATCTTGGCAAAGGCCTATATGTCCACCAACAGATGAATTAATTAAGAAAATGTGTTATTTATTTATTTTTTTAATGAATTAAAAGTTTAATTCTGAACCATTTTTATAACCATATTTTCTCTTAAGCATCCTATTACAGCAGGTTACAATGACTTTGGGATAAAAGGCAACTGGTAAACTGTCCAAAACAAGGTTCCAAGTAACACCTCACTGAGTACCCTACCCACACATATCCCAAATAAAGTTTCTGATCCAAAACATGAAATAGATCTTCCTGCTTATTTTTAGCATATTAAAAAGGAAACTTGGACCATTTCTATTTGTCTATTTTATACAAAAAGGCTACACAATGTTACACTTTCTTCAGATTACAATTAGTGATTATGAATTAGTGTTCTACACCATTACTCAATTCTTAAAAATTAGAAATCACTGAGGCAGTATTCACTATAACATAACACTACAAGAGACTTAAAACTAACAGTTACTGAAAAAAAAAAAAAAGAAAGAAATTAAAGAGCTACTTCAAAGCAAGCAAAGTCAGTACCATTACAGATTATTTTTAAAAAAACAAAACTTTTTTAACAAGCGAGGCTAGGGTTTGATCAATTCCATCTTGTGATCCATTCTTGTGCATTCTTCACTTCTCGAGTCACTCCCCAAATCCATATGTATTGTTACTCGACCAAAAAGGACCAGAACAAACAGTTTACTTCAAGTGTTCCCATAGGAAACTCACATGGTTAGTGTGTCAGGCACTTTCTGAGATACCAGCCCACCCTCGAGCCCTCCGCAAGAAAATGTGTTATTTATGCACAATGGAGTGCTACTCTGCCACAAAAACATGAATAAACTTGAGTGGTTTGTCTGAAAATGGTGCTGTTTGAGATAATAATGTTAAGTGAAATAAATCAGATACACAAGCTTAAAAATCATGTAGTTTCTCTTATATGAAAAGCTCAAAATATAAATAAAAAGAAAAGGGAAATGTAGATAATAGGGAGATAGATCTTTTGTATATGGGAAGGGGACCAAGAGATGGTGGGAGGTGGAGAGAGGAAAGGGAATGACAAAAGAATTGAGATGTTATATACATGTACTAACACCACAGTAGGATTCTGATCATTGTATACTGCAAACATGTACTAATGAAAAATTAAAATTGAAAACAGAGTTAAAGAAAGGGGCACTCTGTTAAGTGAAAAAAGCCTCACACAGAAAGCCACGAATTGCATGTTCTCTTTCATATACAGAAACTAAAAATGTAGACCTGAAACAAGAATAGTAATTACTAGGTATTAGGAAGAAGGTGGAGGAAGAGAAAAATGGATCTTGCATTGCCAGATATGTAAGAGTATAATATATTTACAGCAATGAAAATAATGTATTATTATTATTATCAAAAAGGGCAAATGAAAAGAGGGGAAAGGTAGTTGGATTTAATCAGTGCACACTGTATACATTTTTGGCAATACCACACTAAATAAAAATAAATGTGCAAATAAAGCAGAACTAAAGGATAAAGAGCTCTAGATTTTTTTCTCTTTTTTTGTTTTTTGTTTTTTTGTTGTTGTTTTTGTTTTTAGACATGGTCTTACTATGTGATCCAGGCTGGCCTTGAACTCACTATGTATCTCAGGTTGGCCTCAAACTTGAGGCAGTCCTCATGCCTCAGCCTCCAGGATGCTGAGATAACAGGTGTATGCCACCACATCTGGCCAGATCTCTAGATTAAAAGAGTACTATGAATGTTTATCACAACAAACACATAAATATTCAAAGTCATGTCATTATAAATGTTCAGAATGCTTGATTAGGTTCCTAAGACTTCCACAGGCTTAAAATACATAAGCCCACAAAAAGAATACAAATCAGAAAATCTTTGGCTTCTTATCAGCAACACTGGATGCAAGCTCAACAGAAAAATATGTTCAACATTCCCGTATAAAATAACTTTCATCTTGAAATTGTAAAATTGATCAAAATAGAAAAAAAAACATTTCAGACACTCAAAGTCTCAGAAAAATTTTCAGGAATCCACTGATGGATGTGTTTTAACAAGATGAAGTGACTCAAGAAAAAGGAACGTAAGTACAAGAAAGTTACTCCAACTCAAGAATATCACCTATCTAGGACCAATGAACACAGAAGTGAACCTGCAGCATTGCTCAAAACTATCTCATCATTAACATTAGTCAGTAAGCAAGGTGATGGATATGTCAGTTAGCTTGGTTAAATCATCCTACATTATATGCTTACCTCAAAGTCACACATTACTCACCACAAATGTATTAAATAACATTTAATTTTAAATAACATTTATTTTTTTAAAAAAAACAGACAGAAAATGTCCACTAAAAGAGAAGTCGAACATATTTCTGAACACAACTCAAAAGATCTGGCCTTGTCCTTTAAAAGGCAGCATCTCACTAGAAAATTCAGATTGCTCACTTTACTCAAAGGTGCCAAGCTTATAAGAAATAGATGAATTCCTTGGAACATACAACCTACCAAAACTGAATCAAGAAGAAAAAGAAGGCCCAAAAAGGCCAATAACAAATAGGAAGTATGAAACAGTAATCAAAAATATTCCAGCAAAGAAAATCTCCAAACCAGATGATGTCACTGATGAATTATACCAAATACTCAAAGAAGTACTAATACCAGTCATTCTTAAACTATTGCAAAAAACAGATGGGGAAAACTTACAAACTCATTCTGTGAGGCTAGAATTATTCTGATATGAAAACTACACAGACTCTGCAAGAAAACTACACACCAATACACATTTTTAATAGGCATGCAAAAATCCTCAGTAAAATTTGACCAACAAAATTCAACAGCATATTAAATAGACCATATACCATGATTATATGGGATTTATCCCTAAGATCCAAGCATGACTCAGCATACACAAATCAATGTGGTACAACACATTAAAAAACCGTGGACTCAAAAGACAGAAACACCTCACATTTGCAGAAAGAGCATTTAATAAAGTTCAACAATGCTATAAATTTTTAACTTCAATAATACATTAGCCACAATGCCAAATAGCAATTTTTAAGGAATCTTACAGGATATTTTTAAACTCTTCCAAATCAGAAATATGCCAAAAGCCAAGAATATTTTTAAAAATTAAAGTGAATCTTGAATTGTTAGTATTTTTGTTTGTTTGTTTGTTTGGTACCAGGGATCAAACTTGGGTCCTTGCACCTGCAAGGCAGGAGGCAGAACCACTGAGCTAAATTCCTGGCCCTTGAACTGTTAGATATTTAAAGTATAATATATTTACAGAAAAGAAAGTATTCTATTGTTAACATAGAAAAGTACAAATGGAACAAGATACATGCACACATACTATATTTAAGAATTTATCATAGGATAAAAAAAGAGCCTCAAATTAGTAGACAGAGCAGACTACTGAACTAAGAGTTTCTAACAAACCTGGTTTGTTTTAGAAAAAATAATTTTTGATTTGCACACATTGTATACTAAATTTAAATTCCAAGTGGATTAAACATTTAAATGACATATAAAACAAACACGCTTACCTAAAGTCAATATGAACAAGAAAAGTAAACATTTTTAATATATTCAGGATATCAAAGCAGCCACAATAGTGCAATTAAAGACACTCATGAAAAGTGACTTCCAGAACTGTTTCAGAAAATGGCAAGAATAACAAGATGTGTTGTTGAAAGTGAAGTAGAGTACACTGAGGGGCATTAATGGCAATGTGTCTTTTACAGTCATAATTTTTTTAATTTTAACATTCACAGTATTTTTGATGACACTGCATTTTACATACTCCACAACTTCTCTCTCCAACTGCCTAAAAAATGTATAGCAGGAACTATTGCAATTGATAGATGAATGATAAATGCCCCTTACTATCTATAATGTGATAAATCCATGACTTCATTCTTTATTGAATCATTGAGTGTTTCCTTCTCCCACCAGCCCATAAGATCTCAAATGTAGATTGTGTCTTATTTATTTTTCCAAACCAGAATATTAAATGCAGTGAATACATAATGAGAAATCAAAAATACTTGCTGAATGAGTGAATAGAATTCTGGTATTGGTCACTGACCACAAGCAAAGTATGTAGGTGTATTCTCTCCCCGTGACCACCCACTTAGTAGGTCTTGCATCTTCACCTGTGTGCTAAGTCACACAACTGATTAGCAAATTATTAAAGGAATCACTCAAAGGCATCCACCAACTCATTCATTCAGTTATCTAACCAGTCCTAATATTTACAGGGCAAAAGTGCAAATGGAGATCAACCTTAATACATGAGTCCTTAAATTTAAAGTTACAACTCAAACTGTTAAATGAAATACTTTGTTGCTCAATTGATGAATACACCTGCATAATGCTCAGAAGACTGTTTGATTGTCAAATTCTTGGTTACCTAGGTCTGCTCTGGAATGTGAACAGATGTGAAGAAAGAATTTGGTCTTCCTTGTTTTCTTTTCACCCCTGGTTCCATGCAGTGTCTCCATTCTAGGCTCATGTACCCCAGTTTGAAAATTCAAGATCTGTCTCCTGCCCTGCCATTCAGAAAACAAGTTAATCCTTGGCTATCTCTCAGGCATAGAAAGAGTCATACTCATAGCAACACTCACCCTTTGGGGAATAGTTCTGCTGGAAGTGGGGTTAGGGCCATTTGGGAAAGTCAGTGGGGCTGGGAAGCTCCAGGTGGTCATTTCACGTGGCCACTCTGACATCCTGCCTCATGAAAGGAAATGCTAAGAGAGGGCCTTGCATAGCAATCCTCTTAGCCTGGGTATGAAAATGATACTGCATCCAACAAAGGGCTGATTTTACACAAAACTGTGTTTTCTATTATATTTTTACCTCAATGTATTTCAAGGACATTTGAATAAAAATTAAAAGATATTTTAAAATAAAGAATTAAATACCATAACAATATAGAAGATAGGAAAAGTGGGTAAAGTACTGAGAATCACTTTTTTTAGTTTAGCATTATGAAACTCTTCAATTCCAATGAGAATAATTTAAGTTTGTGCTGTTTAATACAGTAGATCTTAGCCACATGTCAGAAAACAGAATTGAAAAATGACATTCTCTTCAATAGGGTGTTAAAAAAATTAGATATGCACATCCAGAAGAATAAAATTGAATCCTTATCTCATACCATATACCAAATCAACTCAAAATGGAATAAAGATCTACATACAAGAACAAATCCTATGGAACCACTGGAAGAAAACCTAGAGGATAAACCACATTACAGTGATCTAACCAGTGATTTTTGGATTTGACTCCAAAAGTTCAAGAAACAAAAGCAAAAATAGACCAAGAGGATTACATCAAACTAAAAAGCTTCTGTACTGCAAAGAAAACAATTAATAGAATAGAAAGACAATGTACAAAATGAAGGAATATATTTGCAAACCATCATATGATAAGGTGTTAATATCCAAAATATATAAGGAACTTACACGATTCAAGAGAAAGAAAATAAATGACCTGATTTTTAAAAGGGGGGGGAAAACTGAATAAACATTTCTCAAAAGAAGACATGCAAATCACCAACATATATATATATGAAAAATGCCCAACAACACTAATCCTTAGAGAACTGCAAATTAAAATCACAATGAGATATCACCTCACACCAGTCAAAATGGCTATAATACAAAGGGCAAAAGAGAAGTGTAGGGGAAGAGAAAAGAGAACCCTTATACACTGTGGGTAGGAATGCAAGTTAGCAAAACCGTTATGGTAAAACTGTATATGTAAGTTCCATGAAAAGAAATAGAATTGCCATATAATCCAATGATCTCATTTCTGGATACTCATATCCAAAGGATTTGAAGTCAGTATGTTAGAGAGAGAGCTGCACTTCTGTGTTCATTGCAGCATTATTCATAATAACCAAGTTACAGAAGCAACCTAAGTGTCCATCAAAGGATGAATGGATAAAGAAAATGTGGTGTATACACACTCTGGAATACCTTTCAACCTTTCAAAGAAGATTCTGTCATTTACAGCAACATAGATGAACCTAGAGAATGTTTTGTTAAGTGAAATAAGGCACAAAGATCACATGTTCTCATTTATCTGTGGAATTAATAGCAGTTGAACTCAGAATAGCAAGATGGTTACCAGAGGTTAAGGAGGGGGAAGAATGGAGACAGGCTGGCCACAGATTACAAAGTTTTAGTTATACAGGAGTAAATTGTTTGATATCCATTTCATGGCTCTGTGACTATAGTTAAGAATTTCATATCATATATATATTACATATATAATCACTTTTACCCAATACATACATACAATTATAATTTGTCAGTTTATAGTAAAAATTGAAAGTTAAATTGAATTTAAAAATCATGCATTTTTTGTTACACTGGCCATATTTCAAATGTGTTTAAAAATACCACATGGCAAGAGGCTAATGTGTTGGTCAGTGCAGATATAAAACATTCCATTGTAACAGAAAATTCTAAACAGTACTAAAAAATCTCAAGCTCCATTTCAGTGACCTCCAAGGCTAGGTGTGTTGTGATGATATGGTGTCACATATTTTTCTCTGTCTTTTTTATACTAAACATAAATCATATTCTTAAGTAAAATAAACAGGACACACATGTATATACATCGAATAGTTTCTGTGGTGTGAGAATCTGAAAGTGTAAATGTGGATCAAAATGTATAATAGATAATATGAAACAGGAAGAAAAGGCCCAAAGGGAACAGGGAAGTAGAAGTGTAGGGAAAAGGAAAGAAGGGAAAGGAAAAAATATGAGAAAAGGAAAAAACGGAAACAAAGTTTTTGTAAATAGGGAGGAGTGGAGGGGTTGAAAGGAGGGCAAGGGGAAAAAAATAAGAACTAAGATATATCATGTAAAGGTAAAAATTCCCAATGATGAATGTCATCATATTGTATACCTAAAATGTACCAATAAACTTAATGAATAAAAACAATAAATCATAATATAGGCAAAACTTGTTCCTGATAAGAAATATTTTGTAAGATAGACCATAAATCCTGGAAGTACTAGAGAAAATGTCCTGACTAGGCCACAAGAAAACACACTAGTTAGGATTCAACAGCTTCACAAAAAAACCTATACTTGTAGAAACTACATTAGAAAACCTAGATTCTATTTCTGGCTTTGCACTAAAATATATGTGGCTTTTGCAAATTTATTCAATCTCTCTCAAATTTAGTATTCCTATGTATAAAATGAAACTGCTGAAAATATGCCCAATTAACCTCACAGATATTTGTTTTAAACTGTATATCCTTTTATTGGTACATTTTAGGTATACAATATAATGACATTCATCACTGGAAATTTGCACCTTTACATACTCTCTTGGTTCTTATTTTTTCCCCCTTCCCCTGCCCTCCCTTTAACCCCTCCATCCCTCCCTATTTACAAAGGTTTTGTTTCCTTTTTTCATTTTCTCATATTAATTCCATTCCCTTCTTTCTTTTCCCCTACCCCTCCCACTTCCCCTTCCCCTTTGCCCTTTTTCTTCCTATTTCACATTATCTATTTTACCTTTTAATCCTTATTCACACTTTCAGTTTCTCACACTAGAGAAACTATTCGGTATTTACACATGCTCACAGATATTTTAAATATTAAATAATCTAAAATACAAAAAATATACGGCATGACCCTTTTTCAGCTTCTGTGTGTGTTAAAGCAATTTATGACTACAGATAGGACTAAAGTAGGACAGAGAGAATTCACTCGAGTTTATCATGCTCAAAAACTGCCTTTTAGTCAACAGAGTTTCACAGCAATATGCCTTATTAGTAGAAGTGTCAATGTAGATTTTAGATTTTTAACCAGAATAGAGGGTTTTTCTTCAATATACATTTTTAGGTATAATTCTCTACATCATGTGTAAATTTTCTATTTCACCCAATTCAATGATCAAGTAACCTCAGAATATTTTGTGTAAAGCAGAAAGTACTAGCAACAATAATAATAAAATTACTGAAGATGTCTACTTTCTTTGATCATAAGGAAATGGATACTTGTATAATTGTGAATAAAGTAAAAATTTAAAATAAATTTAAAATGTGACAAACTTAAATGTGATAAATCTCTCTGCGATTATATACAAAGTGTTGTTGGGAAGAGATTTTCCTGCTTGGAGGACTGAAGATTGTGTTTCTTTCATCTCAGGACCTCTACATCTGGCAGCTAAGAGGGGATCAACAACCCTAACTTTTGCTTTCTAGACAAAAGCCAACTTTCCTAGAGAAGGTAGCACATGCCTCAGAGCCCAACATATCTGTACAAACCCTAGAATCTGCTAATTGTGAATATTTGGACAAATCTCTAATTTCTCTGATCTAATGTGCAAAATTTAAGCAATAGTGCTGACATTGTAGTTTTTTTAAATTGTAAAATGACAGTAGTAGCACCTGGGAAGGCTGGGCTAAGTGTGAAATAAAGGAAGGTAAAAAACCCATTTGGCCTGTGTCTGGAAAAATCCTAGGTAGTAGTATCTTGAATATAAATACACTTATGGCTATATCTTGAAATTTGGAAACGATATTTAGCTGTCGAAATAGGATGGAAAGGAGATGATGAATTTCAAAGGGAAGGGACAGGTAGAAGATATGTGGAGATGTGACCATGGAAAGCAAACTCAAAATGTTCATTTTGAAATAGAAATTGGGTATGAGATGATATTGAAAAAGTAGACAAAGGACAGAATGTGTCATCAACTTTAAATGTCAAGTTAAGAAGTCCCTATTTTAGATAGTGTTTCTGAGCAAGGTAGTCAAGACTAGACTTTAGTACTAACCAGCCATGACATTAGAATTTTCAATTTAAGGAAAAATTTGGGGGATTAACCCTTAGCTACTGGAACTACTACATATATTTAAATCTTTGATAAATTACTTCATTTAAGTGAACATGTATTTCTTCTTAGAGAGGAGAAACAGTCTAAATTTAATTGTTTTCTACATCATGGAAGTGAAGAAACTGAATCAGGATAAGCAGCCTGCATTGTAAAGTCACTCAGAATGAGGACCAGACAGGTATGATGACACACGCTGTGTGCTCAGGGTGAGGCAGTGGCACCCCAGGACTAAACTCCATCCAGTGTGTTCTTCCAGCAGAAAATTTCAACCTCGAAATCTCCAAATGAATGAGAAAAAGCTAAAGATGCAAGTCACTCACCTGGAGCTTCCCATTGAAGATATTCCTGTCACAATCATATATATATATAATTGGGTCAAGTCATTGAAGAGGGCAAAGATTTTATTGCAGTTGGCAGATTCTAGCACACAGGGATTATTGACAGAGTAGGTAGATGGTAAATGCAGGGCAGGCAGATCTGTGGTGCACTCCTAAGACAAGTGTCTCTGGGGACCAGCCCAACCCCGAGGACAGAAGCATGGAAGGGCAATGACCCAAGTAAATCATCCCCATAGGACAAATTACGCCCTCACCACATCACAGCCCAGGAGTTCAGAGATGAAATTTGTGATTACTTGTCTCCAAAATTCTTTGTTCCTATCTTTCTCTTGTGTTCAATTTTACAACCACAACAAATTACTATGTGAATTAAAGATTTAAATGCAGAAACAAGGAAAAAGAAAAGATTCCCTAGGAATGTAGGAATCCAGCCAACTACTTCAATTCTCTGATCTTTTTTATTGAACCCCAAGTTTTGCCCATGCTAGTAATCTTCCCTAGCACTGAGCTATGCTCCCAACCTATACTAATAGTTTTTTTGCACAATTATCTTAAGATTTTGTCATTTAAATAGTTGCTAAATTTGATGCATATTAAAAAGGTAAATTGTATATAGCACAAAATCCTCAAACTTACTGATGTCTTAGAAACAATCCCTCAGAGATATGCAAGTTCTAAGGAATGCTTCTATGATTTTAAGAAAAGTTTTAAAGAAAATTTGTTCTTAGTTTAGGTATTTCACCACATTCTTGGCACCAATAAATATTATCAATTTTTACAGCATTTTCCATTGTTTTCTACAATTCTTTTTTTTGGTAGTGGGGATTGAACTGGGGACCTTGAGCTTGCAAGGCAGGCGGCAGAACCATTGAGCTATATCCCCAGCCCAACTGTTTTCTAAAATTCTAATTTTAAAGTACATTTTTTCCATTAAGTTTATTGGTACATTTTAGGTATAAAATACAGTTACATTCATCAGTAGGATCTTGTACCTTTACATGATGTATCTTGGTTCTTATTTTTTCCCCTTCCCCTGCCCTCCCTTCACCTCCTCCACCCTTTCCTATTTGCAAAGACTTTGTTTCCATTTCTTTCCTTTTCTCATATTTTTTCTTTTCCCTTCTTTCCTTTCCCCTACCTCTCCCACTTCCCCTACTCCTTTAGACCTTTTCTTCCTATTACACAATATCAATTATACATTTTTAAAATTACAATATCAAGATCTGGGAGACATTACCACAGATTTTACAGAATTCAAAAGGATATAGAAAGCATATTACAAAAATCTTTTTTTTGAAATAAATTTGAAAACTTCTAAGAAGTACCTTGGAAGACAAATTAATGAAACTAACTCTGGAGGAAATATAAAATTTGAATAGCACCTATTAAAGAAAGTATATTCCTAGCTTGAAAACCTACCTATATGACAACAACAGGCTCATATACATTTTAACTGATAAATTATATCAAACATTTAAAGCAGAAAAAAGAAGGAAAACTTCTCCCCTCATTTTAGGAAATTAACATTGTGCTAATACTAAAACTGGATAAAGATAATAGAAGAAAAAGTATAAACATAGATTGAAATTTGCTTAAGAAAACAAACTCTTAGAAGTCAGATCTGGCAGGATGTAGAAAGTGGTTTTAGAGTTGGAGCATTCCCGCTTGCACGGACCTTGCAGACCCAGCCCTCGAAACGGCGAGCACTCCTCCCGACGCAGTTGGAGAGTTCCGCTTGCGTGGACCATGCAGATCCAGCCCATGCCCCGGCAGCAATCCACTGGATTCCCACACACACACACACACACCCCGCTCCTCTGGCCTCTTGGCTGTACTGACATCTGGTTCCACACTACAAAGACACAGAGGACACCGGACCACCAGACCGCTGTACTGGGTAACTTGGAGCGATCATCACCTCCCATCGGAATAGGGACTATCTTCAGGGGAAGAGCAGCTGGAACCTGCAGTACAACCCTGCAGAGTTCAACCCTAAAGGAGGGCAGGGAGATTTGCAGCCAGAAATCTGCCCGAATCTCACGGGTCAGCGACTGGCTTGCTGAAACTCATTGACATATCTGCACACTGCTAACCATGTTGTCTATTGTGACAACAAAGACACACCCTGAAAGAGGCCCTTCAATTCTATTTTTTTTAATTCCAAAATTAGTATTATTGGTTTGTTTCTTTTTCCTCTTTTCTTTTTTTTTCTTTTTTTCTCCTACTTTTTACAAATTTTAGTTTTTCTCTTCTCTTTTTTCCTTCTTTCTTTTCCCTATCCTTACTCTCTCTATTACACTCACTCTCTTGCTGTCCCATATTGTTCATCTCCCTTTTTGTCCCTGTTCTGGCCCTCATTCGGAGTTCATTATGTTTCTATTATTCTCTTTTTCCTTCTCACCTGTGTCCTCTAGCCTCACTGCTAACCTTCCTCTATCCTTCTACCTATCTGTCCCTCCCTCCCCAACTCCTTCTAACTCCCCATCCTGAAGGGTAAAGTGTTACATTGAAGAGTTTATTCACTATATTCTTATGTTGGGTTGGTCCCCGACCTTGATTTAATTCACACAGTTAAAGGTGATAGATTAATAACTAACACAAAATTTCATTTTCTAAGATGTACTTGATTCAATGGTGTTGCTGATTGTATCACTTGGGCTAAGGTGCTGTTATTGATCTAGTCAGTGATCCTTCCTAGTATAATGAGATAGCCTCAGAGTCATTAGAGACTCAAAATTTAAAGACCAGCTACATCTGGAAGACACCTCTAAGAAGCAATTATTCCATAAGGGTTCTAATTACAAGCAACAATGATACTTACAATAAGCAATTTCGAAGTATCAACCCAGGATTTAAACCAAGCAGCACTAAAAACAAAAATGTGAAGACATTTAATCAAGGCACAAACTCAAACTTCCACGCCACCAAGGGTCCCTGGGGAAAATGATGTGGAAAAGTCTGATAACCAACCACCTGGTCACCCTGAGCTGATAGCACAGGAAGTAACAAAACAGATGAATGAGGCTCTAGAACAATTCAAAGCAGAAATAATCTTCCAGATATCTGCAGAGATGGTGAGCAGAGTGAAAGACATGATTAGAAGCTCTAGAACAGAAACAAATAAAAAAAATAGATGAGCTCAGAAACATGCTGGAAGCCATGAATACCCAGCATAAGAAAGAAATGGAAACCATGATCGCCCAACATAAGAAAGAAATGGAATCCATGAAACAGATTCAAACAGATATTCAGGGGATTGAAAACTCCATTGAAAGTATCCACAGCAGATAAAGGGAATCTGAAGATAGAATGCCAGATATAGAAGACAGGATCGCAGTTAAAGACGATGAAAACAGAAATTTCTTAAAAATAGTAAAAGACCATGAGAAATCAATCCAACAGCTGCTAGATGATGCAAAGAAAAATAACATAAGACTGATAGGAGTCCATGAAAAAACAGGAGAAAGCACAATTGACATTAAAAAACTGTTTACAGAAGTAATAGTGGAAAACTTCCCAGACAGAGGTAGAGAATTGGACATACAGACAAGTGAGGCATATAGAACTCCAACCAGCCATAATTAAAAAAAAAAAAATCTGCATCTAGACATATAATAGTCAAGATCCCAGAAACCCAACAGAAAAACAAAATCCTACAAGTAGTTAGAGAAAAGAAACAAATCACCGCCCATCAGAATCACAGCAGACTTCTCAACACAAACCCTCAAGTCAAGGAGAGCCTGGAGTGAAGTATTTCAAGCCCTAAAAGAACATAACTTCCATCCTAGACTGTTGTATCCTGCAAAATTATCTTTCAAAATTGATGGGGAAATTAGATACTTCCACGACAAAGAACACCTGAGAAATTTCATGAACACCAAACCAGCACTACAAGCAATTCTAATCAATATCCTAGAAAAAGACAATGAAGGTCACAACTCCATGAGGCAAAGCAGAGGGAAACCACCAGGCAAGGTAAGACACTAAAGGGAAAAGGGGAAATAAAGAAATAAAAGAGCCAACAAAAGTAAAACATCATGACAAGGATGAATCAATATCTATCAATTATAACCATCAATGTTAATGGCCTCAATTCACCAATAAAAAGAAATAGACTGGCAGAATGGATTAAGAAGCAAAATGCAACAATATGCTGTATACAAGAAACACACCTAACTCAAAAAGAAACTCATAGACTGAAAGTAAAAGGATGGAAAACAGTTCTCCATGCCACAGGAACCCCCGCAAAAAGCAGGGGTAGCAATCTTACTTGCAGACAAAATAGATTTCAAACCAAAACTAATTAACAGAGACAAAGATGGTCACTACATCCCTGTGAAGGGAACAATCCAAGAGGAAGAGATGAAAATCCTAAATATATATGCACCAAATATGAATGCCCCCAACTATACAAAACAAATATTAATGGACATGAAAAAACAAATAAACACTAACACAATTGTAGTGGGGGATCTCAATACCTCACTATCACAAATAGATGAATCATCTAGACAAAAAGTTAACAAGGAAATTCTACAACTGAACCAAGCTATTGAACAAATGGACTTAATAGATGTTTACAGAGTGTTCCACCCCACAAAGTCAGAATACACATTCTTCTCAGCTGCACACGGGTCATTCTCCAGAATAGTCCACATGCTAGTTCATAGGACATGTCTAAGTAAATGCAAAAGAATTGAAGTTAACCCCTGTATTTTATCAGACTATAGTGCAATAAAATTGGAGATCAAAAACATAAGAAAGCACAAAACCCCCACAAACACATGGAAACTGAATAACACCCTCTTGAACATCCAATGGGTCACAGAAGAAATTAAACAATTTCTACAAATAAATGAAAATGCCACTACAGCATACAGGAATCTATGGGACATAATGAAAGCAGTTCTACATGGGAAATACATAGCAGTGAACACCCATATAAGGAAAACAGAGAAAACTCAGATAAATAACCTAATGCAGAACCTCAAGCTGCTAGAAAAAGAAGAGTATAACAAACCCAAAGCTCGTACAAGAGAGGAAATTATAAAGATCAGAGCAGAAATCAATGCAATGGAGATTAAGAAAACAATACAAAAAATCAATGAATCGAAGAGTTGGTATTTTGAAAGAATAAATAAAATCAATAAACCCTTAGCCAACCTTATGAAAAAAAGGAAAGAAAAGGCGCAAATACATGCAATTAAGAATGAAAAAGGTGAAGTCACAACAGATCCAGTGCAAATCCAGATGATCATCAATACCTACTTTGAGAACCTGTACTCCAATAAAATGGAAAACACAGAAGAAATGGGCAGATTCCTAGAAACATATGAATTACCAAAGTTAAATGAAGAAGATATAGAAATTCTAAACACCACAATTACAATGAGGGAAATTGAAAATGTAATAAAAAACTTACCAGTGAAGAAAAGCCCAGGTTCTGATGGCTTCACTGCTGAATTCTACAAGATATTTAAAGAACTATTGCCCTTACTTTTTAAATTCATCAAAGAAATTGAAAAGGAAGCAATACTTCCAAATTCATTCCTGGAAGCAAGTATTGCTTTCATTCCAAAACCAGGGAAAGACACAACCCAAAAAGAGAACTATAGGCCAATCTCCCTAATGAACATAGATGCAAAAATCTTCAACAAGATACTAGAAAACTGAACAAAGAGGGTCATCAAGAATATCATACACCCTGACCAAGTTGGATTTATCCCAGAGATGCAAGGTTGGTTCCATATTCATAAATCAATAAATGTAATACACTATATTAACAGAGGCAAGGACAAAAAACCATATGACCATCTCAATAGATGCAGAAAAGGCATTTGACAAAATCCAGCACCCATTCATGATAAAAACACTACAGAAAATTGGAATAGAAGGTCTTTATCTCAACCTGATTAAGGCTATTTATGAAAAACCAACAGCCAACATCATACTAAATGGTCAAAAACTGAAAACTATCATGTTAAAATCAGGAACAAGACAAGGATGCCCACTATCACCACTCCTGTTCAATATAGTTCTGGAAACATTAACCACAGCAATTAGAAAAGAGAAAGAAATAAAAGGAATAAAATTAGGAAAGGAAGAAGTTAAACTGTCATTATTTGCTGACAATATGATACTTTACATAGAAGACCCAAAAAACTCTACCAAAAGACTTCTAGACTTAATTGAAAGATTCAGTAGAGTAGCTGGATACAAGGTCAACACTCAGAAAACAATTGCCTCCTTGTACACAAATAACAGACTCACTGAGAGAGAAATTAGGGAAACAATTCCTTTTACAATAGCATCCAAAAAAAATGAAATATCTAGGAATCAATCTAACAAAGGAACCAAAAGACCTCTACACTGAAAACTGCAGCACTCTGAAAAGGGAGATCAGGGAGGCTATAAGAAAATGGAAAGACATCCCTTGTTCCTGAGTAGGAAGAACCAATATAGTGAAAATGACCTTACTTCCAAAACTACTATATAGATTCAATGCAATGCCAATTGAAATTCCAACAATATACTTCACAGAACTAGAGAAAACAATCCAAAAATCCATTTGGAACCAGAAGAGACCTAGACTAGCAAAAGCAATTCTGGCCAACAGAGACATGGCTGGGGGTATCACAATACCCAACTTGAAACTATACTACAAAGCTACTGTGATAAAAACAGCATGGTTCTGGCAAAAGAACAGACCTGAGGATCAATGGAATAGATTAGAAGATACAGAAGTAACTCCAGACATACTCAGCTACCTCATCTTTGACAAAGGTGCCAAACACCATCATTGGAAGAAAGATAGCCTAATTAATAAATGCTGTTGGAAAAACTGGATTTCAGCCTGCCTAAGATTAAAACTAGACCCATACCTATCACTGTGCACTAAACTAAGATCAAAATGGATTAAAGATCTAAATATTAAAACAGAAACACTAAACCTGCTGGAAGATAAGTTAGGTAGAACTCTTGAAGACATTGGCATAGGAAAAGACTTCATGAACAAAACCTCAGTAGCACAAGAACTAGCAGAAAGAATCAAAAACTGTGATCTCATCTTATGAAAAATCTTCTACACTGCAAGAGAAACCACCAACAGAGCTAAGAGACAACCGACAATGTGGGAAAAAAACTTTAGCAGCTGTACCTCAGACAAAGGACTACTATCTAGAATATTCAAAGAATTGAAAAAAATCAGACCCCTCAAATTCAAAGACCCAATTCAAAAATAGGCATCTGAAATGAACAGACATTTCTCAGATAAAGAAGTAGAAATAGCAAATAAACACATGAAAAAATGTTCAACATCACTGGTCATTTGAGAGATGCAGATGAAAACAACACTGAGATTCCACCTCACCCCAGAAAGAATGGCTGCTATCAAAAAATCAACAAATAACAAATGCCGGTGGGGGTGTGGCAAGAAAGGAACCCTTCTCCATTGCTGGTGGGAGTGCAGACTGGTGCAACCACTGTGTAAATCAATATGGAGATACCTCAAAGAACTAGGACTAGAGTTCTCATTTGACCCAGCTATTCCCCTGCTGGGTATCTTCCCAAAAGAATTAAAAGAATCACACCACAGTGATATATGTGCACCCATGTTCATAGCAGCACAGTTTGTAATAGTTAAAGCTTGGAAGCAGCCCAAGTGCCCATCAATTGGAAACTGGATAAAGATGTGGTTTTTTTATAAAATGGAATACTACTGAGCCATAAAGAATGAAAAACTAGAGTCATTTATACCTAAATGGATGCATATAGAGGCCATACTCTTACGTGAAATAAATAAGACACACATGTGTAAATAGTTTCACTAGTGTGAGAAACTGGTAGTGTAAACAAGGGCTAAAATGATTGAAATGAATAATTGACAATTCAAAATAGAAAAAAAGGTCCAAAGATGAAGGGGTGAAGGGAGGGGAAGGGGATAGGAAAGGAGAGAAAGGGAAAACTATGAGAAGAGAAAAAAATGTAAATGATGTGTGTGTAAATAGGGAAGGGAGGAGGGGATGAAGGGCGCACAGGTAATGGGGAAGAAATAAGAACTAAGATACATCATGTACAGGTACAGCACCCAATAATAAATGTAAACGAATTGTATACCTAAAATGTACCAATAAAAGAACTTAGAAAGAAAAAAAGAAAGAAAGCGGTTTTATTATAGGGATGGCAGTGTTGGTTCAGCATTGGAAGATCCACCCCCAAAAGTCATCATTTTAACAGAGGAAAGGAAAAAGTCATATGATCCTGTCAGTAGTTGCAGAAAAAGTATTGGACTAAATTCTACAGCTGTTCATGGTAAAAGCTATCAGGAGAAGAAGTAGAACAGAACCTTCTCAACAGACCAAAGACATGTACTCCATACTTCCAGCAAAAATGACTTATATGAATGGAGTAGATACAATGCTTTCTCGTTAAGGAGGGGAACAAGGGCAGATATGCTTACTCTTCATCTGTCCATTAAACTTTGAAACATAGACCCAAACAAAATAGTCTGGCAATAAAATGACACAATTGGAATAGGATTGGCAAGGTAGAAGTAAAATCTTTATATATAGATGAAATGATCGTCCACAGAGAAAATACTAAGAAATCTCTAGGAGCCCCTAGAACTTGTACTTGAATTTAGCAGGATTAGAAAACACAAAGTATATATAAAAATTCAGGTCTATGTATACTTGCTATAAATGAAGAATTGGATATTGAAATTTAAAAATTATGTAGGAATACAAAGGACCTAGAAACGTAAAAAAGAAAAAAAGCCCAATGTTGGAAGACATTTAGTACCTAATTTTAAGACTTCCTCTAAAGCTATAGTAATCAAGGCAGTGTTGGCGTAAGGAAAGACATATAGATCATTAGAATAAAACAGAAAATCTAGAATTAGAACCACACATATGTGGTCCACTGAGTTTTGAAAGATTATTTAACAGTAACATTTTATAGAACACAAACTCAGTTTAAGAGCAGAGGAAAAAATAGTGTTTTCAGCAAATGGCACTAGAAGACCTGGTATCTGTATATAAAAAAATTAACCCTTTATTTCCATACATAAAAATAACTTGAAAGGATCTATGAACCTAAATATGAAAGACTAAAACTATAAAGCTTTAACAAGAAATTATAAGGAAAATGTTTATGAATTTAGGGTAGGCAAGAGTGTCCTAGGATATAAAAAAACATGATGTATAAAAGAAAAATTGATAAATGAGATTCAATCAAAATTTAGGACTTTAAATGACATCATTAAGAAAATGAAAAGTAGTCCTTAAACAGACCACATTTATAATGCATATAATCTATGACCAGAATATATAAAGAACTCTTACAGCTCATTAGTAGACAACTCAATTAAAAAGTAGACACAAGAAGATGATAAATAGCCAGTACAGCACAAGTAAAGTGTGCAACACTAGAATCAGAAAAATACTAATCAGTACAATAACAAGATTGAATTATACACTCATTATGGAGATGAAGTTAAAAGTTTTAAATGAACAAATGTCAGCTTAGGTGTGAACCAGTTAGAACTTTCTAATACTGCTATTGTGAATGTAAAATGACAAAACCATTTTGGAAAACAATATAGAAATTTCTTGTATTACTGTTAAGAATGAAGAGTCCTGTTCTTAGGTTTTTATTTGAGAGGAATGAAAACACATGTTCACAATAGATTTGTACATACAAGTTGACTATCACTTATCTGAAATTCTTGGGACCAGAGTGTTTCAGATTTTCATTTGAAATCCACTTGATCTGCAAAGAGGATAGCTACTCCTGCTTTTTTTCGGGTTCCTGTCACATGGAGTATTGTTTTCCACCCTTTAACTTTCAGACTATGAGTTTCTTTTTGAATTAAATGTGTTTCTTGTATGCAGCATGTTGTTGGATCTTGCTTCTTGACCCATTCTGCTAGTCTATTTCTTTTGATTGGTGAGTTGAGACCATTAACATTGATGGTTATAACTCATACATACTGATTTATCATTGTCATGACTTTTTCTGTTTGTTGGATTCTCCCCCTTTGCTTTTAATTTCTTGTTGCATCCGACGGATTCATTCTTCTGTGTTTCCTGGGGTTGTGATCCTCATTGTCTTTTCCTAGGATATTGTCTAAAATTTTTTGGAGTGCTGGTTTGGTATTCATGAAGTTCCTAAGGTGCTCTTTGTCATGAAAGCATCTCATTTCTCCATCAATTTTGAAAGATAATTTTGCAGGGTACATCAATCTGGGTTGGAGGCTGTTTTCTTTTAGGGCTTGGAATACCTCACTCCAAGCTCTTCTTGCCTTGAGGGTTTGCATGTCTGCCGTGATTCTGATGGGCTTTCCTTTGTATGTGATTTGTTTCTTTTCTTTAACTACTTGTAGAACTTTGTTCTTCTCCTGGGCTTCTGGAATCTTAACAATTATATGTCTATGTGTAGATTTTTTTTATCATGGCCAGTTGGAGTTCTATATGCCTCACTTATCTGTATGTCAAGTTCTTTTCCCCTGCTTGGGAAGTTTTCTTTTGTCATGTGCATTCTCTCCTATTTCTCCATTGACTCCAATCAGTCTTATGTTTTCTTCTTTGCATCATCTAGTAGCTGCTGGATTGATTTCTCATGGTCCCTTAAAACTTTAAAGAAATTTTTCTTTTCTTGGTCACTAATTGCAATCTTATCTTCTATATCTGAAACTCTGTCCTCACATTGGCTCATTCTGCTGTGTAGACTTTCAATGGAGTTTTTAATCTCTTGGAAACCTGTTTGCATCTGTTTTATGGATTCCCTTTGTTTCCTATTTGGGGATTCCATCATGTTCCTCAGCTCCTCTCTAGATTTATTAATCATGTCTTGCACTATGGGCACAATCTCTTTTGTTATCTGAGAAATTATTTCTGATTTCATTTTTCCCAGGTCCTCTTTTGTTACCAGTTCAGGGAGTCCAGGTGGTTAAGTATCACAATATTCCATCTCATTTCCCTTTGGGGTTGTTTTAGGTGATCTGGAAGTCTGGTTTTGAAACTTGTTTACATGTCTTCTCAATTTAACAGGGGTGGAGGTGCTATTGGCACCTGCAAGGCTCACCTCCTCTGTGCTCATGGGGGTTGGGGGGCAATACAGCAGCCTGGAAACCTCCTCTTGTGCGCTGGGAGTGGCTCACCTCCTCTGTGCTCTTAAAGTACATTTTAAATTATTTTTTAAAATGAACTTTTCTCTTACCATTCTTCCATGACCTACATGTTGGTATTGCTTTATTTAACTTGTTACTTAGTAAGAATAGTAGTTCTTTTTATTATACAGTAAATATATGTGGGAAATTGTAGAATTCAGCTATCTAGTTGTAAGAATTGATCATAAGAAGTTTGTTAACTAAGAAAATTAAGTCGTTTCTGGGAAATTCCACAAGTCTGTTTGTTAAAAGAATGCCAGAAAACTTTAAGAGACATTGTAAAAGTCTCTCGAGAGAAAAACAAATTTTCCTAGTTTTCTTATTTACCATTTTCTACGAGTGGTAAGAGAGATACAACTCACTATTCACATCTGTGATGTTTGTGGTGGGCCAGTGGGCTTGATTTTGGCTAAAGTCGTCCTGCTCTCTTGGTACTACCTGATAAGAAGAGGGCTGCAATGTGCTCTTTGATGTACAGGATTGGTGAATGGAAACAGGGGACATGTGAATTCGCCTGGAGCTTTTATGAGTCACTTAAAGTCATTTGTCACCAGAGGTTAAAATCAGAAAGATGATAGCCAGAATAACTAAGCTGCTTTCCTACATGTATAAAAGCCTTGCTTCTTTCCTTTGTGATTGTCAAACAGTGTCAGAGGAGTAAACTGCTGTTCATCCCCCAGGCTGTCTCCTTTTCTTTCTTTAAAAGTCGGTGCTTTCAGGTGTTCCAGGTCTCCCTCTAGAGAGACCACCAACAATATATACTACATGTGCATGTGTATATAAATATAATATGTCCATATATGCAATTAAATGTGTCAGATGTATTTATAATTTATAAAAATTGTTATGTTCTTGATAGTTTGGCCATCAATACCCCCTCCTAAGTCTAAGTATTATTTCAAAGTTTGTTGTCTTTCTATGTTTAGAAAGGCCTTACCCATTTTAATACTCATGCCATATCATCTAGACTTTATTCTGGTTTTTTCTCCTTAATTTTTTTACTTAAATGTACATAGTCTTGATTTTCTTAAGGACTGAACTTTTTTCTAAAAATCTAAATTTCCAAATTTTCTTTTTTAAAATTTAGTTCTTTGTCTTTGGTTTGTGTTTTTTTAATCAGATATTGTTTCTCTATGATATATAACAATTTTTTTTGTACCAGGTATCAAACTCAGTGCCAGGCAGGTACTGTAGCTGGTGAGCTATATCCCAGGCCCAACAATTCATTTTAAGTATATTGATTTGATTCCTTCAAAGATTCTGTCAAATCTATTGTCAGTAAGACTTAGCTTTGTTTTTAAAATAATACACTTAGGTATGTTTCAGTTGTTCAGAATTAATTATAAATCCAGGAAAATATTAGAAATAGTGGTCTTGTGTTTTGTTTCTCATGCTAGTATTATATATGGCATTTTTCTTTGTTGAAGTAAGGTAATTTTATTACTAGATTATTACATTTTTAAATTTTAAGTGTTGTTTTATTTCAAATTACAAACTGGAAGAATGTAAGTCACCTATTGAGATTACCAATATTTTCTAAATGGATTAATTATTTAATGAAATAATTTTGATACATTCTTTAATTATATAGATTCTAAACCTTCTGGGTGATATTTCAATATACCATTGGTTTGCTTTGTTAGTGCAGTCTCTTTGTATCCATGAGGATTTGGTCCACGGATTCCCTCTGGTATGAAAAAATCATTGATGCTCAAGTCCTCTACATGAAACAGCATAGCATTCTCTAAAGCTACACACATCCTCCCACATACTTTAAATCCCCTCTAAATTACTCATAATACTGAATATATGTAAATGCTATTTAAATAGTTGTTATGCTACATTATTTAGAACATAACGATGAAAAAACTCTTTATATATGTGCAGTACAAATGCACCCATCATAGCCCAAGTACATTTTGATTCACAGTTGGTGAATCCACAGATATATAACCTTGAACATGGAGGGTCAACTATGTTTGTTTAAGGCATTTCATGCTACTATTCATTGGTGAAATCAGCCTTCAGCATTTGTTTTTCATGCTGTCTTTGTAGGCTTTGATATCAGGATTATACATAATTAATAAGACATCACCTCAAGTTTTTGTATATTCTACAAATTTTACTTTTTGATACTCTTTTACATAATTCACAAGTACTATTTAATAGATTTGAATCTTGTTTTGAAAGTAATTTGCTTTAACTAATGTTTTTTAAAAATATGCTTGAGCTTTAAATTCCTTTTTAATAATCAATGCAAATTTTCTTTGAAAATTAATCTATTTTGAAAAGATTTTCAGGTTATTTTAGAATGGTAGGTATGTCAGTTGTTAACAACTTTCAAAATAATTATGTTTTAAATAACTATATTTTACTTTCTGC
Organism: Heterocephalus glaber; assembly: GCF_053883595.1. Taxonomy (NCBI): domain Eukaryota; kingdom Metazoa; phylum Chordata; class Mammalia; order Rodentia; family Bathyergidae; genus Heterocephalus; species Heterocephalus glaber. Next base: position 3,301,443 of record NW_028258295.1, on the reverse strand, counting down.
TTTGCAAAAAGATTTTTCCTGGGTGAGTGACCAATTTTGTGAAAAGAAATGATTGTACAATTTTTAAATTTTAATTATTTGTTTTATCCCTTTTTCCTTTGCTGTCTTAGCTAGTTTTTTCAATTCTGTAGATCTGTTTTTAGAACTAAATTTTATTTCTTTTTCTATTTCATTGATCTTTTTTTCTTTTTTTGTTTATGACTTCCTTGTTTTTGGTTTTGTATTTCCTTTCTCCTATATTTTCACTCTAATCCTTATTATTTCTGCTTTTCTGGTACTAGGTTTAGTTTGTGTGTTTTTTTAGCCCCCTCACTAAAGTGTTAGGTATCTTTCCTCTTTTTTAATGTAGACATTAAAGTTACAAATTTCTTTCTGGGTAAAGCTTTTGTCTCATCTCACAAGTTTTGGTCTGTTCTATCTTCATTTTTCATTTTCCTCAAAGTTTTTTCTCATTTGTTTTATTTTCTTCTTTGACCCATCAGAAATGAACACTAATAAATGTGAAGACTTAAATAGTTCTATAATAATAATTGAAAACTTTAATATGCCAATTCTAATAGAGTATAGGACATCTTAAAAGGTCTACAAGGAGATAAAGGAACTGAACACCACTATGAATCAAGAAACTTAACAGACATATTAGAAAACATTCAACCCAACTCCAGCAGAACACATGTATTTCTTGTCCACATGGAGCATTCTCCAGGATAGTCCATACTTTCCCCATATTTTAAGTCACAAAACAAACCTCAATACATTTAGAAAGCTTGAAATCATACAAAATATCTCCTTTGACTACAATAGAAGAAAGCCAAAGGCAAGTAATAGATGGAGAACTAGAAAGTTCACAAATATATGAAAATTAAATACACTTCTAAGTATCTGATGACCCTCTCTCTCTCTCTTTCTCTCTCTCTTTCTCTCTCTTTCTCCCTTTGCTTCCTGGCCACCATGAAGTCAGCAGCTCTGCTTTACTGCATGCTCCCTGCCATGATGTTCTACCTCACCACAGGCCCCAAAACAATGGAGTCCACTGACCATAAAGTAAAAGCTCTGAAACCATGAGTCAAAATAATCCTTTCCACCTTTAAATTGATTTTCTCAGGGATTTTTGTCATAATAATGGAAAGTTGACTAATACAAGTACTCATTTTTATTCCCTTCTCACTTCCTTTTACATATACATTTCAGATATTTTCTTAGTGGTTCCTATGGGATTGTAATTAACATGTCAAATTTATAACATGTTGGTTTACATTGATACTAATTTATCCTCAAGCTTCATCCTTCCCCTTTAAGTTTTTTGTCATAAATTATATGCTTATTATTATGTGAGTAACATGGACTTATAATTATTATGTGAGTAA